>NC_092348.1:81532923-81879944 GCF_963676685.1 Mytilus edulis
AGGTACCGATGGAGAGCTTTCTCAGTGACAATCATACCACATACCACCTACTATTTTTTTTTAGATTTGTGCAGTAATTCATAAAGTACAAGCCAATAATGTAGTGGTGGTGTGACGCATATACTACACGGAAGTTCTTCAAAATGAAATGCTCAATTCCTCTACATTCAGGTCCGTACTTAACACAGAGAGTCCAATCAAGCAATAACAAGCATACCACTGCCACTGACCAGCTGAAAGCTTCTTCTGAACATTTGAAAGTCCCTACCATGTACTGGTTACCGAAATTACACAAAAAAAACCATTTAAATTACCTTTCATCTCCGCATCGAGTAAGTGTTCTACTAGTAATCTATCAGTGCTTCTAACTACCTCCCTTACTACTTTCAAAGAACTGGTTATTGACTTTTGTAATAAAGTTTATGAAAATAGTGGTATTAATTATTTTTGGAGTGTTAAAAATTCTTTAGAGGTCTTAGATAAAATATATACTTTTGATGGTCCTTATAATTCTGTTGACAGTTATGATTTTACTACTCTGTACACTTCCACACAATCTTATAAAGAAAAAGTTTTTGTATTTGATGAATGGTCTTTCGAAAAATCCCATTGTAATTTTATTTGCTGCAACTCGTTCAAAGCCTTTTTCTATAACGAATCAAGAAAGTATACTAGATACACTTACTGGAAATGTGAGGATATGATTGAAGCTTTAAATTTTCTGGTAGATAACATTTATATACGTTTCGGCGATAAAGTGTATCGTCAGGTAGTAGGTCTTCCTATGGGCACTAAGTGTGTCTCGTTAATAGCAGATTTATTTCTATATTGCTATGAATCTTCTCTTATAACCAAACTCAGTAAAGACCCATCACTGTATTATTTTGTTGATACACTCAAAAATACCTACCGTTATCTGGACGATATGTTTTTGTTGAATAATCCAGAGTTCTCTAAATATAATTCCGAAATTTACCCAGAAGAACTTACTTTAATTAAATAACAGCAGCAATTGTCCTTTTGTAAATTTAGCATTTTAACGGGAAACTACATACTAAAATTAACGACAAAAGAGACGATTTTTCATTTCCTATTGTTAATTTTCCTTTTTAAATGGCGATGTGCCTTTGGCTCCATCATACGGTGTATATATATATCCCAACTCGATCCGTATGCCCGTGTGTGTTCTGATGTCATAGATTTTAACGAACGTAATCAATGCATCACTGGGAAATTATTGTGTCAGGGATTTCGATACTATAAATTACTTAAAACTTTTACTAAATTCTTTCATAGATACTAAAATTTGATTAGTAAATTTGGCTGGTATTTCACATCCTAAATTTTACGATAATATTGTACTTAATTCGAGGAAATCACTATGTGATCCTTGTAAACTCATCGAACCTTTAAACAAGCTTATAAGTAAGGGTTATTGTACCAATATTGTGTAATTAGATCTCTGAATATAGTTTACATTGGGACTAATATCGATTTTGTCATTAGCAAATAAAAACATAACTAAATTGTATCTTCTTTTGAGGCGGAATGTATAGAGACACACGCAAGTTAATTTTTATCTATAAAGAAGTCGCTCCTAACTATCCTACTATCTGTCGATACATTTATTTTTGGCATAGGACAAGTCATGTCTTCTCTGACTGTTCATGACGTTAAAATACTAAAACCCTAGGATGTGTTTTAGTTGATTTCAGTCTCTGATGCAAGATTTTTTATTATTAATTATTTTTGGCTTTTAACTAGCTGTCAGTAACTACGAGAACTCTCAAATCAAATTTTCTTGTTAATTCGACCTGTTGATACTGTTTATAATGTTTTTTTGTTATTTTATATTATAATGAATCTTGTCTATATACCAGTTTTTATTATATGGAATATTTACTTATTTTCACTTCTTCGTACTACATTTGTATGCACATCAAAATTATTCTCCTTAAATCTGTACAAGGAAGGTTTAGCTAGCTCTAATTGTATAGTTTTATTGTTGATATTCACCCCAATTTATATTTAGTGTTAAATTATGTATTTATATGACAGAACTTTCTTGGTATTCCTAATTATTGGAAGAATTTTATACACATAAGTAGTATACCTAAAACGACAAAGCTTATTTTTCATTTACCTGTATATATTATTAAAACTGGTTTTTTTCTTCAAAAGCGATTATTTTCGAAGGGTTAAATATTTCGCGGTGGTGTCTTGTCATAGCTTTATTTGGACTTGTTTGCTTTCTTTTTGGCCTTGAATGTGTGTCCCTAATATTTTATATACTGTGCATTTGTATTCAAGTATCGCAGATCAAATTTATTCGTTCATAGTGTGTTACTTTACGTTTTTTGATTGAGTTAAGCCTTCCAATTGATATTTTAACATGTGTTTTTCTATGTTGTGATGTTATGATATTGTTTCAGAAAAAGGGAGAAGGTTTGCTACCATAAAAACGTTTAATCTCGTTGCAAATTTTTTGCAACTGTCCTAAATCAGGAATCTGATGTACAGTAGTTGTCGTTTTTTGTGTAATTTATACGTGTTTCTCGTTTCTTGTTTTTTATATAGATTAGACCGTTGGTTTTTCCGTTTGAATGGTTTTACACTTGCAATTTTGGGGCTCTTTATAGCTTGTTGTTCGGTGTGAGCCAAGGCTCCGTGTTGAAGGCCGTACATTGACCAATAATGGTTTACTTTTATATACTGTAGTTTGGATGGAGAGTTGTCTCATTGGCACTCACACCACCTCTTATCATATCTATATACAATAAAAATAACCCTTTACAGAGATTTAAGAGCACAACATATCAGATTACACTGAAAGAAATCATGTGATAAAGATTGACTCAACGGCTCATTATGATGCTCAAAATCACTTAGAGAAAAAACAAAGATGCAACTATACCAATCTTAGAGTGATCACAGTAATTGATTTTTTTTTCAAATCCATAGAAGTTCACCAATGGTAATACTTTATAATACACCTGTTATATAAAGGTCAACCACTGTCAAACTGTCGAATATACAATATACAATATTCAAGGCTGTTTCATATACCAAATTTAGTCTTTTCCTAGTGGAGTATATATATACCAAGGGTATATACTAACCTTACTTTCGTTATACGTATTAACAGAAGAAATGATAATTTGATTTTAATAAGTCAAAAAGGTTACGTGGAGTTTATCTGATTCATCATGTCTCTATTATCGTACTTGATTATCACTAAAGTTCATCTCCATTATCAAAAATAATCTGGTGTTTTCATTGCTTTCATCCCTACACAATTTGAAGACAAATAAAAATGTTTGAATCACAGTTCAAATTTTAAACCAAGTTTACCAATTACCTACACTAAGCGAAGGACAGAAAGTAGAGAGACATTATCAACTTCAGGTTTGGTTAGATTCATTGTCCCAATGATATTTATATTAATAACACTTGTTACTTTATTGTATTGTTTAATCATTACGTTATTTGTAATCATTTAATACCCACGAATAAAAAAATCACTTCTTGAAAACCGGGTCAGACAAAGAAAATGAAACTGTTAATAATTAGATAAGAGTAATTGCAGTTACTAATTCTACTACAAACACTTATAATAGATATAAAAAGATGTGGTCTGAGTGCCACTAAGTCCAATAAGGAAAACACTTTATTCTTACGCAGATTAAATCAAGGTCAATCACTGTCTTGCTGTCAAACGTATATATTTCGTTAATGTTTACTCAATTTATCTTTTCCATTACCTGTTGATTATTTTTTTATCTAAAATTGTTCCTCCCACACCCGGGGGCGTGCTTCAGTTGGCCCCTAAACAAAATTGTATTATAGTTCAGTGGTAAGGGACGTAATACTAAACTCCGAAATATACACAAGAAACTAAAATTAAAAATCATACAAGACTAACAATGGCCTGAGGCTTCTGACTAGGGACAGGTGCAAAGATGTGGCGGGGTTTAACATGTTTTTTAGACCTCAGCCCTACCCCTATACCTCTAGCCAATGTAAAAAAAAACACACAACAATATGCACAGTAAAACTCAAAACAAAGGACTACTAGCTGTGACAAACATGTGGTTCGATTCATCTCATTGGTCAAAATTAGATTGTAACGTCAAATGTTCCTACTTTCTTCTGAAATTCCTGTTGTGACGTCATGAAAACAAATATGACCATGTCTGACGATATCACATCTTTCTGCTAGTCATTCGAGTAGGATTTTAATGGTCTGCATATCGTCTAAAAATCAACATATTTCAGAAGAAAATCTTTTGCAACACGATATGTATCCACTCTCGAGTTAAATCTGAAATATTTAAAAAGCTCGACGAACAGCGCTTTTTAAATCTTAGTCTAAACAGTATCGAATAAAATATCGTACCACACTCGATGCAGTGGTAAAATCTATACATATACAGTACACAAGGCTTAATTTAATCTTTTCCTGGTAAAGTACATATCTATCTGGGGATTCACCACACTACCAAATGTGATAACCGTTCTGTCGTCATGCTTATTAACAGATCCAACAGAGAGGAACAATGCTTTTAATAAAAAAAAATACTTTCGTTATTCTGATCAACAAGAGAAAAAAAGTTAATTTGGTCGATAGTTTACGTGAAATTGTCATGACTCACAGAATTGTAGAAGAAATTTAGTAAAATTCATAAAAATCTAATGTCCGTAAATATGTCAAAAGTTTTCATTTTTGGACAGAACCTGCCGTAAACAATATCAATTTATGTGCTGAAACAAGTTTTTTTTTTATCATCCATGTATCAGTCTTGAACAAATAAAAAGTTAACATCACAAAAATAAAAATTATGAAATGGTTGTGGTGTGAGAAAATTATCATTTCAAAAAGAAGGTATCAACGGCAAAAAAGGGTATTGATGGCGCTATAAAATAAATATTTCACAATGAACTTATTCTTCTAGAGTACTAAAAATAAACAATTATTATATTATAAAAGTATGCATACATACACTATTATGAAACATATTAAACAAATAATAAAGTTAATATGTATTTTGATGTTCTTTATTTTGTTGTCTCTTAACAGAATTTGAAAAAATCTGTTAAAAAATATGTATGCTGTACTAGAAATATCGTTAACCATATGGAAAAATCTTGAAAAAAATATGTATGCTGTACTAGAAATATCGTTTACCATAAGAAGAAATCTGGTAAACAATTTGTATGCTGTACTAGAAATATCGTTTACCATAAGGAGAAATCTGGTAAACAATTTGTATGCTGTACTAGAAATATCGTTTACCATAAGGAGAAATCTGGTAAACAATACGTATGCTGTACTAGAAATATCGTTTACCATTAGGAGAAATCTGGTAAACAATTTGTATGCTGTACTAGAAATATCGTTTACCATAAGGAGAAATCTGGTAAAAAATACGTATGCTGTACTAGAAATATCGTTTACCGTAAGGAGAAATCTGGTAAAAAATATGTATGCTGTACTAGAAATATCGTTTACCATAAGGAGAAATTTGGTAAAAAAAATATGTATGCTGTACTAGAAATATCGTTTAACATTAGGAGAAATCTGGAAAAAAATATTTATGCTGTACTAGAAATAACGTTTACCATAAGGAGAAATCTGGTAAAAAATATGTATCCTGTACTAGAAATAACTTTTACCATAAAGGGAAATCTGGTTAAAAATATGTATGCTGTACTAGAAATATCGTGTACCATAAGGTGGTCAATGATCATTCTTTTCAAAGGATGAGAAGCACACATTGAATTTCTCCTGTAAAATTATAAAAGGACTGCAGATAACGAAATTACAGGGAACTTCGATACACTTTTTCTTTTGCTCAAAACCTGTAAATACTAATGATGTGTTAAATCTTTCTAGGCATCTAACATATTTTGAGTAGAATAAAAAGTAAAATCACAACAATAGTGTACTACGAGGAAAATTCAAAACGGAAAGTCCCTAATCAAACGGCAAAATTAAAAGCTCAAACACATCAAACGAATGGATTACAAATGTCATATTCCTGACTTGGAATTTTATTATGTAGAAACTGTTGGACTAAACCTGTTTTTATAGCTTTCTGAACCTCTCACGTGTATGACTGTCACATCACATTCCATTATATTGACAACGCGTACGATGTGTGAACAATACAAACAGACATAATAGGTAAAAATGTCAGAAATAGGAGTAAAGCAGTCAAAATTGTTTTATATAATCTTAATCACAATAAAAACAAAGAAATATGTAACAAAGAATCACAAAAAGGCAGATAGAAGTATAAAAAATACGTGTACAGGTATCAAAATTGTGTTATTATCTTAATCACTATAAAAACAAACAAAAATGTAAAAAAGATGCACAAAAAAGGCAGACAAAGCACAATAGCAAAGAATTTAAATTGTGGAATCTCTGCGATCTTAAAAATAGTACACGAACGCCCTAAAAATGGTTGAAAGCATTATCTTATTTAATCCATTACAAATTCAAATATTGTGTAACTTTATTTGAACATTTATCAATTAATATCTCAAAATATATTTGTTGGATTTATCTGTCTTTTGATTCTGAAGGGTTCTGAAATGGTTGTATTTATACTTTTAACATTTCAATTAAGGCAATCGACACGTAAGGTGCACTAGTTCATTAAAAATAGACGTCATTCTGAACTCCAAAACATATATGAAATATAAAAAACATTCAAGACTAACAAAGACCAAATACTCCTTGTTTGGGACAGGCACAACATTGATGCGCGGTTCAACATATTTTGAAGACTTCAACCTTCCCCCTATACTACTAGCCGTTGTAGAAAATAAACTGACACCCATATGTTTTAAAGAAAACTAAAGTTTATAGAATATCTATTGATCTTGCATCTTCATGAAACTATTGTTAAACAAACTAACACGTTTAAATAGAATTAGGGATATTCTAATATCTTGGTGTTAACGACATGATCTCAACATCAGCATAGTTGTTCAGTCTTTTGTTTTCTTTGTTTTATGTACTGTTTTTCGTCTTATTTGCCATGGTATTGTTAATATAAATGTGATATGAGGGCCAATAAGACAACGCTCTATCAAACACAACGTATAAAAGTTAGTCTGATTTCGACTTATGAGTTTGCATATTCTTTTTGGTATCTTTTGCCTCTCTTTAGCATTTTTATGAGTTGTTGTATTAAACAGAAGACGTTTCAAACAGTACCGTTAAGATTCTAGATGAAATTCGAATAACAATATTCATATGTTACACTTCAATGTCTAGACTTTATTACGTCGTATGAAGGATGTTATTTTAAAAAGTTATGTCAAATATTACCCCTTACACTTAATTATTAAACATAAAGATCACAATGAAAAGTCAGTTTAATAATGGGTTGATTAATCAGCTCAGTTGAAAACCAAATAAAAGCACAAGACAGAAAAGTACAAATGTATGAGTAATCGTTGTTTCGATCACCAGCAGTAAAGCACGTAAGGTATACATAATTATGTAACAGGATTGCCACAGAATACCCGAAGGTCCACCACTGACATAATATTCAGGCAACATAGTCCTGATTCCTTGATATCAAATGTCATTGTTTCTTGACAAAGTCACACATTCATTGCAATCCACGACTCAACAAAATGTCATCACCAAAGTTTAGACACGTTGATAAAAATAATAAAAAAGTTAATATGATATGAATTAAAAATTAAAGGCTACATGGAGTTTGTTTAGGTCAAGTTAAAAGTTACTAGTACATATCATACTTACATTTATTTCATCTAGTTTCTACTGGTTTTTACTAGATAAACTAAATGTCAAGAAAATTATTGCCTGGACTAAAAACACATTTAGTTATTGAGAGTCGATTTTCTCTTTCAAACAAAGTTTTGAGAAGCATGAAAAGTACAAGATATGGCTTAAACTAGAAGTATTTGAAATTTAAGTAAAAAACATAAATGACAAAAGTTGTAGTTACGTTAGTTATTTACTGTCATAATAATATCAAGTATAAAAAAAAGATAACAACAATATTGAACTCCAAAGAAAATTACAACGGAAAGTCCCTTATCAAGTGACAAAATCTAAAGCTCAAACTCATCGATCGAATGGAAAACAACTGTCATATTCCTGACTTGTTGCAGGCATTTCTTTATGAAGAAAATGATGGAATTATTATATATGTTACACTTCAATGTCTAGACTTTATTACGTCGTATGAAGGATGTTATTTTAAAAAGTTATGTCAAATATTACCCCTTACACTTAACTATTAAAAACATAAAGATCACAATGAAAAGTCAGTTTAATAATGGGTTGATTAATCAGCTCAGTTGAAAACCAAATAAAAGCACAAGACAGAAAAGCACAAATGTATGAGTAATCGTTGTTTCGATCACCAGCAGTAAAGCACGTACGGTATACATATGTAACAGGATTGCCACAGAATACCCGAAGGTCCACCACTGACATAATATTCAGGCAACATAGTCCTGATTCCTTGATATCAAATGTCATTGTTTCTTGACAAAGTCACACATTAATTGCAATCCACGACTCAACAAAATGTCATAACCAAAGTTTAGACACGTTGATAAAAATAATAAAAAGGTTAATATGATATGAATTAAAAATTAAAGGCTACATGGAGTTTGTTTAGGTCAAGTTAAAAGTTACTAGTACATATCATACTTACATTTATTTCATCTAGTTTCTACTGGTTTTTACTAGATAAACTAAATGTCAAGAAAATTATTGCCTGGACTAAAAACACATTTAGTTATTGAGAGTCGATTTTCTCTTTCAAACCAAATTTTGAGAAGCATGAAAAGTACAAGATATGGCTTAAACTAGAAGTATTTGAAATTTCAGTGAAAAACATAAATGACAAAAGTTGTAGTTACGTTAGTTATTTACTGTCATAATAATATCAAGTATAAAAAAAAGATAACAACAATATTGAACTCCAAAGAAAATTACAACGGAAAGTCCCTTATCAAGTGACAAAATCTAAAGCTCAAACACATCGATCGAATGGAAAACAACTGTCATATTCCTGACTTGTTGCAGGCATTTCTTTATGAAGAAAATGATGGAATTATTCTAAACCTGGTTTAATAGCCATCTAAACCTCTCACTTGTATGACAGTTGCATAAAATTAAATCACATTGCAAACAATATGTGAACAAAAACAGCCTTAAAAAACGTATCGGACGAAGGAAGTAAGTATGATTAAATGTTTGGAAAATAGAGAAATGGTCAACATAATTTTGAATAAACAACATTTTCTACAAACAGCTCGCTAAACATTATGACCATATCTAGAATGATACATTAACATGATTAATGAGCTATATCTTTTTTTTTCTTTTTTATCTATGTAAACTTAATATTAGAAAGAATCAGATAAATCTGTAAATAAAGGCTTGATATTGTTGATAAACATATGCAGAAAACAGTCATTATATTGATTTCGACTTTTGTATGTACGCATTTTACAAAAAGATTCTTTCTATAAACAACAACTATACCAAAAATTACTAACTTGGTACATGAGAGTCAATTTTTTTTTTTTAACTAAATCTAATGGAAGCGTGAATATAGAAACTAGAAATACAAAACAATTGAAAAATTATATAATCTAGCCATCAAGCAAAATTTAGTTGCAGGTGCATTTCAATTAAAGCGTATCATGCAGCATGCATGAGTATCTAGTTACATAACAAAGACATTTAACTAAATATAAATCTAAGTCTTTTAAAACCTAGAGTCAAAATTGACTTCTAAATAGAAATGGCTATGTATTGTTTGTCCCTTTGGTAGAAGAATTGGTCACGTTTTAAGGCCATGGTGATTCCTTTACGAAAATGTACATACAGTCTATATTTCACCTAATCAGTTCATTGTCATGAAAAATTAACCTTTATTTGCTTCTTCAAGAGATAAATGTAGCCAACATTATAAACATTTACTCAAAACTTCGAGTATTTTTTTCATTTAAATGCTTTTGATAGATATACCTAGCTATTTGTTTGAAAGGATACATACGCGGATTTTTGGAAAAATATTTGTAAAATCTCGTTGTAAAAGTGTGTAAATAGTTTCATCAAAGAATCATGCTTTAAGGGGGAAATACGTATTTTTTGCTGTAGATTTGTCTTTTTCAATAATTTTTCATAAAAAAAATTGGTACAAATAATATTAAACTACGTAATCAAACACAATGTCATAATAAAAAAGATGGGGCCATGTACTCGTTTTAAATGACAAAATTCAGTCGACAGAATAATATTTTACGTTCGTAACGTCATTGTCTCCTGTAACTGTATCGTATCCCCTTAGGTACTTTTGCTATCTGTTACTAATGCATCTTTCGTTGGAGTGTTCCTCATTAATGTAAATTCAGAAAACATACAAGTGAGAGGTTTAGCTAGATGTCAAACCAGGTTTAATCCACCGTTTTCTACATGGTAAAATGCCTGCACCAAGTTTGAAATATGACAGTAACTGTTGTTTTCCATTCGATTGATGTGTTTTTGATATCTAATTATGTACTTTCCATTTTAAATTTTCCTTGGCGCTGGGTATTTTTGTGATTTAATTTTTAAATAAGATTATTTTCGGCTACCTTGAAATAAAACAAAAGTAATTACCGATCAAATAAATTCGTCGAAATTGTTGTTCATTTGCTGAATCTATTTTCTTTTAAGCGTTTAACTTAAAATTGCATGCATGGTAGTTGAATGGGAATTAACAATCGGAAAATTTTCATTAATATGTGTCTGAGGTCTCTTTAAAATATAAAATTGAATTTCGGTTGGCGGTGTCGTTCAGTTTTTGACATACCTTTGTGTCTTTCAAGCTTATAAAAAACTTACTGGCTGGATTTTCATGGACTAGTAAGTTTATTGTCTCCTTGGATACAACTCATGCCCTTGGCTACACCTCGGGACAATAGTTGCACATCGGGGATTAATAAACTTACTATTTCATTCATACGTAGTCAATAAGTTTACATTTTGTCTATTTTGATAGTTTGAAACAGAACGAAGGTAATTTTTTTTTTCTTTTTTTTTTTTTTTTTTTATATTAAACATATTTTATTAACAATCACCTGTTACATCAACCCTCAGTTGCCCAGGGAAGCAACTAAGGGGGCCCCAATTTTTACAGTCTCATTTGTCGGGGAAAAGCAAATGAGAAAAAAAACTCCCACTATAAATTATTAACATCAACCTAGCTTTATAAAATTATCTATCCTTGTACAAATGTACATGTACCTGCAATCAATATCGATCTATATATCTATACATCTCACCATATATAATTATTTCAATAAAGTTTGTTTTTTATCTTCATTTATTTCTCACAAAGGCTACCTGTATTTATTAAGCAGTTTAATTTTATCGTACATCAAGTCTTTTGTTATGTTAATTTCGATTACATTAAATTTCTGGTCGAGTGATCATTTACCACGTGCGATTTGTTAAAGGGATGTGTAGTTCATTCATAAAAAAATGGATTAATGATTTTGATTCCCAATAAGGATTAATATCAAAGATATGGTGAGTAAATATTTGTTTATAATATGAACCTGTTGATACAACATGTCTTATTACAATTAGATGATATACATGAATATATACACAACAGAAATTACATGTAGGGAGTTGCGAGCAGTGTACATATTATTATTCAATCAGTATCAAAGAGGTCATTGAACTGACCTGACCATGCAAAATATATATTTATATACAAAAAATGTCACACATAGTAGAAAAGGCTTCGATTTTCGTATTCGGTTAAAAATATTTGAGCAGAAATTGCATTTCATGTTTTATCATATTTAAAATCACCAATTTACTTATCCCTTTCTTTTGATATTTTGCAATATTTCTAGTTTTCCAGATAACCCATTTCGTGATTAAAAGTACCGTATCTAACATTTGGGTATAAGATGCATCTGCATTAATGACCCCAAAAATTATACTTGTTTCCGATTTTTGTAATTTTTGGATATTTAATTTTGAACAAAATTCCCTTATTTTCTCAAAAATTTCCCGCCAAAGGTAATTTACTTTTTCCTTTTTATTCTTTTCCTGTTCTTTATCAAATCTTGAGAGTACGATTTCCGAACGTGAATTTGACTCTAATCTTAAACGAATAGGATTATTCGTTTCTATCCAGCCACTGTTTTATAGTAAAAATTTAACCATTCAAGTTTATAAAAAAAGCAAATTTAAGTTTTAAGTATTAATTACTTTTATACAAAAGACAGCTTTTTTAGCTGTCAATTTTATACAGCAAGTTCCATCGCTATTAATAATGAAATAATGATCAACAAAACGCTTACAACTCAATGTAAAGTGCTCGTAGAATAAATGCAGCAGCTGTTAATGTGAAGAAGCATTTTATGATAACCATTTGAGCAAGAATAACACTTGATTGCTGTCAAACATATGTCACACCTCCAAACATTTATCATACCTACAAACAATTCATCACACTTTTAAACATTGCATTGATCACACCTTTGAAAACATAAAACTCATTAAAGATACCATGCAGGTGTGCAATTTTGTAGGACAGACGCTCGTTTCGTCTTAACTTGACTTAGCGGTGACGCTCGAACAAAAACCGTATGTCAAACCTCTGGGGAAAACAGAACAGAGCAAGAAAAACTGCTCAACTTCTACGATCTCTGTTGTTACCAAATTTCCATATAATATTATGCCTTCTAATCTCTGCTTATCTATATTTCTAAAAGAACGAGTATTTATTTTTAGCTGCATGTTGTTAATACGAAGAATCAGAGAACTCAACTTTTCAAATCACCATTTTTCGCTTTTATTTGTAAATTTTCGTCTGAATCATCTTATACGCAAGTAATTAATGTCCAAGTGATTCAGACGAAAATTAACAAATAAAAACACATTATAATCCATTCTTATTCCATAGTTATCACATGTAGAAATACAAAATTAAGACGAGCATAGGCAAAACAGAGAACTGATATGTAATTAATGTTTACTTGATTACTTCATAGTACATGTAATATTTCGGCTACCAACATCGGTATGTGTACGCTTTAGCTTACATGTGAAAACGCCCAAGCTAGCCGTTAATAGTAAATTGGCGTTTATCCGTTGTTAAATTAATTAAGTTCACCAAAAAATTTATTAACTAGATAAATTGAAATTTAAATTGAATTGTATTATGATAAATTAAATTTACCCAATTAAAAATACTGAATTCTTACGAACATTTATAATATTTGAAAATTATTCATATGGCAATATTGTTTTATATTTTGGAAGTTGAATATCATTTATAATTTGTCAAAATCCATCTTCTAAAAAAAGTCATTTTCATAAGGTATTCTGATGGCAATGTTCACAAATACATTCATTTTAACCTTTGGATGAAGGTCGACGAAAATATTTATATGAAAATTCTAATTTAATAATTATTTCCTCTGTTGGAGTAATATCCACTAACAAGTAGTTCTAATACCTATAAAATGAAGGATAATATTAATTACATTTCACGCTACAGAAACCTGTTATTTCTTTCACACTCAAAGTTTTATTTGTTTTCACGATCATCAAGTGCATATATAAAGTAAAATCACAAAAATACTGAACTCCAAGCAAAGTTCAAAACGAAAATACCTCAATCAAATGGCAATTTCAACAGCTAGCTCAAACGCATTAAATGAATGGATATAAACTGTCATATTGCTAAATTGGTACAGTCATTTTCTTATTTAGAAAAAGGTGAATTGAACCTGGTTCCATATAAATGCACAGTAGTATATCAGTGTTTAAAAGTCATAAATTGATTTAGAGAAGATAAATCCAGGTTACAAACTCAAATCGAGGGAAATACATCAACTATGTGAGAAAACAAAGGAAAAACAGTATAAAAAAGTGCAACAAAAACAAACGTCAACATACATTGAAAAGAACTATTTGATCATTACTGCTATATACCTGACTTGGCACATGACGTTTTATGAAAAATTGGTGGATTGAACCTGATTTAATTGCGCGCAATACCCCCCGTTTGTGACAATTTTTACTAATATCGCTAAAATGATAACGCTACGTGACAGAAATACAGCACAAACACAATCAAGAACTTTTATCACAAAGACAGGCAAAAACAAATAATGTAATACTGTAAACCAACTTAATTTCGCGGCTACTTCATTTCGCGTTTTATCCTTCCTAGTCCACTTCGCGGCTATTTAGTTTCGCGATTTTCGAATGTATATGATGTAGTTTAAGACGGAAAGATCCAAGTTTTATCTTTTCACGACGATTTATATTCGCGTTATTTTTCTACTCGCGAAAGTCGCGAAAATGAATCGCTCGCTAAAATAAGTTGGTTAACAGTAGTTGAGATAATATACAATACGCAGAACCACGACGAATATATGCAATCAACTTCAGACACCACCTGATATCACAAATAAGGGCTCGCTTACGTATATAATATACAATCTCTACACGATTCACAGTAAAGCCACAGTGTTTCCTATTTTTTGGAAAAGGTTGATTAGTAAGTTGCAAAGTGCATCAGGCATGAAGTCTCATGTCAAATTGTATGCACAAACCAAAAACAGAAGAACAAAAATACCGAACTCCAAGTCAGATTTAAAGGTGAAAGTCTATCAAAGCTGACAAAATTAAATGATAACAATCAGGGGAATGAGTATACAAATAACTTCCATATTCCTAACTACATGCATTTTCGAGAAAAAAAACTAAATCTCCCGCTTGTGTGACAGTTTTTAATAGTTTTGTTATATTTAATCAGCAACCTACACAAACATAGACAGTAAAACATTAAAATAAACATACAGATTTATTTGAAACAAATATCTTCTACATTCATTGGTATTAACACCAATGAGCAAGTGTTTCGTCATCTACGAAGAGGTGATGATATTTTTATTTTACACTGTAGAAAACTAATATTTGTCCTGCATCGTATAAAAATTGTTTTCACAATTATGCATGTGACTTTTGGTGAAGATATCATTTGCCCTCAAATGACTTACTTTTTTTAATAAGCAAAATATAACTTTGTTATTATATTAGGTAGGAATAAAAAAAAATCAATATAAAGATAAATTTATTGGTTGCTTTTATCTAAAAATATAAAACAACACGTTAAATAATTTATTGCGTCCGAAGCGCTTTTCTGGATTTACCTTCATCAGGAACGCTCAAAGCCAAACATTTGAAATCCGAAGATGTATAAGTACCGAAAATCGTTGAAGAGCTATATGTTAAAAATACCTAAAATAAATAGCCAAATTCATCTAAAGCCAACTTTGCCTGAGGGAGTTGAAACCTTAGTTTCATAATAATTTCAAAATTTATAAACGGACAATTTTAGTAAAGTTTGTTTAATCATGCCAGTACCGAAGCAGTGACTACTGAGCTGATTATACCCTCGGGGACTGATAGTCAACCAGCAGAGGTATCGACCCAGTGATGTAAAAATATAAACAACACGTTTAATAATTTATTGCGTCCGAAGCGCTTTTCTGGATTTACCTTCATCAGGAACACTCAAAGCCAAACATTTGAAATCCGAAGATGTATAAGTACCGAAAATCGTTGAAGAGCTATATGTTAAAAATACCTAAAATAAATAGCCAAATTCATCTAAAGCCAACTTTGCCTGAGGGAGTTGAAACCTTAGTTTCATTATAATTTCAAAATTTATAAACGGACAATTTTAGTAAAGTTTGTTTAATCATGTCAGTACCGAAGCACTGACTACTGCGCTGATGATACCCTCGGGGACTGATAGTCCACCAGCAGAGGTATCGACCTAGTGATGTAAAAATATAAAACAACACGTTTAATAATTTATTGCGTCCGAAGCGCTTCTCTGGATTTACCTTCATCAGGAACGCGCAAAGCCAAACATTTGAAATCCGAAGATGTATAAGTACCGAAAATCGTTGAAGAGCTATATGTTAAAAATACCTAAAATAAATAGCCAAATTCATCTAAAGCCAACTTTGCCTGAGGGAGTTGAAACCTTAGTTTCATTATAATTTCAAAATTTATAAACGGACAATTTTAGTAAAGTTTGTTTAATCATGTCAGTACCGAAGCAGTGACTACTGAGCTGATGATAGTACCCTCGGGGACTGATAGTCCACCAGCAGAGGTATCGACCCAGTGATGTAAAAATATAAAACAACACGTTTAATAATTTATTGCGTCCGATGCGCTTTTCTGGATTTACCTTCATCAGGAACGCTCAAAGCCAAACATTTGAAATCCGAAGATGTATAAGTACCGAAAATCGTTGAAGAGCTATATGTTAAAAATACCTAAAATAAATAGCCAAATTCATCTAAAGCCAACTTTGCCTGAGGGAGTTGAAACCTTAGTTTCATAATAATTTCAAAATTTATAAACGGACAATTTTAGTAAAGTTTGTTTAATCATGTCAGTACCGAAGCACTGACTACTGAGCTGATGATACCCTCGGGGACTGATAGTTCACCAGCAGAGGTATCGACCTAGTGATGTAAAAAAATAAAAAAAACACGTTTAATACTTTATTGCGTCCGATGCGCTTTTCTGGATTTACCTTCATCAGGAACGCTCAAAGCCAAACATTTGAAATCCGAAGATGTATAAGTACCGAAAATCGTTGAAGAGCTATATGTTAAAAATACCTAAAATAAATAGCCAAATTCATCTAAAGCCAACTTTGCCTGAGGGAGTTGAAACCTTAGTTTCATAATAATTTCAAAATTTATAAACGGACAATTTTAGTAAAGTTTGTTTAATCATGTCAGTACCGAAGCACTGACTACTGAGCTGATGATACCCTCGGGGACTGATAGTTCACCAGCAGAGGTATCGACCTAGTGATGTAAAAAAATAAAAAAAACACGTTTAATACTTTATTGCGTCCGATGCGCTTTTCTGGATTTACCTTCATCAGGAACGCTCAAAGCCAAACATTTGAAATCCGAAGATGTATAAGTACCGAAAATCGTTGAAGAGCTTTATGTTAAAAATACCTAAAATAAATAGCCAAATTCATCTAAAGCCAACTTTGCCTGAGGGAGTTGAAACCTTAGTTTCATAATAATTTAAAAATTTATAAACGGACAATTTTAGTAAAGTTTGTTTAATCATGTCAGTACCGAAGCACTGACTACTGAGCCGATGATACCCTCGGGGACTGATAGTCCACCAGCAGAGGTATCGACCCAGTGATGTAAAAAAATAAAAAAAACACGTTTAATAATTTATTGCGTCCGAAGTGCTTTTCTGGATTTACCTTCATCCGGAACGCTCAAAGCCAAACATTTGAAATCCGAAGATGTATAAGTACCGAAAATCGTTGAAGAGCTTTATGTTAAAAATACCTAAAATAAATAGCCAAATTCATCTAAAGCCAACTTTGCCTGAGGGAGTTGAAACCTTAGTTTCATAATAATTTAAAAATTTATAAACGGACAATTTTAGTAAAGTTTGTTTAATCATGTCAGTACCGAAGCACTGACTACTGAGCCGATGATACCCTCGGGGACTGATAGTCCACCAGCAGAGGTATCGACCCAGTGATGTAAAAAAATAAAAAAAACACGTTTAATAATTTATTGCGTCCGAAGTGCTTTTCTGGATTTACCTTCATCCGGAACGCTCAAAGCCAAACATTTGAAATCCGAAGATGTATAAGTACCGAAAATCGTTGAAGAGCTATATGTTAAAAATACCTAAAATAAATAGCCAAATTCATCTTAAGCCAACTTTGCCTGAGGGAGTTGAAACCTTAGTTTCATTATAATTTCAAAATTTATAAACGGACAATTTTAGTAAAGTTTGTTTAATCATGTCAGTACCGAAGCAGTGACTACTGAGCTGATGATAGTACCCTCGGGGACTGATAGTCCACCAGCAGAGGTATCGACCCAGTGATGTAAAAATATAAAACAACACGTTTAATAATTTATTGCGTCCGATGCGCTTTTCTGGATTTACCTTCATCAGGAATGCTCAAAGCCAAACATTTGAAATCCGAAGATGTATAAGTACCGAAAATCGTTGAAGAGCTATATGTTAAAAATACCTAAAACTTATTCAATACTTGGAACTAGGTACCCGTCTACTGTTCAATACTGTTGATTTTCCTAAATAGAGCTAGCTGTCGTTTAGTACGAACTAACTGTATCTCAAATTTATTGTTACATTTTATTTGGCAGATTTATTACCTGTTAAAGTCATAAGAAACCTCAAATTAAAAAAAATATGCATATGTTTTTTTATAACTAAATGGATAGTTTTCATTATACAACTTATGTACATATCCTTTTTTCTGAGGAATTGTTTTTAATTTTTCCACATTTAGAAGAAGTTTACTTATAGTATATTGCTTGGAAGGAATTCACCGACATATTTTCCGTATGCATAGTGACCTGAGCGTGATAGCAATACCCATAGATCTGTCGTTAAAATAAACAATTATCTGATTATACATGTTAAACACGTGCTCAATACCCATGCTTTTTGTTATTTGTTTACTATAAGGTGACAATCGGTAACCTTCGGCTTCATAATACGGCATTTCATGAGCAGCCATATTTGTTAAATCATAACAGACAGAGAGAAAAAAAAGATTGACGATTATACGATATATTTGAGGTAAAAAATTATAAAATCGTGCACAGAAGACTAAGTTTACGATATATACATGTATTGGTTCAAGAATTGGATAAACATTATTTTTCACCACTCACTCGTTTCATATGACTTTAATGTCTGAACTTTGCAAATTGATTAATGATTGGAAAGTCTCAAATGATTTTTTAATATTTGATATCAGATATAATAGAATGTAGAAATTTCTATTGCTTTGGTATATGGACCTTACCGGATTATATATACGTCTAACATAATGTGTTAAAGTTAATCCATTACTATCTTAAAACATATTGTGTCAAATATGTGGCAATAACCTTTATTGGAAATGTATTAAATGTAAAATATTTTTTTATTCCTTTTACATATACCAATATCAAGGATTTCATTGTAAAATCTATTCTGGCTATACACTTGCATCTTGCATCAAGAATTTTACTATCGAAAAACTCACAATTATGTTTCACCAAGTGAGAATACTGAATAATATTTTTGACAACATATTTGGTTTAAAGCTATTAAGCTTCATAAAAATTATCCATCTGCCCATTAATTGAATCAAAAAAGACAAAATATGCTAACATGAATGAACAATAAAAAAAAAAAAAGGAAAATGTATTGACGTATGACATTGTTGTTATAACAGAAACATATCTTTAGTTTTCAAATTTTGCACAATTCAAAACCATTTTTGAGCAATATTTTTAATTTTATAACATATACGATATACTTTTGTACATGTTATAACGCATATTTGCATTGTACAAGTTACAACATGTACACTCATATACATTTACTGTAATCATACAGTTAGTCATGCAAATTCCAACTGGCATTTATGCGTAATATTTACTAAAATGTGAAATATTCCTGAATAATAATGTTGTGTTTACCCTTTTCCATCTGTAGTCTCTGAAGTAATAAAAAAGGTTATCTTAAATAATCTTCAAAGATAACATAATATATTATATTGATAATTTTAATGTGTTTGTTTAAAAAGGTGATAACTTTCAACAGTAAAATATTCAAATATTTGCTATAATGCACAAGAAAAAAGAGTCATATTTAAGTAACGAAAATGTAAAGTAACAAAAATACTGACTCAGTGAAAAACAAAACGAAAAGTTCATTATCAAAGGGTAAAATCAAAAGCTCAAACATATCAAACGAATGTATAACAATTGTCATACTCCTGACTTTGTACAGACACTTTCTTATGCTATGCAGAAAATGGTGGATTAAACCTGGTTTTATGTCTAGCTCAACCTGTCATTTGTATGACAGTTGTGTCAAATTCCATAAGAGCATTCACCGCCGTATCGTTTAAATTCATTATTCATCCGTATTCAAGATATCTACTTAAATTCAACGAATAATAATTTCACAGTTCAACTATGTCCTTTTTTTTACATTGGTACGCTTTGACAATTGAGGTGTGTTTTGCCAAATGTGTACTCTGCTTATAACCGCTAAATACACAAACAGATCATTCCTATTCCTCACTTTGAAAAAGCAGTTTGCTTTACCTATCAAAAAGTATTCAGATATATATTATGATAATTATACTCTTTTTTAAATATGTTTCAAATTATTCAACAAAGATATTATATTCTCCATGATGAGTTTATTTACAACCACTGGCTCGATGCCACTGCTGGTGAAGTTTTTATTCCCAGAGGGTATCACCAGCCCAGTTGTCAGCTTTTATGTGGTGACAGGAATTATCATTGATATGGTCATAATTATAAATCAACGGTTTACAAGACTTTGAATGTTTGGAAATACTAAAGATTTAAAATTCAGGAATAAATTGCCTTAGCTATATTTGGCGAAACGATTCGAAATTTTTGCTCCTCAATGTTCTTCAAATTCATACTTTATTTGGCTTTTTAAAACAGTTCGAAGACAACATCAAATATAAATTTCAAAATTATAAAATGTTGTGCCATGGAAAAGGCAATATATATTCACTGGGTATTAAAAAACCTTAGTATCTCAGAAAATTCAACATTTTTAACCAGATAATTTTCAGGTAAACATCGTAGCAATAATATTGAACCTCAACACAGAAGTGGTGACTACCTGACTGGTGATATCCTCGTGATTAAATGTTCAACAGCCTAGGTAACGATATAACTATTACCTATAATTTATCAATGAATATTTGAAACAAAACGTAACGTTTTATATAAGTCTGGCAAAAGTGAGACAACTCATATTGTTTTAAAGTCTTGTAGCCCACTAGTATTACAACAGACTGTTTCAAATGATATTTTTAATTAGTGTTGCTTTTTAGAAAACTATAAACGTCTGTTAAAATATAAAAAAAATGAAGTGCAAAATATTCCGGAGTAAATTTGAACTAGTTTTTTTTATCAATTGTATAAAATAAAACAAAAATTCATCATAAGTTTAATGATTTACCAGTGCAACTTAAGTAAACTGACAATGACTTTTAAGATTATGATTACCTACAACAGAATACTGTAAATGTATTTATTTTGAGGACAACTCATGTCAAAATACCTTATCAATAAGTGGATTTGATCAGATTTGTAACAGACCTGTCCTCAAAACTGATCAAAAGCCGACATACTCTAAGGACACAATCTGCTAACCCTTCCGGAGTATCAAAGATTACCTTCAGTTTTTTGTTTGAATAATATTGCTAAATCTTAAGTTTCTATGTTGTGTCTTGTGTACTATTATTTGTCTGTTTGTCTATTTTTATAGCCATGGCGTTGTCAGTTTATTTTTGAGTTTTATGAGTTTATTTGAATGTCTTTCTGGTATCTTTCGCCCCCTCTTTTAGATCTGTTCTGTACAGGAAACATTATAACAGGGACTTTAGCGGTTCCTTAATAGCAGAAACAATTTTGGTCTGCACACGATAATGCAAACTTTTTTCTCTAAATGTATTCAGTTAACTTTGAAGACAAAACATTTACCCAAAAGTTACTTTTGAACTGATAATTTCCGCCCCCAGATTTGTGTTCTAAACTTATGTGATAACTGTTTGTGTAATTGTTGCAAGAGAAAAGGTTTTTTGTACCATCTGAGTTGTCTTACTTTAGTCAGACTTTAATTAAATCTTCGCCGTTATGTGTTGACTTTAAAGTTCATTAATAAAATCAACCTAGTTTATAACAGAAATTTTGTTTCGTTTTTGTTTATTTTGTATAATTTTGTGTATCGCAAGACATTCTGGACATCACATTTTTTTAATTTTAGTACTTTACCCTTACACATTTAGTTTATATGTCTTTGTTAATTAATGTCAGTTTATTGTCTATGCTTTGAAATAAGATGAAATAAGGATAGTTGTTGGCATATAAAGATCTTGATGATATATTGGTGAAAATACACTCCGTTTGTCGTCGAAATAATCTCTGCATATTCACGTAAAAGGAACACACAGACTAAGGAGATTACTCGTGTCACAGGCAGCACCGTCACGTTCTACAGTTTTTGAGTCAGTACAATTCTCCAAATTTTAAAATTTTGACTAATACTTACGGGGTATAACTCGAAATGCATCCTTTTCTTAGCTTAAAACGTGTATTACTATTGCTTGTTTATTCATAGTTTAGGTTTCTACTGGTGAGTAGTTTGTAGACGAAATATGCGTCTGCATACTTAGCTATATTAGTTCAAATCTTTACAAATGTGGATTGTTGAAACTTCATGGTAGTAGTTTCTAAAAGGGCACTGAATTCATTTTGAATGAAGATACAAAGTCAAGGTTTGACGATTTGGCTTTTTTGCTTCAACTCAATTTTTATGAGTAGATAATAATTAAATAAATATCCTAACTGATTAAATAATTATGATTGGTCAAAATGTTTGAAAGAAAAACACGTTTGTTTAGCACCTTTATATTTGCCATGGCAACAGTAGAATTGTCTTTAAATGGGGAAAGTGTCAAAGACTACAACCCGTGCATAGAGCAGACAACAGCCTAAGGCCACCAATTGGTCTTTAATGCAGCTGTCCCCTAAACAAATATGTGTACTAGTTCAGTGATAATGGACGTCATACTAAACTCCTAATTATACAAAAGAAACTAAAATAAAAAATCATACCAGACTACCAAAGGCCAGAGACTCCTAAAAGGCGAAAAATGCGGCGGGGTTAAACATGTTTTTGAAATCTCAACCATCCCCCTGTACCTCTAACCAATGTAGAAAAAACAAACGCACAACAATACACAGAGTAAAACTCAGTTTAAGAGAAGTCCGAGTCAATATTTTATTATTAATTTGAGAAAATACACATAAAAGTTATATTGATTGATGTTATCGCATGCAATCCAAAAGGAACGAGATCCCGATAGGTCGACAGGGTTAACGATATCTGATACGCTTTCAGTGACTTATTCTTTAGTTTTCTATGTTGTGTCTTGTGTTCCACTGTTTGTCTGTTTGTCTTCTTTCATTTTTAGCCTGGCGTTGTCAGTTTATTTTCGATTAATGAGTTTGACTGTCCCTCTGGTATCTGGCATTTCGAGTTATACCCGTTATACGAATGTTGGCATTATCCAATGAATTTTGAAACCACGGAAATTGTGAATTTGTAAAATTATAGTTTAGTTTGGTCAGATAAGGTCATTATGATTTCTGATTTAAATTTTTTAAATATCACACTTTATTTCGTTTATATAAGTTACAGACCAAATAAATAGATATAGGAAGATTTGGTATGAGTGCCAATGAGACAACTCTCCATCCAAATAACAATTAATAAAAGTAAAACATTATAGATCAATGTACGGCCTTAAACCTGGAGCCTTGGCTCACTCCGAACAACAAGCTATAAAGAGCCCCAAAATTACTAGACGTGTAAAACCATTCAAACGGGAAAACCAACGGTTTAATCTATATAAAAAACGAAAAACGAGAAACACGTATAAATTACATAACAAACGACAACTACTGTACATCTACTTTGTTTTTTTCAATGCGTAGGGGAATATGTTCCTTGCCTTATAAAAGAAAATTCATGTTTATACAAAATTTGAAACCATTGGTGCTCTTTGATTGATATTTTTAAAACAATGTCGCGATATTAAAGTACAATAAAAACTTAACAATTGGTTTGTTCAAAGAGTGATCTGGGTTTACTTCTTCACGGATAGCTCAAAACACTTCGTTTGCAAATTTAATGTGTTTAGGTATTTATATACTTGTGGTAAAAAGGGGCGTAAAAATATAGACAAACTTATATCAGGGACATTTTCTCAAAGGGAGTTAAAAAAAAAAACACTTCTGGTAGCATGCATTTGCTTGACTGTGCTTTGTTATATAAAAAGTACATGTATATGTAATTACATACTGGCATGCACTTAAAAGTCCGTAATCAAATAGCAAAATTAAAAGCACGAATACATAAAACGAATGGATAACAAATTTCATATTCCTTTTTGGAAAATGTGAAGTCACATGATAACGTTTTGTCCAGTTTTGTTTCTAAATTATAAATTCATGTTCATTGACCTTAACCTTTTGTAAAACACAGTTAATGCCGGTAAATCGGTGATGCATTTATGCGGTTTTTTTACTGTTTCCACAAACAGCTGTAACTTTATCTAACTATTGTAATGGGTAAGTTTCGACATTCCATTTGAACTGTCAATTGATTAGATATGCATACATGAGTTTGGAGACAACTACTTTACTTTTGTTTTCAGTAAGCATGCTAGTTTAGTTCATTATCCCGTGTTTAGATACATGATGAATATTTTCGTATATCTGAAAGAAGTTGATATCTAGCTATGCATGATCAATTTTCAAAGGTCTGGCTTTTAAAACAAAATACAACACCCATGTTCTACATCATGATTTTAACTTTGTAGATATAGAATCTACGGATAAATGCATAAATACAAATATTGTTATTCATTTATATTTTTCAAAACGGTTTTCATTCTTTTGTTCTGTTACTTTTTTTTTTTTATTTATAGAGATAACAAAGTATGAAAAAGTAGAATCAATTATAATTCTAGATATTTGTTATCATGTATTATGCCTAGATGTGTGTTTGCAACTGATGTTTGTTATGTTTAAAACCTCACGATTTCCATTTTGCAGTGTCACAAAAAATTATTACAACCTTGGCTTTATGTCTAGTCAATAATACTTCTTATTATCAAACAAACAACTATCTTGACATTTATTGAAAGCTAGTTTAATCACCCTTATGTAGTCAAGTCTTTCGTTTTCTATGTGTCTTGTGTACTATTTGTTTTTCTGTTTGTCTTTCTTTTTTAGCAATGTCATGTTTATTTTTTATCTATGAGTTTGATTGTCCCTCTGGTATCTTTTGTCCCTCTTTTAAAACTGAGAAATGCATTTAAGTATAATTTTGAGTAAATGTAATTTTATCATTGTTATTTATGTATTATTGTCATTTTGTTTATTTTCTTTGGTTACATCTTCTGACATCAGACTCGGACTTCTCTTGAACTGAATTTTAATGTGCGTATTGTTATGCGTTTACTTTTCTACAATGGCTAGAGGTATAGGGGGAGGGTTGAGATCTCACAAACATGTTTAACCCCGCCGCATTTTTGCGCCTGTCCCAAGTCAGGAGCCTCTGGCCTTTGTTAGTCTTGTATTATTTTTATTTTAGTTTCTTGTGTACAATTTGGAAATTAGTATGGCGTTCATTATCACTGAACTAGTATATATTTGTTTAGGGGCCAGTTGAAGGACGCCTCCGGGTGCGGGAATTTCTCGCTACATTGAAGACCTGTTGGTGACCTTCTGTTGTTGTTTTTTTCTTTGGTCGGGTTGTTGTCTCTTTGGCACATTCCCCATTTCCATTCTCAATTTTATCATAGAGGTTTGATATTTATTATAATTAATATGTTGTAGTCTGCCTTTTTTAGAGTATATGTTTGTGATTTATATGCAGCACATCATGGATTCATACCTTGTGAAATATCACCTATTTTGTTTTTGGTAACTTAAAGACATTTTTGGTAGTTTAATATTAATAATCTACCTGTAACTGGTAATGATATATATTAATATCCTATAATAGTTATCAAAGGTACCAGGATTATAATTTAGTACGCCAGACGCGCGTTTCGTCTACATAAAACTTATCAGTGACGCTCATATCAAAATATTTATGAAGCCAAACAAGTACAAAGTTGAAGAGCATTGAGGATCCAAAATTTCAAAAAGTTGTGCCAAATACGGCTAAGGTAATCTGTGCCTGGTAAAAGAAAATCATATAAACTGCACAATTGTGTTACTTATATACTCTTTACTTATATACTATTTGTACTATTATTTGTCTGTTTGTCTTTCTATAATTTAGCCATGGCGCTGTGAGTCCCTCTGGTATATTTCGCCACTCTTTTATATAAGTAAGCATTATTTTGCACCTTTAAAATATTTCAACATTGTGGATATTTCGATATTCTGTTTTTCAGTTTTGTTATTTTTGATAAATTCCTTTATACAATTTTATTTTGTTTCAAAATATCCCTTATCAGATTTTTAGAACCTTGTGTCAGAACATTTTAAAATATAAATAAGATACAAAGAGGTTAAACTCAATATAGACTAGTTTTTTCAAACACATTTCCATAAGGCAAAAGTAATATACCGCTAATCATAAGATATAAACAACAGAAAATTTGAAGTACAACAAAAACAATCGTCAACTTACAAAGAAATGGATAACAACTGCCATAATCCTGTTTTGGTACAGGACATTTTAAGACAAAAAAACTGGTGCAAACCAGAATTTATGGCTAGCCAAACCTCCTGCTTATCTGGCAATGTTGAAAAGTATCGTCAAAAAGACAACACTACATGAATACATTACCGACAAACAAGAACACACAGCACAGAAAACGCATTAACAGATAATTGTTTTTTTGTATATAACTTCAAAGACATTTTTTTTGTAAGTGTATTATCTTGAGAAATTAAGCTTCAATCTCTGTAAACTTATAATTTTTACTTGCACCATACCTTTTTTTAGATTTAGTAAGATAATTTAGAAAAATGATAAGTCGAACATCTTGATGACCAAGTTATTTATCGTTCTTTATACGATTTTGTGTGAAGTTGATGTAATTAGTTATAAGACAGATAATTGTAATCGTACTAATTATCTAATATCAAAGAAGAAAAAGATGGATTTTGTACAATTTATGTTTGCGGTTGATTGCTGGGTTTACAGTTTTGTTGTAAATTAAGAGATGTTTAGCAGACAATGGTCAAGTTAAGTTTTTTGGTCGTGTTTTGTGGATTTTCTTGTAAAAAAAATGATGGAAAGTAAATTGACCATATTAAAGATATTCAACAACTTTTAAATATTTGTAAAAATATATGCAAAATATAGCAAAAACTAGTTTACATTTTTAAGTATTGTGTCTGTTTGTTTTGTTCACGCATCGGTAACAATATAATGGAATCTGATACGACTGTCATACAAGTGAGAGGTTAAGCTAGCTATAAAACCAGGTTCAATCCACCATTTTCTACATTTGAAAATGCCTGTACCAAGTCAGGAATATGACAGTTTTTGATGCGTTTTGTTATTTGATTTTGCCATGTGATTATGGACTTTCCGAATTGATTTTACTCTTTAAATATTGAACAGAACAATATACCATATCAACCATCAAGACCTGACTTCATTGTTGGTGCTTTTAATTATTTTGATTGCCAGAGATTAGCACGGAAAACATTTTGCAGTTCCCTGTATTATATGATATCTACTGATGATTGGCAGTTATTTCTTTTTATTGATTTATTTAAATGAAAACATCCAATTGTATAACATTGTATAATATTTTGACATTTAAAACTCGATATTTTCCACAAGTTTTCACGAAACGTTTGATGAATCAACTACACGGACTGAACCACACTTTTGAGTTGATGTTGGTACATATCTCTATAATTCATAATGTACCAAACTGTGAATAGCAATTTTACCGACCGTGCGAGGGATATATATATTCAGTCAAGGTCGTTGAATACTTCTATCATAATATCAATTTTACCGACCGTGCGAGGGATGTATAGTCAGTCAAGGTCGTTAAATACTTCTATCATCATATCAACTTTAGCGACCGTGCGAGGGATGTATAGTCAGTCAAGGTCGTTAAATACTTCTATCATCATATCAATTTTACCGACCGCGCGAGGGATGTATAATCAGTCAAGGTCGTTAAATACTTCTATCATCATATCAATTTTACCGACCGTGCGATGGATGTATAGTCAGTCAAAGTCGTTAAATAGTTCTATCATCATATCAATTTTACCGACCGTGCGAGGGATGTATAGTCAGGCAAGGTCGTTAAATACTTTTATCATCATATCAATTTTACCGACCGTGCGAGGAATGTATAGTCAGTCAAGGTCGTTAAATACTTCTATCATCATATCAATTTTACCGACCGTGCGAGTGATGTATAGTCAGTCAAGGTCGTTAAGTACTTCAATCATCATGTCAATTTTATCGAGTCTTTGTAAACAGTGTGTAACGTCGTCACATTAAATAGCGTTCAGTGCTTGGTTTTCAAAATTTTGTAGCTGACCTGAATGTGTTTAGAAATATTACCCTGAATAGTTCGATGTCAAATAAAACAGTACATGCAATTATCTTAAAAGTCGATAAACTATGATAAATTTGGTTGTTTATGTCCGTTATATCCCTACAGTCTATTAAAGAGCGAGTACTCTCGAATATGTACTTCGTGTATTTTTTGTTTGTTAGGGATGAGGGATGGTTAAATACACTGCAGCGTCCGAACGGAGTTTAATGTTTAATATTTTCTGCATTGTATCGATCTAATGAGTGATGCCTTCTTTAACTGATTTTGAAAGTGTGCTGTCACACCACTTTTCAAGGTCAGGGGAGGCTTGAGCTCCAACACACATATTTAAACCCGACACATTACGTATGTACCTGTCCCAAGTCAGGTGCATGTAGTTCAGTGGTTAGTTCGTTTTTGGTGCATATATTTCATATTTATTTTTTATAATTTTGTTTTGTAATAAAATAAACCTTGAGTCTTCCACTTGAATTATTTCATATATTTTTTTTCATTTTGGAGCCTTTTGAATCCCTTTTCTCATTGTGGGAGGTCGAATATAATAGCTTCCATCTACTTTATTTGAACGTTTTGGATATTTGCCACATTGGTAATCATATCATCTCTCCTAATTGTTATATCATATGAGCCTGCAGTTGCAGTGTCTGGAGTGAAACCGGGTGTATATAATACAGAAAAATAAGGCTGAAGACATATGGTCTATAATAGGAACTTAACGCGTCGGGAATGATATCAGGTATATAAATTTAAGGAACAATGAACTATCATTGGAACATTACCAGAAGAAGTGATAAACGGTGTCTTGGTATATATAAGTAGAAAAATTACGATTTTTTTGTATATTCAATGTATATTTGATAAAAAATTATTCATTTCAACTGAAGAGTTTGATTTTATGCTACAATTTGAGTTCTTGCTTTGACTGCTATGTACAACTGATAATTTGATATGATAATATCCTGTAATCTTCATACTAAACTCGCCAAGTACTTCTCTGTACCGTCTGTTTGTCCAAAAATACAACACCGGGATTGTAATGCAGTTCATGAATGTCAACATTTCACATATTATCCATAAAATTTCTATGTTTGGGCTTTTAGACATAACATCTGCTATAAATGTAAGTACTGCCAAAGGTAACCATGACACAGCAAATGTGATCGCCATAAAAACCAAAACTTTTACGCTCTGAAAAATTTAAAATAAAACAATAGTATATAGATTGAGTAAAAAAAATTAAATATCACTCATACAAACTGGGAAGTAATATTTTTTTTAAAAACTGTTTAATTTCTTTTTTATTCGAACCCTGCGTGAGTTTGTTTGTTTGCAACGTTTTTAAGTTTTATATGAAGACAATAAATTACCTCTTTAATGAGTTTGTTGTTACCATTGCAGGTACCAGTGTGTTTTTTTAGGTGTTTTCATATTTTCCATTATAAACTGGGAAGTAATATTTTTTTTAAAAACTGTTTAATTTCTTTTTTATTCGAACCCTGTGTGAGTTTGTTTGTTTGCAACGTTTTTACGTTTTATATGTAGATATATAAACTACCTCTTTAATGAGTTTGTTGTTACCATTGCAGGTACCAGTGTGGTTTTTTTAGGTGTTTTCATATTTTCCATTATAAGTTAGTGATATGGTAGTTCATTCACTTAATGTGTTCGTACCAAATCTTAATCTATAGCTGTTGATGATAAATTTTAAGTACAAAACTGTTATTCCTTAAAATGTCAAATATCAAATGGTCAACACAGTACATAAAACAATAGTATATAGATTGAGTAAAAAAAATAAATACGACTCATGCAAACTGGGAAGTAATATTTTTTTTGAAAACTGTTTAATTTCTTTTTTATTCGAACCCTGCGTGAGTTTGTTTGTTTGCAACGTTTTTTACGTTTTATATGAATATATATAAACTACCTCTTTAATGAGTTTGTTGTTACCATTGCAGGTACCAGTGTGTTTTTTTAGGTGTTTTCATATTTTCCATTATAAACTGGGAAGTAATATTTTTTTTAAAAACTGTTTAATTTCTTTTTTATTCGAACCCTGTGTGAGTTTGTTTGTTTGCAACGTTTTTACGTTTTATATGTAGATATATAAACTACCTCTTTAATGAGTTTGTTGTTACCATTGCAGGTACCAGTGTGGTTTTGTTTAGGTGTTTTCATATTTTCCATTATAAGTTAGTGATATGGTAGTTCATTCACTTAATGTGTTCGTACAAAATCTTAATCTATAGCTGTTGATGATAAATTTTAAGTACAAAACTGTTATTCCTTAAAATGTCAAATATCAAATGGTCAACACAGTACATGTTATCAAAAATACTTACTTTGTGCTTTGATGATTTTATAACCTCTTGTCTTCTTTTATCAACTTCACCTGGAATTTTTCTGGTAAATAAGATGTAAGCTATGTGCAGACTGGACACGACCATCAGAATGAGTGGAATAACAATATGAAGGCTAATCAAAGTATAGGTATACCCAAGTTTAGATTCAATCGAAGACCATAGTTCTGTACATATTCTTGACGAGTTTGTACCAAATGAAACGTCTACTACCTGTGTATGTAAAGCTGTTGGTAGGGCAATCGCTGCTGCTAAAACATATGTACCGAATATGATAAACTGTGATGTCCGTTTCGATAACCTTTGCTTTAATGGTCTTGCAACAATATAATGTCTATCACAGATTATAACAACAATATTAAACGATTTTTGTAAGATAAGTACCCACTGGAGATATCCAACTATTCCACAGAAAATAGTTCCAAATTTCCAAGAGTCGGAGAAAAGTTTATTAAGCTTGATAAATGGAATGCAAAATATAATCACTAACATATCGTTGATAGCAACTGTCATCATGAAAAAGTTTCCGATAGTTTTAGTTTTTCCTTTTTTGGAAAATAATAGATAACAACAAATGCATAGATTACCGGTTAATCCAATAACGAAAATAAGACCGTACAATACCGCTACGAGAACCACAAGTTTATTTGGTAGGATATTCGCATTGTTTCTCAGTGAACCAAAGTCATAAATAGTCGTATTATATGAATACGTATAATTTTCTGTTTCGTTACTGAGAAACCAAAAGCTATCATATAAATAATTCGGTTCCATAATAAATATATAACACTACTTGGCATGTACAAGTGTATTAAAACAAAAGTTCTTGATTTTTTTCTTATATACAGACTGTTTAGTAACCACTCATTGATATGTGTTAAAGTGTTAATATATAGTTGGCAGTAAACATTTTAATTTAAACAAACCTTATTCCCGTTAGTGTACTTGATTGGTGAGTAATACTACCGCCAACAATTCAACCAAATAACACCAGAATAAAAGGAAAATAGAGTTGATAATTTAAGGAGGATTAATAACATATAGTAGTCAACAAATCTTAAAATAGATTTGCATCTCCTTTTTTAGAAGAGAAACATCCATACATAAATATTCCAAAGTTTCAATTGTATGCAACTGTCATACAAATGAGATGTTTATCTAGCTATAAAACCAGGTGTAATGCCGGTACAAAGTCTGTCAAATGACAGTTATTATCCATTCGTTTGATGTGTTTGCGCTTTTGATTTTGCCATTTAAATAAGGACTTTCCAGTTTGAAATTTTTTCCGTTTTCGGTTTTTTATGTTATTTTACTTTTTATATTCCAAGAACAATTGTCTTTTGTTCGATTTTAAGTCTGATATATATGATGAACATGTATCTATTTCTAAGTATAACATCAGTGTACTCCATTTCCGGTGCACAAACATGCAACAATGTGCCTAGTAAAGTAAAATATATTAAATCGGTCTAACAGTTAAAACATAATATTGTGACAACTTTTTCAAACCAATATGTTTTGGATAAGATGTCTGTAGATTCGTATGGTGTAGATCAGAGACAATCTAGTTTACCGATGTTCTTATATTATTATTTGATTTTTAAGAGAAAAATCAAGGTAATATTAAAAAAAAAGTATGGATCGTATTTACTTATAAAAGACAAACAAGACCTGGTGGATCGGCAGGGTAAAAAAATCAAAACGGAAAGTTCGTAATCAAATGGCAAAATCAAAAACCCAAACGCATCAAAAGAATGAATAATAATGAATGATAACCTTTTTATATATCTTAGGACGAGTAAAGAAGGCTTATGATAAAAACAAAAGAAGATGGGATATGATTGACAATGAGACAACTCTCCACAAGATACTAAATGACACAGAAATTAACACCAATAGGTCACCGTATGGCCCTCAACACCGAGAAAATCAATTTCCGCATAGTCGGCTCTAAAAGACCCCGAAATAAAAATTGTAAACCTATTTAAACGAAAAAAACTAATTTATGTACAAAAACATTAACGTAAAACAAAGAACACAGCAACAAACTACAACCACTGAATAACAGACTCCTGACTTGGGACATGTAAACATAATGTGCGGGGTTAAACATGTAGGCGGCCGCCTAACCCTTGAAAAACATTTAACAACAAGACAGATTGGACGTGGATGGTGCTGGTAAATCCAAATAACAAAAAGACAAGGATCTGAGATTACTCAAAGTTACTGGCAGCTAGTTCAAAGTCAAAAACGACTTATAAAATATGATACATCTTAGACTAAATTATCAATCAGTACACATCAAACATCCAATAACTTCAATATAAAACACCATTAACAGTCAAAGAAAAACATGACCATCTGCAAGACAGGTATGACAGATTAGCAAACAGTTTGCATATTGTTATTCTTGTAAAAGGTATACCTATTTTTTTGTTTCAAAAGGAAAACATTCTAGGATGCTTGCCCTTTTATACGTATTCTCTAAAATTGAGTAACAATTCTTCGTATATAATATAAAAAAGTTATTAAAAATCAATGATTTTAGGGAAACCGCTATTTTTTGTCGTACATTTATCTAATGAGAAAAACATTTCATGGATCTTTTTTTATTGATAATTGGTACAAGCAATTTTCATATTTAATAAAAGAAAATACAATTTCAAAAAAATGTGTCCATGTAGTCGCTTTCCAGCTTATGATAATATAATGTCGAAAAATCTTTTTTCGATATCGATGGTTTGATATCACAACAGGACATGTTACGATGGCAACGTCGTCAACTATATAGTATGCCCTTAAGCAGTAATGGCTATTCTGTTTTTTTCTCCTTGCAATTTGGATATTTGGCCTTCAAATTGTGGGTTTTTGCGTTCCTGATGAAGATAAATCATGTAAAGTGCCTTTGACGAACCAAATTTATCAAATTGTATATTTATAGATGGCCAAAAATCTCCAATACCAAAGAAATCAGTTACATGACTAATGATTTAGAGTTTGCATGCTACTTCAAATGTAGTCACTAATCTTAGGAAAATTCCAGCATAACATTTAAAACAGATCATTCATACTCAAACTGTTCAGATACACATCTGTTTGGACTATTTGACTGAACCATTTTCCATTTAAGAATTAGATGCTTCTTTTTGTAAATTCATAGGGGTATAAAATCGTTGACCGAAGTACATTTGTATGAAACGCGGAAGCAGTTCATTCTAAAAATGTACGCATGGTGAACATTAGGACATTACTAAAAGAAGCATTCAATACTTATGATTGCATATTTCTTTAAGATCATAAAAACACGTTTACAATCAACTTTTTCTTATATTTACCTGTTTTCATCATGGATGTTACAATTCATTTTAATACGTGTGTTAATTTCAGAATTTCGGGAGATTGCTTTTAGCCAATACAAATAACGTATTATAATGAAATATGAATCTAACGTAAATATTAAATCAGAAGTGGAATATAGATATAATTTCGATCTCAATGTATTTAATTTCTTTTTGTTTTTCCAAAACGTTGATAAACTAAGCAATAATGTAACAGCGCTTCGCACCATCAAAATTAATACAAAGTGTTATTCTCATGTAAAGTCTTGCCTTTATATAATCAGAAAGAAATAAGAAACATGTATTTGAAATTGCCTTGGTAAATAAAATCTAATAAAATGATGAAATTATAACCTTGCAAAAATATTCTGTTTATATGAAAACTCCCACTAAGAGTGAGAAAATAAACACTTATTTGACTTACATCTAGAAATTGACAATGAGAGTCGGTTGAAAACAAAACTTTACGACAAAAGAGATGATTTCAGCTTTCCAATTGTGAACTTTCCATTTCTAAGTAGCAACATTCCAGCAGCACCTGCATACGGGGTATATATCTCCCAATTGATACGATATTCCCGTGCTTGCATTTCCTATCATGATTTTCTTGATAGAGGGTTGCTTCTCACAAGGAAGCTATTAAACCAAGAGTTCCAAATGGTGAAGTTGAAATCATCCCTTCGTAAATTTTACGGACGCCATCACGAGTTGGTTGACCGTTATTCACAAATGATATCGGATATGTTCCTTACGTCGTAACTACAATCCCCTTCCCTTTCATGAATGTGACCTACCGAATTAGACTATTTACCGGATTTGTTATCACATAAGCAACACGACGGGTGACGCATGTGGAGCGGGATCTGCTTACCCTTCCGGAGCATCTGAGATCACCCCTAGTTTTTTGGTGGGGTTCGTGTTGTTTATTCTTTAGTTTTCTATGTTGTGTCGTGTGTGCTGTTGTTTGTTTGTCTTTTTCATTTTTAGCCATTGCGTTGTCAGTTTGTTTTAGATTTATGAGTTTGACTGTCCCTTTTGGTATCTTTCGTCCCTCTTTTATTCAATTTTGTTATTAAACACCTATTGTATCAAACATTGACATTGTACAAGCCTCATATTTCAAGTGCTTTTTTTTAAGGTCTGGTCGCTTCCTTTCTATGCTCACATGCTAGTCCTTGATCTTTAATGGACATTTGTCTCACACATCTCCTTGTATTTTAATGAATCTGTTAAATGTCTGAAAAATGTTTATCTAAAGGGGGGAAATAACCAATTTTATTTGCTAATTGAAAATTAAGCGGAATAAAATAATTTAAGACAGCAGAGAAGATAATTCTGTTTTAATTGGTTATTACTAACCGACTTAAATAAAAGAGTGAGTTATTAATACTGTAAATGTATGATGTCTCTAGTCTGGTCAAAGGGTCAGAGTGTCCTACTTAATTAAACGATAAATTGTTGAAATTAGATAACATGTTTTCACGTGCAGAGAAATTTCACTTATGACCAATGCATGATTGGATATTATCTTTCTTATTGGTCAATGATCTTGCGGATCAGTGCGAGTTCACGTGTAGGTGCATTGTTGTCACTTCCTTTTATCATCAGCATTTGATGTGTTAACTTGTGATTCTTATCAAACAATTTGTTCAAAATTCCCACCCACATACCGCCCTTAATGTTATCTTTTGAAGTAGATGTGTATATATGTTTATTTATGGGGCAGATTTTTCTCCCACCTTTGCTATTCTTTGTCATTTATTCAATGAAATGATATTAGTTGATGTAATTTCGTATTAATTATGTATTATTATTTCATATTAAATATGAACTTTTGTGTCAAATGTTTTATTCGCAAAATGTATTTTTTGCATTTTATGATTTTGAATAAATGACCTTTTTTCGTCAGTTAAGTTTTTATATCATATAGAAAATCAAGCTCAGACTCTGGCTTGTGTATACATTGTATGTTTATGGTATCTAGCTGTCTGTCTTAAAAGATAATAGTAGCAATACATGTTTAAACGAGACAGTTAAAAGAGTAGGTCCGGTAAGACCCCTTTTTGGCCCCAAAATATAACAGTTTTAAAAAATTGTTAAAATGTAAACTTTTAGTTATTTATTGGACAGTTGATTGCTTCTTCTACATAAATATGGGCTGTTTTTGACAATAAAATGCACATATATCGGGTTGTAGCACCATTAAGTCATGCTAAATTACTGAAATCTTCAAAATTCTATCATTTTAGTTAAATTTTAGACGGTTTCCCTGTAAAACGAAAGTGGCCGCATTCGTGTTCATCCTTAATATTGAAATGTAAGTTGTATTTTATGATAATACATAACATATATAAAGGTTGTGGATGAACACGGGTGCGGCCACTTTCATTTTCGACAAAAACCATCTTAAAAGTGACGTTTTTTGGCATATTTGAGAGATTTTTCATATTTGAGCTTGAATCGGATCGTTTTTAATGACTAAATCAGTTAAAACCTTTCACTTATACTAATTGAATCAAGTGAAATAGACACTTAAGTGTTTAAAAAGTAGTCAAAATCTTTCGTCAGATGAAAATGAAATTTGAGGCCAAAATGAGTCCTTACCGGACCTACTCCTTTAATAAACAAAATGACATAAAGTATAGAGAGAGGAAGCACGACACTATAAGGCTAGAGAAATTATACCTATAGGGCCGGGATAACAAAATATTTATTGACCATGAGTGCTTAATATATAACTTTGCCAGGTCTGCAATATGTAAGCTTAACAATGCGGACGCTAGGCTGGCAATAATCAAACTTATTAAATTTGACAACATATCAAGATATAACTAAATCTATCATTTTGAATTCATTATCACCGTTGAATTTCTCTACATTTTGTTAACCGTGTGGTAAGGTCAACATAATGCTGTTTTGGATAGTCAGTACATAATTAAACTGAATGAACTCGCAAAACGATGGGTGGTACAAGTATGGTTTCCCATACTGTTATTATTACCCGTTGTATGCATGTTTGCATGTATGTTCTATAGTCAAATATATAAAGGATTGAATCCGATATCTTATATTAAACTGATATGTAGTGATTTCAAATTTATGAAAAAGCACTCATATTTTGATATTTTTAATTTAATTTCAAGTAGTTCCACAAATATTTAGACGAATAATCGTTTTTCTAAACTGAGATGGATGTATAAATATTAAAATATTCCAGTATGTGTGTTATACTTTGTTTATTGTTTTTTTGTTCTTGTTTTGTGCCTGAAATAGCATGTACCTTCTTTAGTATCTGTTTTGCATTTGTATGAATTATTTACAATTGAAAACCAACTTTGCCAAATGTATTTCATGTTGTATATTAAGACAAAAATACTGCTGCCAAAAATCCAAACTTCAAGGATTATATATAAATATACAATCTAATGTTTAACAAGGCCGGGATAAGGTACAGGTCTTTTCTGTATCAAACTAACAAATGTAAAAGTTTTCAATAAAGTATGTATAATTTTTTTTTAAATATTCCATTGTTACATTTTATGCTATGCTAGTTAGTTTGACATAAAACTCTTATTCTTTCTCAGCTGATAGTATATTTATTAACGTTTGGTCTAAAACTGCACATAAAATCATTATTGACAATATTATGTCTTATTCAGCACAAATATTTATTAACAATTGTGTCTGTTTGTTTGGTTTACACATTGTTGTCAGTATAATGAAATTTTATGCAACAGTTATTTGTGTTTTCTAATCGGTTGACTTTCATTTAAAAAAAACTTTTATATGCACAAATTGAAGTTAATAGAAATCTTATAGTTTGAATTTCTTTATAGCAAATACTTTAGATGTCAGATATACGTCATTTTACCCAATAACACAGACACAAATATGTGGTGGCCATCGAAAGAAAAACAACAAAAATACGACCTAGCAACGAACTATTAGATAACAACTGCCATATTCCGAACTTGGTACAGGACATTTTAAGACAGAATGTTGGGTTGAACCGGGTTTTGTGGTTAGCCAAACCTAGCGCTTTATGGCAATAGTTTGACTGTCCCTCTGGTATCTTTCGTCCCTCTTTTAGATATACCACTAACATGACATTATTACATGTCAGGAATACAACAAAAATAAATGCAAGAAAACTCAGGACAGAATTATAGGAAAGTACATTTCAACATGTTATCAACAGAATAACAACGAATGTATACAATAGTTTACGACATTTCACAAAAACAGCATAATAGAATCACGATCTGAGTTTTTACATTATTCTGCATCGATATTTCTTTGAGTTGAATATGCCTCATGTACTTGAATAGCTATGTTCAATCTGAAACAAGTGTACGGGGACTTGCCTGTAAAGGAATTTATTTTATCTTATCAAAATCTTCAGAAATGTACTGCTATTAAACTATTGAACTCCTATACTGTAATTTGACAATACTTTTCCGAATGTATTGACCTTATCTACGTGACTTCTTGTGAGAACATTGCCATCCACACAGATCTAGTGTGAGAGTAAAGCCATAAAGAGAGAATTTAAATACACTCGTAGTCCATATCAGGATCTAAACTGTGTACGACAAACGCACGTCTGCAACAGACTCGTAATTGATACGCGAATCAAAACATTAAAAAAAAGTATAAGATTGAAGAACAGTGAGGACCCATTATGCGAAAGCAAATCCTTACCCATATTCTGACTATTTTATTTATTATGTCTGTTTAGTTGAATCATCAATGTAAATATAACGGAAATTGATGAGACTGTCATCAAAGTGAGAGGGTTAGCGCTATAAAACCAGGTTTAATCCACCATTTTCTACATTTGAAAATGTCTGTACCAAGTCAGGAATATGACAGTTCTTGTCCATTAGTTTTTGATGCGTTTTGTTATTTGATTTTGCCATGTGATTATGGACTTTCCGAATTGATTTTCCTCTATTAAAGTTCAGTATTTTTGTGATTTTACTTTTTAGTATTTCGAAAAATTTTAAGTTTTTTCAACAGTTAATTATCATTATGACCATATCAATAAAAATTCATGGAAACATAGAGGTACGATACCACCAAATCATAGTTCGTCACATCCGTTTGCATACAAAAACAGGTCGAAAAAAATATTCCCTTGAATTGGACAGTTGTAGGTAATTAATCCTACATTTCATTGCAGTAAAACAGTTCTGGGTCATAAACATATAGTTCGGGTATTTTAAATCCCTATTAGTTTTTTTACTTGGGGTTCTACAGAATATTTTGGAAACTTGAGGTTACATGGTAACTAAAGCTTGAACACAGTTAAAATAAAAGAGGTGAACATTTGATGGTTAACTTCCAGTTATGGTTATCTTCTTATATGCAATGAAATTTCATATGAAATTTATTAATAGTACTAGTACTGGACAGGATACAACTTTACTCAAGATTTTTTTTTATTTGAAACAAAGATAAATTCTGCCCAATTGGTTTTTTTTTTTAAATACTCTTAAGTGTTGATCAAATCAAGAATGTTTGAAAGGCCAAATAAATATAAAATTAATGAGCATTCAGATACGTTTCTCAAATAAAACTAAGGTAATCCCTAGTATTGCATAGCAATATAATATTTCCACAAAAAGTAACGAAAAGTTAGCGTGCAATAAATTCTTATATTGCATTAGTGCAATAGATCTTCAAAATTCATGACGTCATCAACGACAAAATCTTAGTTTAAACCAATTTTTACTTTCAAATATTATATTGCTATACAATAAAAGGGTTATTGCACGAATATTGGGGAATATTGTCCCTCGTAGAACATATATTGCACGAGCTTGCCTACTGAGAACAATATTCATGCAATAACCCTATATTACTAGTTCCTTGCTCAGTGTCTGTTTGTTATTAAAGAACAACTTAGATATACCAAATCATTTAGCAACTGCTAAAATTCAATAAGCAAATGGGATCGCACAGAAAATATGAAAAAAGATTATCAATTCACTTATTTTTCACCTGTTTAACCAGTTTTGTTTTAAAATTAGTCTGCAATCAACTATCTCTAAATGAAGTATTGTCTGATAGCTTTTTTTTTACAAAATATGCATTCTTTCATATTCACCCCAGGAATAATTCATATATTTTTACACTCGTCGTCCAATAATTACATATGATTCTAAATTAACACTTGTATGCGATTTGTTTATTCACATTCCGTTCAAGATGATTATATATTTTGTTGATAAAGAAAATATAATGTGTTGTTCCTGAATTAAACAAAGTTTTGATGGTCAACTTTCAATAATCTATGATTAAAAAAAACATGATAAAAAGCACACCACAATGAAGAAGTAATGGTTTGCGTCGCTTTAAATTTAAGCTTATCTTGCTGAAAAGTAATAGTTTAAAATGCCAAATGATACAAGTCCGAAAGGAATTGGTACTGTTCTGTGTCAAGTCAAGGACAAGACAGCAAAAGAAATAAGATCATAGCCAATGCTAGTAGAGGTCTCAATAAGGCAGAGTATCAATACCCCTTTTACTAACTGGTTTAAAGTGCACAGACTGTAAAAAAGTTTTATGATTGTATATGAAAATTTATTTACTATTTTATCACAGTATTTGTAATGTTCAACAGATGGGTATAATAGACGTTCCTAGGAAACAATAAGGAGACCCAGTTCTAAATTTCTAGATTGCAACATTGAAAAACAACAATATGAAAAGCCAAAAGCAAGAACTACAAGGTAGATATCGTGCATGTCATTTGGTCTGTTGTGGACATGTCCCATTGGTAATCATATCACATATCCCTGTTCTAATAGAGATTTATACGATTTTGTTAAAAATATGACTCAAGAGTGATCAGCTATAGACAATGAACACCAAAAATTATCATACCAAATGACAAGTAAACGTTTATAAAAATCATACTTCTACACCAATAAATTGAAAACTTATGAAATACTGTTCACTGGTTAGTGAGAGAAAACTGCACATATTTAATAAATGTTTATATAAATCATGCCAGTAGATGGACAATAACTAAAAAATAAAAGAAAAATACCTTATAATTTTTATTATGATTTCTGTTCAATTTATATTTTCTTTATTTTTCACTCCTTAGTCGTTTGGCATTTCTGCTTTGTATCATCGGGTTATTCAATACTTAAGTTTCCAGATTTTTGTGTTACTCTCTTTGACATTAAATAGTTTTTTTAAATTGCATGACTCTTCACTTTTGACTATTGTTTCCGCCTATTTTGTTCGTGTTATTTTACTTTATGGTCCTTCTGCTTAAACTATGCCGTATCTTTCACCTCACAAGATTGTATACAATGGCTGTGACGGTGTTGGTCATCTGTTTCTGTTCGTGAAGATCACAATGCCAAAATATCGGAACTTGGTGAATCTTCAAGATTTCATTTATCTCTCTGTTAGCATACGACGAAACAAGGGACAAAATATAACAAAATTATGCTACTACAATGACAAACAAAATAGAGTTGAAAAATGTTCACAAAGATTATCTATTAGTGCTTGTTGAAATATCTTAAAGTACAACTGAGCTTTACAATCATGTGAGCATAAATACAACGACTTATAAGTAAAAAGTATTGAGCGAAAATCAGCATAGGGTAAAGATTTAACTGACCTAAGATTGCAAAATTATATGAAATTTATATATCTTCAAAAGTAATTAAACATAAATAATTTTAGAAATAAGAATAAAACTTATCCCTCGAGGAGTGTTGAATTCCGCTGTGCCATTTTTGAATATAGTTATCGCACATGATGTTTCTTTAAAAGAAACTATTAGTTTTAAAGCATGTTTACTTTTTACATCTACAACTCAAGCATGCAAGTTCTTAAAGTCATCGTATATCCATTCGTTTGATGAGTTTGAGCTTTTTAATTTTGCCATTTGATTAGAGACTTCTCTTTTGCATTTTCCTCAGAGTTCGGTATTTTATGTATTACAAATTCAAGATTGTGTAACTGATACATATCCCAGATGATAATCAAAACTCAAAAACAATCTGGTAGTATGTATCTATAGCCTTAATTTAGCAAAATGTATGCATAATATTGTCGAGATATAATATATAATTGACATCAAACAGATTCAATATGTATGAAGTTACCCAATATCACAGGCAATTGAAATGTCATAACCGTAGATCTTATGAATTGATAGCGAGCATCCGTCTTCTTCACCTGTCCACATGCGTAAATACAAAAGGTGTTACATCGGAAATTGTCAACTGAAACATCACCTGAAATCATAATATATTCTTATACATTGTAAACTTGAGAATGGAAATGGGGAATGTGTCAAAGAGACAAAAACCCGACCAAAGAGCAGATAAAAGCCGAAGACCACCAATTGGTCTTCAATACAGCGAGAAATTCTCGCACCCGGAGGCGTGCTTCAACTGGCCCCTAAACAAAAATGTATACTACTTCAGTGATAATGGACGTCATACTTAACTCCGAAAAATATCAAAGAAACTAAGATAAAAAATTATACAAGACTAACAAAGGTCAGAGGCTCTTGACTGAAGGCAGGCGCAAAAATGCGGCGGGCTTAAACATGTATTTTAGATATCAACCCTCCCCCTATACCTCTACCAAATGTAAAAAAAACAAACACACAACAATACGCACAGTACAAATCAGTTCATCGAGTCCGGTGTCAGAATAGGTAGTAAAAGAAACTAAACAAAATGACAATGATTTATAAATTAACAAAGGTCTACTAGCAGTGATTCACATGGCAGCTCCAGACCTCAATTAAACTGATTGAAAGATTATGTCTTCATCATATGAATATCAAGCACAATCCATCCCGTTAGGGGTTTAGTATTATACCATCATAAAATATATGAGAAGAACCTAACCCGTATCATGCCAACAACTGGTTTTAGAATAAATGTGTTTATTTCCGATGCAAAGACCCTATAAGTTAATCAATATTAAAGCCAAAATATGTTGCTTACAACAAATGTAAATTACTGGGAGGGGTTTTGGGTTTCTAATTTTTAATATTCTTGTCTGCTGCCTCTTCATTGTTGTTCCAAATTCAAAACGGATTGTTATACCATGTTGTAAAATTTCTCTCCATATTACATGTACAAGGTATAAAAATCACTATTTACGACTTATCCCCAAGAACGACTTATCGAAGCTGTGTCGACAATATGTTAATCGCACATTACATAAGCAGATACCATTCTATCAAAATTTAAAATGTTAATGCGCAACTTATTACCGAAAACCACTTACAAGAAGGTGGCGAAAAATACAAGAGGTACATTCAATCTCATAAGTCGAAATTAAATTGACAACATGGCTAAGACAAAGAAAAAAAGATACAAAACACATAGAAAACTAACCACCGAACAGCACGAATCCTAACCTACACTGGGTGATCTCAGGTGCTCCAGAAAGGTAGACAGATAGTTTTCTCATATCAGTATAAACCGGATAATTAGTCTAATTTGGATGATCACATTCGTAAAAAAAAGAAAATATAATTGTGGTTATGACATAAGGAAGATATTCGCTGCCATCTGTAAAACGGATATCCCATAAAGGTCAACAAACTTGTAATGACGTCCATAAAGTTTTCGAAGGGATGATTTTAACTCCTCTACTTGGAACACTTGATTTAATAGCTTCATAGTTAGCAGCAACCCTCTATAAAAGAAATCATGAAACATCCTGATATATCTTATCAACTGAATACGACTTAATACATTTTGTTAGTTGAATTAGTGCGTAGTAGCTGTTTTCCGATCCTAAGCATCTGATTTTATTTTCGTCTATCTTATCATGAATTTGAGTCCTTAATTAAATGAAGCAAAACTGTTGGTTCCTCCTTTGTATAATCTTTATTTTTTTTAAATACTTATTTCTACCAAGTTTTGGTTTTGCCATTACCATTGCCATTGGTTTGTTGTTATGTTCGTTTAATAGAAAAGGTAAGTATAACTTTTAATTGTAAGCAAATACGTCAGAATTTGTGCATATCAACTGTACGCGGCTGATAGGGCCTTTATATAAGCTGTTAATTTTAGTGTTTCATTAGTATTTCTCTACTTTATTAATCCTTTGTAACTGGAGTTTTTGCATTGTAAATTTGGCGAGTTTATAAATTGAAAACTTGACTTGCTAATATGCATCTATCTGAGTGCATTTTGCTAAATGATGATTAACATTTGAAACACTCAAAGGCTTCTGGATTGCTTTTTGTGTTTGATTTAAATACTTTAAAAAAAGGGGGGGGACAATATGTATTTTACAGCTTTAAAAACTGAAATCAAACTTTCATACATTTTTACAGAGCAGATGTCACAAATGTGTGTCAAATACTTTGTTTTATCCAATTGGTTTTATTTTATTAACAAATAACTGTCATGTTAAAGATCAAAATGAAAAGGAATCTAGTAGTTTGCATTGTATATAACAAGTACTTGATATTAGGAAAATGTATTTCTTATAGGGTTGACATACATGTTAATAACATTTTTTGAAAAGGGCAAGTAACCCCTAAGAGATGTGTTTTATCTCATTGGTTTGCTTTTATTAACAAATAACTGTCATGTTAAATACAAAAATGAAAAGGAATCTAGTTTGCATTGTGTATAACAAGCACTAAATATTAGAAAAAGACATTTATATGGTTTAAATACACGTGACAATCATATTTTGAAAAGGATAACAAACCACTAAGAGAACAGGAGATATCAGCTTTACGTTAATGAACCAACAAAAATAACGGCACAATACACATGGAATTTGGAGGTCAGTCTCCGGTCTTCAAATATTTACAAATGCCTTCATAATATGCCAAATTGTTAGTCTCCAAAGGTCAACACAATTTCTGCACAAATTTAACAGTTTAACAAAGATCCGCATTTTACACAAAGGGTATAAAAAATAACTATATGAACTGAGACAATTTCCCACAAGTTTATTGAATTGTAGCCAGCTCATAAACACGTTATTGGGTTAACATATTCTTTTAAGAACTAAACTCTGTCCCATTTCAATACCGGTCATTGTAATTTAAAAAGGTCCATAAAAGAATGAACAATTTGACTAAATGCGGTGGAAACACACTTGTAATTATGTTATAATTAATAAAAAGATCCACACTTACTTGCATAGCAATAGAGAGTAAACTCATCATACTTAACTAGTTGATTTCAATCATGCTGTACTATACTATAAAAAGATATTTTCATAAAAAAAAATACATTTTACATTTTCTAGTTTGACTTCGATACTTTAAATCTTCTTTCTTCATCCTCTTGTTTGTATCGGGGTTTTTTTTGTATTCTTCTAGCTGTCGTCCCGTTATTCAATATTTCTGTTTAAATGCCATTATAAATATTTTGATATGAGCGTCAATTATGAGTCTTAGTAGACGAAACGCGCGTCTGGCGTACTAAATTATAATCCTAAAAAAAACTATTTCGTATTATTCTTCTAAATGATCAATAATTTTAAAGTTTTCATACCACTTTTTAGGGAAGTTTTGGGTTTTTTTTACATTATTGTCTTTCTGCTATACTATACCGTACCTGTTATTTCACCAGGCTGTATGCAATGGCTGTGACGTTGTTGATTAAACTGTTTGTGTTCTTTAAGATATCAATACTTATATATCTTGACTAATTGAAGCTTCAATACTGTATCTATCTCTCTGTCGGCATATACTGAAACAAGAGGCAAAACATTACATATGGTTTAACAATGTCAAACAATATAGAGTGCAAAATACTCACATAATTATATTTACAACAACTGACATATATAACTATTTTAGCATAAAGAAAAAACAGCTTATATTTGATCGTGTCACTCGAAAAGCAAAATAGATTAAACTGACATAAGAATATAAAATTATATTTACTGTTTTGAGTTCTCACTTAAGGTTTAAACAAACAAACTTTTGGAACAAAAAACAAACTGACCTGACTGGCAAATGTTAAATTCATTGTCCAATTTCGAATAAAGTGATCGCATATTAATTTCTTTTAAAAGAAATTATTATTTTTAAAGCATGTTTACAACTATATACAACCCAAGCATACAATAATTTCATTCCCGGTTTATTAGCTATCTAGGATGTTGATTGGTTACCGCACGTCGTTACAAAACCCACAGCTCCGGGTTGTAGTTAATCCATATAATCGAACGTTGCTTCAATTAAACCGGGAATGTGAACGTAGATGTGATTGAATTTATCACCGGTCTTAGTTCAAATCTAGCGATTTATGAGATGATATGCATATTTTTACACCCTTCAGTACCTTCGCTTCATGATGTTCTTGGATACATCAGGGTGTTAATATATCCATATCTACGGATATATCTTACAGTATAAAGTAAAATCACAAAAATACTGAACTTAGAGGAAAATCTAATCGGAAAGTTTATAATCACATGGCAAAATCAAATAACAAAACACATCAAAACCGAATGGACAAGAACTGTCCATTTTATACGTACTACAAATTCCAGATTTGTGTAGCTGAAACATATGCTTATTGAAACGAAATTTAAGTGTATTTGTCCATAACCTTATAGAAATTGTCAAAATGTATGCCTACTATATATACCCTCAGTGGTTGTCGTTTGTTGATGTGGTTTTAAAAGCATATCTGGTTTCTTGTTTTTAATATAGATTAGACCGTTGGTTTTCCTGTTTGAATGGTTTTACACTAGTCATTTTTGGACCCGTTATAGCTTGCTGTTAGATGTGAGCCAATGTTCCGTGTTAAAGCTGCACTTTGACCTATAATGGTTTTAACTTTTGACACATTGTGAATTGCATAGAGAGTTGTCTAATTAGCTCTTTTACAATATCTTCTTATTTCTACCTTTTAATTAACTGATCTGTTTTTTTAAGACGGAATGTTTGGCTTTATATTTACTTTGATCTGAGCGTCCTGGTGAGTCTTAAGTAAACGAACGCGCGTATGACGTAATAAATTAAAAGCCTGATACCTTTGATAACTATTTGCGGAAATAAACAAATGTATTCCAAAACCAGTTGTTGGCATGATACAGGTTATATTCCTTCTATATATTAAAAAGAGGCCAGAGGAACTGTCAAACTCATAAATCGAAAATAAACCGACAACACCTGGCTGAAAATGAAAGAAGACAAACAGACAAACAATAGAACACATTACACAATATAGAAAACTAAAGAATAAGCAACACGAACCCCATAAATGATAGTATGATACTAAACCCCTTAAGTGAGGGATTGTGCTTTATTTTCATATGTATTTTTTATGTTTTTGTTTGCGAAGTTTGTAATTTTGAGTTGAATCGGAAAACACAACACGAATTTGACAGATTGTACCCGTTTTAACTAAACATTTTTTACCTTTGTCAGTAAAATAACTGGGCAAATATTTTTCATTATTTGTTGATATTTTGGCGACCTTTTGTTTGCAATACTTGTCAGTGTATTGATTTTTTCGCCACTTTGGGATTAATAGCTTCCTTGTTAGAAAAAACCCTCTATCAATGAAATCACGATAGATGAAAGCTATGGAATAGCAGCAGGGAGATACATATTCTATATGCAGGCGCTGCTGGAATGTTGCTACATAAAAATCTTAATTTAACAGTTGGGAAGCCTAAATCATATATTTTGTCGTAAAGTTTTCTCAACCTACCATCATTGACAATTTCAAGACGACGACAGGATATGGCATAATTTCCAAATTTGATTGGATAGATGGTGTTGCCATAATACATTATAACATTAATCTTGGTATTGAAGCCGATTTCCTAAGCATACAATGGATTATAACCATTAGAAATTACCACTGAAGTACTTGTGCCATTACCTTCAGCAAGGTACAATAATGAAAGCTATGTATCCGTTAATGCATCTTAACTTGCATCATACAGATTCCAATTTAGACTGTTAATATTTCTATTTACACTTAAACGAGCCGACATGTACTCTAGTTTTCTATGATTAGCTAGACACGAATTAACAACTATTAACATAATAAATGCAAATGTCCTTTGTTTGTTTGTTTGTGTTTTTTGTACAACAAATCCATACCCTGTAAATATTACAGTTTATGTCGCCTGTTTTGTATTGTAGTTTGTCAACAAAATTCCCAAATCAATATTTTCCACTTTTTCTCTGATACTTTTAGTAACATTAAAAGTGTTACCATACCAGTGTACATGCTAGTATTTTGATTCGGATGACTAATGAATTAAAGTTTGAGGTTCCATTACAAATTGATGCCCTTTAGAATCTTGACTGTTTAATTACTGTGTTCACCTATTGTTTGTGTCTTTTAACTGATACTCAAAAATATATCGGGGTACCAAATGTGTTCACTGAGGTTGCAGAATAAAATTCCCTAGAATGAAACACTGGCTATAACCTTTGGTTAATCCTGTATGAACTGGCATATTTACTGTGTCCGTTTGGTTTGAATCCAATGTAGCTGGTAAAGTTTGCACAGGTACTTCTATAGCAGCTTGTCTTTTTCTTGCTGAAGCTGCAACAGTTATTTGAATAGTTTCCGCTTTCTTGTCGAACACCTAAGCTGGGAAGAAATGACGTATGAAAATGTCTTGAGTTAAGTAACACAAGGTCTCATTACATACAATTATAATTTTCTCTTTATTAACGATCATATACAGAAAGTGTGCTTGTAAATATCCAAAGTATCTACTTGTATTTCATCATTTCTCATCAAATTAATTTAATATAATGATTGTCCATTTTTGGTAGTTTTATTACCACATTGAAACTTTTGTATAATTAATATTGATGAATAGTTTCCACATTTAACATTTAAGTCATTTCTTGATTGTCGTGATTCTGCTAGAATAATTGTGTCATCAGCATATACTATTATAAATTAAAGTAAAAATATCCTTAAAGATAAAAACAATTTAATATAAAAATAGATATGGTATGATTGTTAATGAGACAACTCTAGACAAAAAGACACGGAAATTAACAACTACAGTTCATCGTACCGTCTTCAACAATGAGCAAAGCCCATACTGCATAGTCAGCTATAAAAAGCCCCAAAATGACTAATGTAAAACAATTCAAACGAGAAAACTAACGTCCTACTTTGTGTACAAAAAATGAACGAAAAACAAATAAGTAACACATCAACAAACGACAACCACTGAATTACAGGCTCTTGACTTGGGACAGGAACATGCATACAGAATAGGGCGGGGTTAAACATGTTAGGGGGATCCCTACCCTCCCATAAACCTGAGACAGTGGTGTAACAGTAAAACAAGAACAAACCATAAAAATTAGATGAATATATGTACAAATAGAAATACATCTAACAAAAAAACAGAGTGGACTTTGCCAGGTTCGTGTATATTCCAACAACAAAAACTTTTTTCCATTTTTGAGATACTGTCCTTTGCTAAAATTTCTACCAAAGGAGAAGGACTGGTAAAACACTTTTGGTCACAAAAAGGGTACGTGAAAGAGTCTTGTTTGAACACTAGGCAGATAAGGACCTGGACAAAACAAGTGCAAGTAAAAAGTCATAGTGCAACACTAGGCAGATAAGGTGATGTATTTCTGTTTCAAGGAGAATTTAATGTTAATATTTACTATGCTTGTGTTGTTTCCATGGCCAATTAAAATGTAAGCACATCGTAGTATCAAGAAGCAGTTTTATATCGATTAAGATTACAACTCGAAAGGTCTTGTCCTTCGGAAATGTACACAAAAAATATTCTCAAAGAGACTACCAAAGAATACACATTATTATCACAAGGTATTATCCTAAACTTAGAAATGTCATCATTCTTCCATGACTTTTCGTCGTACGTGGATAACTTTCTCAAGCGGCTGAACTTAAAATACAATACATATATTTATTAATAGTATCGGAAGTACATGTCTGTGTTTGTTTATGTTCAACACGTGTTGATGAGCACATGGTTGCATACCTGGTTTAATGTTATTGTATGATTTGATTGGCTATTGTATGTCGCAATGCAGGTATCCTACCCGTTTGTACGAGAGTAGGATCGTGATTCTCGTGCAGAATCTTATTATAAATATAAGATATTTTTATAACCAGTTATTCGACGTTCTGCCTTTACCGAGTAGCATACCTTCCGTTTCGTTATATACATATCCCCCACCCACCCCACCCATTTGATAGATTTGAGTTAGACAGTTTAATGATGTGACAAGATAAATTGTAATAATAATGTATTTATTGTGTTTTGTAGATTGTTGTTGATTTTGATTTTTAGTGGGATGGAGTCCTGATACGGACTTTTGTTGTATTGAGGAAACTTGTGTGATTTTCTTGGATGAATTATTAGATGCAGATGGACGTTTGAATGAATATTGAAATATGAATATATGAAATGGTTTTGATGTTAAAGAAAAAGTGTGCTACTCACTAAGGAGAGCTCATTCCTATAGTATACATGTGTTTAGTTTTATTGACTAAATAATTTATGTTCGGTTAAGCTTGGCGAATTAGAACATAAAGTTATTACAAATGTTCACAATAAAAAAAAACATTCCGTAGTAAATGATAGGCCTGGGTGGTAATTGGCTAAATGATTTATACTGTATGTGATTATTTTGTTCAAAGGGGATACATGTTATTTGGGCACCAAAAACTCAACTAAAGGGATAGATTTTACATGTAATATGTGAACCAAATAAGAAAGGGAAAGATTTCACATGTAACGTGAAACTTTATTGTTTACTACCATTAACCATTGCTCTACTTTTTATCTTCTTTCGGTTGTATCAATTCTACAACGTTTGTTCTTTCAATTATATTTGCCTCGAGCATCACTGAAGAGACATTACTTGTCCAAATGTGTATCTAGTTTGAAAAAAAATTAGTACCATAAAGGCTTTTTGCAAACATTCTTTTCATTGTCAAAAAGAACATTTGTGTAAATTCAGTCAGATAAAATTGTGCCTATCTTTATTTAGCCCACTCTCAATTAACAGCTGACACAAATGTGCTAAACATGTAACACATTCTGATGTGTGAGTTTTGGTTGCTTCAGCATCTTTTAAATTATATCAGTTAACCGTTGCTTCTCTAAATGGATGGCATATATTTGGATGATCTGTACTGGGATTTGCCCAACGGATCAAATGTTTCATACAACTTGTCTGACTTACTGTTTTTATATGAAAATGAATTAAGCATGGTGGATCATCACCAAGTGCCATATATTTTTGTTATAGTGATGATAATAATATATGTGTTGACATTCACCGTAGCTTTCTTGGGAAATATAGTATTTTGCATCGTTCTGAAGTATTCCGTGAAACGTAAATCTACCACAATAAGTAACTTCTTCATGACAAGCATCGCTATCGGTGACATAGTAATGATAATTTGTTCTGTTCCGTTCACTAAGATAAGTACTATTATCATAGGAAGCTGGCCATTTGGATCATTTGCATGCTCAATGATTCAATATATTCAATGGATATTAGTCTTACAAAAGTCATTTAATATGTCGGCAATAACACTAGACAGACATTTAATTGTCGCCCGACCATTAAAACGGAGATTAAGTAAACGAAAAGCTCAGATAATCGTGTTATTAACGTATATAGTAGCAGGAATTATTGCATTACCTTCAGCTTCAACCTCTAGTGTGGTATTTGTCATGTTCAAAGGAAACTCTTTAGGAATTTGTACAGAAATCTGGTCATCGACTTCTCGTAAGAAGCTTTATACATACAGTTTAATGTTCCTTCATTTTTACCTACCACTGATGTTCATGACAATCTGCAACACGCATATAGCTTATACATTACTAACTAAGAAAACTCCGGGTGAAGCAGACTTAAAAAGGGATAAGAAGATAGCTTCTTCTAAACGAAAGGTAAGTAGATATTAGTTTTTCGCTTTATTCGGCAGTCTTCGATATTCTAGTACATATTTTTAGTTTCTGTTATAGATAATGCATATTTTAAGGTTTTTCTTGTCGAAGAACACACCGAGGGGTGTCAGGATTGATCAAATGAAAGACCGACCGGAGTTTTATCTTTATTATTTGTTTTCCAAATCACCGAAATAGAAAACTCCGAAGTTTTTTATTCTCAAAAACACCGACATAGAGTGAGCATTCACAGAGATAACTGAAAATAACCCATGTAAAAATGATGAGATTGAGCACTTACAGAGATAACATAAAAATGACCAATGTTAAAATTATGGAATTGACCATGAACATAAATAACTTGAAAATGACCATTTTTAAAGTAAGGGGATTAATAGTTTTACTGTTTTCTAAGTTTTCCGTAAAAAAAGCTATTGACCTTTATTAATTATGCTTCTGCATCCTGAATTATTTAAGAATATATTAATATAATGTCATGGTGATAATTGTTTGTGTCTTCTGGACTAATATGCTTCAAGAATATTTCGTGATACAAGTTTTTCTCATTACAGAGTGTGAAAATACTGGTTTCTATGGTAACAACGTTTGCTGTGTCATGGTTACCCATGGAGATACTAACTGTTATAGGTGAAGAGAATCCATTTTTTCTTAAAACAACGAGTGCGTATATGTCATGGTGTGTGTTCCAGTGGCTTACATTCGCCAATTGTTTAACAAACCCATTATTGTATTTCTCGGTCAACAAAAAATACAGACATCGTTTCAAACATTTATTTAAAAGAAGTATAAGACGTTTGAGTCGTTCTGAGACATCCATATCAAAAACTAGACATTCTATTGTACGCATGACATCTCTAAATAACCAAATAGACGTTTGAGTCGTTCTGAGACATCCATATCAAAAACTAGACATTCTATTGTACGGATGACATCTCTAAATAACCAAATAGACGTTTGAGTCGATCTGAAACATCCATACCAAAAACTAGACATTCTATTGTACGGATGACATCTCTAAATAACCAAATAGACGTTTGAGTCGATCTGAAACATCCATACCAAAAACTAGACATTCTATTGTACGGATGACATCTCTAAATAACCAAATAGACGTTCGAGTCGTTCTGAGACATCCATATCAAAAACTAGACATTCTATTGTACGGATGACATCTCTAAATAACCAAAAAGACGTTTGAGTCGTTCTGAGACATCCATATCAAAAACTAGACATTATATTGTATGGATGACATCTCTAAATAACCAAATAAAATGAAAAATAAAATAATACATATTATCTTTGCTCTTGTCTTGATTTATGAATAACAGGTTTAAAAAACAAAAGTGTGTAACAAACACCATGTTTCATTACAACTATTGTCTTATGACTGCTGGTATAGTTATCGAAAGTCCATGGTTAATTGAGGATTCGTAGTATGTCTCAAATTCCAATAGAAGATAAAGAAAATAAGACGACTGATTTTTTTTCAGTTTGAAAAAACATAACAAAATTGAGGATAGAAAATTTAGATAGATTGAATTCTAGCTATATTCGAGATCAATTTTGAGGTTGTCTTTGTAATTTTGAATTAAAGTTCAAGTTCTTGTAAAAATTAAGGTTTTACTTCAAGTGTTTATCGAACTAAATTTAGACTATAACATCAAAAAGACGGGAAAATATGGATGAGTTGTATGATGGCCAAATAGAAAACTGTCCAGCAAAGACCAATATAAATAGACATGACAGTAGGCTACAAGTCACTTAATGATTATCAATCATTACCAAAATCCATACCATGCAGTAAATTATAAAGGTTCCAGAATGTGATCCAAGTTAACAGAAAACTGATGGATTGATTGAGGTAAAAATTATTGTCTGGTCGGATTGGTATCTTTTGTCTGGTTGGATTAGTAATTTTTGTCTGGTCGGATTGGTATCTTTTGTCTGGTTAGATTAGTAATTTTTGTCTGGTCGGATTTGTATCTTTTGTCTGGTTGGATAAGTATTTTTTGTCTTGTCGGATTGGTAACTTTTGCCTGGTTGAATTAGTACTTTTTGTCTGGTCGGATCGGTATGGTTATCCGATTCTGATTCATCTACTATTTGATTCAGTACTATTTAGAAAAAAGTTAAGGATTTCACAAACAGTTCAGTAAATAAATACACAATCAGATTCAAACAGCCTATACAATGTTAATATTATTCATTTTAATATGGCTTCTTCTGCCTTCTACGGAAGTCATGTTCAAGTTTAAATATACAATCATAGCCATTTGAGATTGTGTTTAACCATATTTGAAACCTGAGTAAGGGTTATTCCACGAGGGCTTTAGCTTTTTATTCCTTCATACCTTTATCTCAGGGTCCTTAAATAAGCCTTGACCTCTCATCTTGGATTGTCATATCGCAATATTCCATCGCACGAAAATCGCATAATATATACTTATAAGTTATTTAGGTGTACGCAGCGTAACACGAACACATTGCTTACGCCGGGATAGAAAAAATGTTTATTTCAAAACTCAAAAATAAGCGATGATGCGGCACGTTTTAAATGCCTTGTGAAAATCAAGGTAAATTGAGTTCAGTGGAAAACCACTATCATTTAATTCTGACCACTCATCTTAAACCTTATTGGTGACAGTGTGGCGTTTTTCCAATCATCTTGAACTTTACCTTCTTATATAAAGTTTTAAACAAGGAATAAGAAATTTCATGTCTAACAGTATAAAACTTCTGGATGTAGACCAACATGTCTAATACGCTTACTGGGGTAAACAATTATGGATATACACCGACTCAACGGGACATACTTGTTATATCGAACGAACAAATCACAATGAAGTTAAAATATTGTGACATATTGTCAAAAATACTTACGTTCGAAAATTAGTTTGTCACTATTGACATTTCGCGTATGATGTACAACAAATGAAGTCGCTTTCAATAAAATATAGATCGATGGCTCTGAAAAGGGCCGTTTATAAGAGATATCGTCGACACTAGATGAATTACCAAGTAATGTTTGGTCTTGTTTCTTCGTCACTTGATGGACTTCTAACATTGCCATATTTATTTTTGCTTATCTGAAGTTAAGTGACGTCATACATTAAGGGCATACGATACAGTTTTGATTCTGTATTTACAAGTTGATGAAAATTTGCATATAGGCTATTTTTTACCTGATTAAATCAAATATGTAATAAAAAATATACCTTCATGTGCTACTTTTTGAGTTAAATGAGGTCGACATTTTGTATATTTGCTCAAAATTCGGATTTGTGGCCGTATATTCCTTTTAGAAAGAAAGGCATAACTTTTTTGTTTTAAAAGATAAACACAAATTGTTTTTTGTTAAATAATTTGTAATTTCTGTATTTTAGAAGTATTCTAAAAATTTATGCCTTTTTTGTTCAGAAATAACTCATATTTATCAAATGGTCATGAATTGAGAAAAAACACAGTAATTTTTTGCTGTACATTTATCAAAATTAAAAAAATTGTACTATTTACAGTTTTATAAAATTTGGTCCACATAATCTCCCTGCAAAATAAAACAAAATGTCGGTCTAAAAAATGGGGGTCCATGCACTCGTTTTCGAATTAAATCAGTTTGAATGCACAAAATCAGTCGGAAAATGCATCTTTTCCCGATATGTCACAGTTTGACGTCGCGAAAATAACATTTTACGTTAGCAACGTCATTACCTCCCCTGTAACTGTATCGTATGCCCTTAAAGGGAGCTAACTCGTGATCATGGAAGTGAAACTAGGGTTATTCATCGGGGAATGATTAGGTTTTTTGATGGAGGCTTCAATTTGTTAAAGTTATTCTAGCTTCTACCAATTTTTGAGAAAACATCGAAATTAAAACTATGACACGTGATTCCGTATTTGCCAAAAAAAAATACCAAATAATGTAAGATATAATAATAACATTTGAAATCTGAATGTTGCTGCACACTTTTTCATAGTCCTTCAGAAGATGATGAAATCAACAAAAATATAACTCAGCTTCACTTGATACTGTCCACTAAGTTACACAATTTTTTTATTTTGTCATATATCTTTTGTCCCTGCCAATGAATAGTTTTCATTGAAAATAACACAAGGGGAAGTTCTGAAAAATCTACACAAACTATGTTTATTTTAGAAGTTTCTACAGGAATGAACAAATTGAACATGTCTGACTTCAGAGTCAATTATGTGGACTGTTGTTTACTTTAGCCAACGGATCCACATGAACCTGATAGCTCAAAAAATAAAAATCTGACATACAGTTAGTACTGAGAAGGACAGGTTAAACAGCCGGCATATAGGTGCCATAAAATAATTAAGGTTCATAAGAAGGAATAAAGAAATATGGTGGTGTCTACACCCAAAAATTTACTATTAGTAAAGACGAACCTGTGCATTGTAAAATTAACAAAGACATGAGTTTCATTTGATTTGTTTCACTCATTTACACAGTTTAAATCACCTACTGATATACAGATAGCTATTGTCCAGTCAATCAATACTATTTACAGCAATTATTTATATAGGAAAATATCGAGGGAAAGGTTCTAACTTAGTTAATTTTTGCACATTTTCCGCAGAAAAAAAGAATCCCCAAATCCAGAAGTTTTTATTTTTCTATTAAAACGAACTCATTTATTACCTGCCATGCCTTAATAAGTTTTTTTCCCTGAGCGCAGGGTTGTCTGTAATCAGTACATGAATACGACCATATTAACCTAAAGTTAAAAGTATCTCATATATCTTTTAATGCTAGAATTTAATATATCTTTATGATTTTATCAGTGGTATAATATTATGTAAAATGTTATATAAAGACACTTTAATAAACTATTAACTACTGCTTTAAAATAATATGAACATCAAGAATTTGGATTTTCTATTCATTGAAAAAATTATGCCAGCAAGGCGATGTCATAATAACACACACTTCTCTTATTTTATTTGAAATTATAGGCTTTTAACACAGAACTCTGACAGTATTAGCAAGTTAAAAGTACGATTTACGCATTATGCTACAGATGGTACAAGATCTATTTTCTGTTCTGGAGAACCTTGAATTTGATGTGGTATGTGTTGCTTAGTATTTAGTTTTCTATGATGTGTTGTGTTGACTGTTGATTATCTTTTTTTATTTTCTTGTTTTGACATGCCGTTTTAAATTTATTTTCGACTAAAGAGTTTCAATATATTTCGCCTCTCTATTAAGGGATGGACAGCAAACTCTTATAAAAGTTCTATTTACAATTCAGCTCAGAATCGAGACAGTATATGTTAATATAAGAAGTGATAAATTGCATTGATACCAGACAAGAATGATTTTTCATTGAAACTTTTTTTTTATAACATCGTGTATCTACCAGATCCTTAGTGGTAAGCGTTTCGTAGTTAAGGCTGTCACCAACCCAGTAATCAGCACGCCGGTCCTGACATGAAATAATTTTATTCCCCTTATGTTATAGTTTTATGTAAAGGAGTAGGTGCGGTAAGGACCGATTTTGGCCTCAGTTTTCAGGTTCATCAGACGAAAGATTTTGACCACTTTTTAAACACTTAAGTGTCTATTTCATATGAATCAATTAGTTTATGTGAAAGATTTTAACTGATTTAATCATTAAAAACGATCCGATTCAAACTCAAATATGAAAAATCTACCAAATATGCCAAAAAATGTCACTTTTCAGATGGTTTTTGTCAAAAATGAAAGTGGCCGCATCCGTGATCATCCTCTACCTTTATATATGTAATGTATTATCATAAAACCACAACTTACATTTCAACATTAAGGATGAACATGAATGCGGCCACTTCCGTTTTACACAAAAACCGTCTAAAATTTAACGAAAATACTAGAATTATGAAGATTTTAGTAATTTAGCAGTATTTAATGGTGCTAGTTTCCGATATGTGTGCATTGTATTGTCAAAAACAGCTCATATTTATGTAACAGAAGCATTCTACTGTCCAATAAATAACTAAAAGTTTACATTTTAACAAATTCTAAAACTGCTATATTTTGGGGCCAAAAAGGGGTCTTACTGGACCTACTCCACTAATCGTTAATTATTTTAAATCGCAAATACTAATGTTATTCTACATCTTAGCAGATATTTAGCGGAAACTTGTCCCATTGCCAACCCTTACATATCTCCTTATTATTATATAAGCAATTTGTTTTCGAATGTTTGGTTTTTAATGCTCTTCAAGTACATTTTAAGATAAGGCCTAGCTTCGTTTGCGAAACGTGCGCCTGGCTTATTGATTGTTAAACTGGTATCTTTTATGACTCTAGTAACGTTTTAATAATAATCACATTGTGTAAGGATAGATGGTAGAGCATGTAGCTGGGATCCGTTTAATTTTAAAAGTTTACTTATGAAAAGGTTGATTTTCACAAAATCATAAAAACATCTGCTCGATAAAGAAAGGTGTTATTAATAAGGAATGAAATAAATCACTGGATTTTATAACAAACTGTTCTACAAAATAACAATTTAATTAAAATATTGGAGAAGAGAAAGTACACAAATACGAGTTTAATGGTTATAAATATGTATACAGAAAAATGAATAAACATTTACCAGAAATTTAGACAGAGCAATAGATTACACTTACTTCAACCTAATTATTCGGACCCTCATTACCCTTTTTTGGAGAAAAGCCCAAATTAATACAAACAATACAAGGCACACTACATGTTGTCGTTTGTTTATGAGTTACATATTTGTTTTTCGTTCATTTTTTATACATAAATTAGGCCGTTAGTTTTCTCGTTTGGATTGTTTTACATTATCATTCCGGGGCCTTTTTATAGCTGACTATGGGGTATGGGCTTTGCTGAGTTGTCTCATTGGCAATCATACCACATCTCCATTTTTATATAGAGACGCAGAAAACTAAAACAAAAAACGGTCGTTTTATATACGACTCAATCTGATAATAAAAATATTGTTTGCAATTGAAATAATCAGTGAATTTGAATAACTATTAATATGTGGAAAAACTACTGGTCATGAATTATTCAATTCTATCATTCAATAGTTAAATTATGGGTGTAACACGTCTACTGATTGGCTGATAATGTTTTGTCTATCAGCTCATAGACATAAAAGTGGGGCAAAAGATACAAAAAGGACAGTCAAACTCATAGATCAAAAATAAACTGACAACGCTATGGCTAACTAGAAAAAGACAAACAGACAAATAATACTACACAAGACACAACATAGAAAACTAAAGACTAAGCAACACTTACCCCGCCAAAAACTGGGGGTGACCTCCGGTCTCATAAGTTTGTCATGTAACGTTTTTTCAAGATTGAATCCTGCTTTAAATGGAATTTAGAATTAATTTATAAGTAATGACTGTCGTATTTTTTGTGTTTATTCGAAAAAATATTAAAAAAAAATGTGGTGCACACTTTAAAATAACCCGCTACGCGTGTTTTTCAGTGTGCACCACATCTACATTCATTTCTTAAATGTACAAAAAGAATGATTTCAATGTATCCCATCCATATAAAGACCAAGGCAAACTGTAGAATGGGAGAGGAAAAGCACTGAATGATTCCCTATAACTGGAAGATGCGAAGGACAATAATAGTATTTGTTTACTTCATTCATTATTCATTTTTTTCCAATTTCTACAACCATATAGACACATAAACAAACTTAAAGGTGGGAACAGTACTGAACGATGGAAGATTTGAAGGACGATTGTATTTGTTCGTGTCGTAAATTTAAATGGTGTGACAAACTACTTACTAATATCTGACAACTGATTCACTGAAATAGCTGAAAATTTACTTATATAGCATACATTATGACTTCCCTTATTTTGGTAAATATAAGACCTATACATTACAAATAATGATTTCGTAAAATGAATGAAGTTTCAGAAGTATTGCATCACTACTAAATTGATAAGGTATTTTTAAAATCACTGAATGTACAAAGGGTTTGACAAAAATCACTGAAATTATAAAAAACCGTTTTATTTTTATAAATTTCCTGTTTACAAACCTTTGAATTTTTCGAAAAACTAAGGATTTTTTAACCCCAGGCATAGATTACCTTAGCCGTATTTGGCACAACTTTTTGGAATTTTGGATCCTCAATGCTCTTCAACTTTGTACTTGTTTGACTTTATAAATATTTTGATATATTCGTCACTGATGAGTCTTATGTAGACGAAACGCGCGTCTGGCGTACTAAAGATTAATCCTGGTACCTTTGATAACTATAATTAAGCTGCTTTTACATAAGAATTTTATGTAAAAGCAACTCGAGTCTTGCGTTTATGATTATAAGGCTGGTATCTTTGAGGATTTTGTACAGATTAAATGATTTCAATCGGGAAATATTTAAAAGACAAATCTGAGTCGCTGTTACTGCTATTGTTTTTATTACCCGAAGGTATCACCAGTCCAATAGGTGTTGACATGAATTATTGTTGATATAATCATAATCATAAATTGACTGTTTTCAAAACTTAGAATTTTTTGAAAACTAAGGTTTTTCTTCTTCAGGGATAGATTACCTTAGTTTTATTTGGCTTAACTTTTTTGAATTTTTTGTCCTCAATGCTCTTCAGCCTTGTTTTTTATTTTGCCTTTTGACCTTTTTTTTTATTCGAGCGTCACTAATGAGTCTTATGCAGACAAAACGCGCGTATGGCGCAAATTCAAAATTTAATCTTCGTATCTATGTTGAGTGTATTTATTTTTCCAATAACACTCTAATTGTTATTAATATGGACATTTTATCTTACGCTGTGGCATTAATATATCTCTCATCTGTGTTTGAAAGATCAAAATGAAAAATGCAGTTGTTCAAGCATAAAACAAAGCTATGATAAAAATTGCCTCTGTTTATGAAGGTGTAGGATGGTTGAGTTACAGTAGATATAATCCAAAATGGATCAAGCAAAATTAACAACGGTAATTGGCAATATTTGTATTTAGTCCAGTCAAACTAAGATTTAACCTCAAACTAATTGCAACAGAAAATATTTCAGTTCTAATCTATAGCATTATGCCCTTTATATACACAGAAAAAAGTCCCATAAAATCTAACTTGAGGAAAACTCAAAATCAGCATTTTTAATTTTCTATGGAAATTAACATTGGAAGGGGAGATAACTCTTGCAAAAAATGAGTCTTTTTTGGTCAGTTTTTGGTTGTTTTTCTACAAATTTATGGAAGGTATGACACTTTGATGGGGTTATAAGTTTGTATTTGACTAAATTGTATAATCTTTTGCTGATGAAATTTACAAAACCGAAGTGTTATGGGTAGTTTTATTTTTTTCGTGCCTTTTTCACTAAAGAAATTGCAAATTTGAAGCTTTGTGACCATTTTGAAAAAATAATGTAAAAATTTGGTATTGTTTATATCTGTATATTATATTTTTTCAGCAACTCACTTATCTAACTTTAAACCACAAAAAGAAGAATGCATGTTGAATTATTTTTATCAAATTTGAGATTCTTTACCTCGACATGTTGAAAATTTCAATAAATGGTCAACTTATGAATTACGAAATCTATATTATAGCTTGATAAAAGATATGAAAACACCTTTAGAGTTGTTTGTTATACTCTACAGACCGCTAAAAAAATCAAGAATCAATACATTCTGATGGATAGAAGCGGTAAAGTAATAATTTTGTATCAATTTTTATTGATATTTCTACCTTTTTTTGCAAGAGTTATCTCCCTTTTCAATGCAAATCTCCATCAGGAATTTTTAAAGGTGATTTTTTTTTAGTCTTCCTCAAGTTAGATTTTATGGGACTTTTTTCTGTGTATATTTAGGGTATAATGCTAAAGATTAAAACTTAAAAATCTTTACTTTCGGGTTAGGGTCAAATTTATGTTAGATTGACTGGACTAATTATAAGCATGTCTTTTATTTTTTACTATCATGTCAAAACAAGTTTCATATTGTTATATCAGTCAAGATTTAGTGAAACATTTTATTCTAAATTAGAAATTACATTTTCAAACTTTTATTGACAATTGAATTGTTTAAACAGGCAGTATTTTCATTGATTCTGTATAATTCCTTACAATTTGAGGGGTTTTGCATACATCCTAAAACTGTTTGTGACTTTTACCTTCCATTTTACGAAGCAGTTAGCACGTCAGTGGTTAGTTGTCATTTCGCATTGATACTATATCTCTATATTTTTATGTTAATAAGATTGTTTTTTAGTGTTTAGCTTTTAATGCTCTACATCTTCATTTTTTATTAGGCCTAGATACAAAGGTGAAAGTGTAATTAGGTGTGAAACTGTAAATTGTAAACCTAGTATTTTAATGAATTTTTGTCACGTATTATTAATTGCTACAATGTGTAAGGAAATATGATAGGATCCTAAATATATTCGATTTTAAAAGTTAATTTATAAAATGGTAATTTTTTACATAATCTTAAAAATCACCTGCTCAATAAAAGGTGCTGCTATTAATTAGTTGTGAAATTACTTGATTTTATAACGAAATTTAAAATACCAAAGAATATTTAATATTTGACAGACTGGAATTGAATATTGCCAAGTGCAAGTATCTATATATAAGATTGTAATAGTTATACATACATGCACATAAAAAGGAATACAAAAGTTACCACAAATGTTGAACATCGCAACCAACCATCAACACTCGACTCCTATGGTAAAAACCCAGACAAAGACAGACAACAAAGAGCGTAATACATGACATACATGGTGCAGATACTAAACTTCAACATTTGAATGAGTTAGACAAATTTTATATGCTTACTAACAGTTGCAATACCTAGATGATCATACGTCCATAGAGATAAACAAACACCTACACAGTCCTGCTACCAACTGCATGACCACTAGTTTGATATTTTTGCAAAAAATCATATGGTTACCATAAGGAATTTAAACCTAGGTGTCTAAAGAATTTCACAACACAAATTGATTTCCTTTGGTTTTAAACTTTGTATGATTTACTTGTTTTTTAACATAGTTGTTACACGCCATTTGAAATATATAAAAAGATATGAACTAAATCTTTCAACCACTTATAATGATTTACACTTTACGGAGTGGGAAAATAGTTATCGAAAACGCAAACATGAATCAGATAGTTTTAAGAATCAAATACTTGAAAAGTAAAAAAATGTGCTTCTATACTTCATATGGAACAAAATGTCAAAATGTATAACGTTTGAGACAAAAAAAGCTTTATAAAGTGTAATCTTCATTTTTTTTACGCTGTACGTCATCGTAATGTAAATCAGAAATATTGCCATCTGTTCAGAATTTTAATTTTCTTCCTATGTTCTCTGAAATATAAGATAATAGAAGATTGTAGATGTATCAGTATGTACAAATAGCAGTTCAAATCTTGACATAACAATTTTGTACGAAAGAAATCAATATATTTCTTGTGTAGGCTTGTGTAGCAAAATGTTACCTACTTGAATTAACAAGATTCGGAATCAATTGCAATCAAAGCGATTTTCTGGAAAGCTTAAAAATAAATGTTTGCAAGTCAAAGATATAGAGATACGCAGAATCGAGCTGCACGATCAAAAGAATAGCATAATTCAAATAAAGTCATCTTGCCTTAGATAGTCGAAACTTTAGTTTCTTAATAATTTCTAAATGTATTTACGAAGATGATTTTAGCAATAAAAATATCATGTCAGTACTGATGAATGGACTACTGAGCTGATGATTTGTTTCGCAATCAACAGACCATCAGCTTTTCTGGAAATAACCTTATTCCGAAGGTTCGAATATAAACAAATGCAAGCCAGAGATGCAGGAATAGTACTAATACGTATGTGCATTTGGAGCTTTGGGACGAAAAGGGACCTACAGAAAATAGCCAAATTCGTCAACATTTGCTTATTTGAGTTTACAACTTACTTTCTTTTAATATTTTTTTGTATCTTATCATAGATGAATTGTAGATCATTACGTTATGAACTATATCAATACCTAAGCACAGATATTGAGGTGATGATACTTTAGGGACTAACAGTTCATCAGTAGTAGTATCGACCCAGTTCACACTAGGAAAAGAGTATACCAAACAATGAATTTCGTGTATGCAAAGTTCTGCCCTAGATGTGCCTTCACTGGGAACGTTCAAATTTTTCCATAAGAAAACCATGGATGTAAACGTATGTAGAATCGTTATGAGCTTTATAACTGAAAACTTTTTTCAAGGATCATAAAACAGAAGCTAAATCCATCAGAGGTAAACTTTGTCAGAAGGAGTTGGAACATAAGTTTCTTAATACTTTCACAACACTTATTGAATTACTTTCATATTAAACTCCATATGATTTCATTGTTGCATTATAAAGTGTTGTACAACATTTAAAAGTAAAAATATATAAACTCTACCTTCTTGCACTAATATTGTCTCAACACTTTACAGAGGTGTGAAAATGGTTATTGAAAACACAAACATGAACGATATTTTTTTAAGAATGAAATATTTCAAATGTAACGAAAGTTTTTTTTTAAAGAAAATAACATGTGTAATGTCAAAATAACATATAAGCGCCTTTGGAAACAATAGTTTTACAATAAGTTATCTTCATATTTAAGAGTTCACGTTGTGATTTGTTTCTCAATTAGAATAACAGTTTGTGCAAATTACACTTCATATATTGAAATGTTTTTTTTTTCATTTATTGTACTTAATAAAATCATTTGCTATTTTCAACTGTCACATAAGCCTGTACTATACAACCGTAATACAAGCTAGTTGTTTAGCTACCTGTGGCACCAGGTTTAACCAACCATTTATTAAAATATTTATTAATATGAATATGAATATGATAGTCTGTTTTTCACTCGTTTCGGTGGTTCATAATGTTAGATTTTGTCAGTGTTTATGGACATTCTCATTGTTTTTATTGACGTAGTATTCTGTACATGTTTATACTTGTGAACACTGCTCATGGGTCAATAAAGATATTCAATAGTTTTTGTTTGTTTTAGTCTTAATGATGTACTTAGGTGAGGTTTTGGAATTTGTGTCAAATGTTCGGACTTCTTGGTGTTTTTCCATACAATACAATGTAAAATATTTTGCCCCATAACACCCATTTATTTTTTCATATAAGACTTATGAGCTATCATGAAAGGTCATTTATCAAAATTTTAGAAGATTCTTGATTTTCTTTTTTTTTTGTTTTGAGACCCAAATAATGACCTAACAATATTTTTAGCTTATCTTTATCCTTAATTGATGCTCTACCAGCTTATAATATCAATTTTAAATTCTTAATTTATTATTTTTCACCTTACCTCACCTAAGTACATCCTTAACTAATATCAATGCCTATATCATATTTCACTCATATTTGTATTACTGTCGTCCAAACATTTGTCATTGTTCATTCGTTCGATATCAATTTTCGTGTGTTTCGTGGGTACAGCTGAACAACGAATTCAAATGTTCAACGAATGAATAACATATTTTCAATAGTCTTTGTATACAGAGATTAACATAACCACGAAATTAAATATCCTCGAATATGCAAGTTTTCAGCAATCCACGAAAATGGATACCCACGAAAATAAATTAATCCACAGTAGTAAATCAAGCGTAGGTTAAAACGCAGTCATGGTCATCGTCATTATACATTAACTTCTCTGCATGATGTCTCTATTAATGACTTGCTGCCATTTATACAAAAACCGTTAGGTATTCATCACATTCGCACGAAACTTTATTCATTACCCCTTTCAAAACTTCATTCTCTGTTCAATTTATGTTTTGAAACCAATGTTACAAACCCTCATTCAATCCAATACAAACTTACAGCTATAATTTCGGATATGCAAGTCACAGACTTTTCAAGCCAGTCCGCATTGGAACAGATGAAAAAGACTTTGCCGGATTTAGCAGAAACATTGGTTTCTTAATACTGTTTGCAACTTATCATAGGAGCATTTGAGAAAATTACACCAGTCTGTACTTAAAGCCCACCCAATTGTGGTATCGATAGGCCCATTGCTAAGCTAGATTTATCTTCATCAGGAATGCTGAAAAAAACATACATTATAACGTCATAGATTTTGGGTATACGGGTCATTTTAAAACAAAGTGCAAATTTCGACAAGGTAATATTTGTGAAAAATGAGATCATTGTTTTAAACATTCAAAGGTTTCCCTCTATTCTATAATATGGTAGCAACGATATTCGGAAATATGCAATGGGAAAAATGAAGAGTTCCTTCAATGTTTACAATTTTAGGTCATCCTTTGATAGAATCGTGTCAATGCTGTTACCAATTTAAAACACACATTTAGGTACTAAATATTATTGTTTAACATCAAACAACTGTTCCAATTTGTTGTTAAGGTTGAAATTACGACTTATTGACATTATTCAAATAGCTGTGCATTCTATTCAAACATAAATTTCAGAATACATTGTCGTAGATAAGTAAGCTGTCCTAATTTTGGCCCTTGTAAATACTAAAAAATACACTTAAACTGAATATATGTAAAATGTATAAGATTAAATGATAAAAATATACCTAATCCTTCGTATACGACCTAAAAACACTTTTATTTATGAATAAAAATTTAAAAAATGTCAAATTTTTATATAGTAACACCACTGACCCTTCAGTAACTCCAATGACACAAAAGTATCACCATTGACATCACATATCAAATTTTAATTTTACTAAGTACTGAACACAAAGTCAAGAACACCAAGCAAAACAAAAAGATGAAAAAATAATTCTTAGGCTAAATATTTTCAAATTATATATTACATAGCATCAATAACTAAAAATGTCAATAGTGTTACTAAATAGCGTCATTGGTGTTACCAGCGTACATCAGTTTGTGAAAACTTTGTATATGTAATACATGATATTGTTAAAACATTGTTAAAAACTATGCAAGAAAATGGGTAAAGCGCGAACCAGACGAACCGGAACTGGACACTTTGTCTGAATGAATCAAAGCTATTCGATCATGCATTCAGAGGCGCATACAAAAACTACGATGTAATATGAGTACAAGAGTTACTAACCCTTTCAAGAATCCGGATGTTGTGGATGCTTTATCCTCTTTGCATGACAAATACGTCGTTGTTCCAGCAGATAAAGCCTCCAATAATATTGTCTTCATATGTAAAAAAAACATTATTTACAATGTCTCACAACAGAGCTTGGAATAAATAAAACTACTGGTAACCCTACATATTCTTTAACATCATTTACCAAGGACGAAATTTTACAAAATTATAAATCTGTCCTTCTTTCTTTTGGTATCAACATCAAAGAAAACGAAGAAAAATTACCTTCCTTATACTGGATACCTTAATTACACAAAACTCCATATAAAGAACGATACATAGCTGGTTCTTCAAAATGTTCGACTAAACATCTTTCTAAAGTACTGACTACTATTCTTTCTACAGTTAAAGATGGGCTTCAAAAGTATTGTTATGAGATATATTCTACCAGTGGTGTTAACCAGGTGTGGATTCTCAAAAATTCGAAAGATCTACTGCTTAATCTTCGATCACAATCTTTGCAATTTTGCAGCAACATAAAGACTTTTGATTTTTTTACGCTATACACTACTATTCCCCATGCTCAGTTGAAAGATCGACTTCACCATCTCATAAAACAGCGCCTTTTCTATAAAAATGGGAATCGTAGATACAATTTTTTGGTTTTGGGTTTCACTAATTCATATTTTGTCAAGAAGTACACTGAATCTTCAAGAAAATATACTGAAGATGATATTATCAAAATGCTGGACTTTTTGATCGACAATATATTGGTTGAGTTTGTAGGATATATGTTTCAACAGACAGTCGGTATTCCAATGGGTACTAATTGTGCATCCCTACTGGCCGATTTGTTTTTGTACTCGTATGAAGCAGAATTCATTCAGAACCTTCTAAAAGACAAAAAAGAAAAAAACACCTTGCGAAATTCTTTAATTTTACTTTCCGATATATTGATGATGTTCTATCATTGAATAACACATATTTCAGCCAATACTTACATCTCATATATCCCAGCGAACTTGAAATTAAGGATACTACTGATACTAGAAGGACTGCTTCATACCTTGATCTTTTCCTCAATATTGACGCAGATGGACGACTCCACACGAAAATCTATGATAAACGGGACGATTTCAACTTCCCAATTATCAATTTCTCATTTCTCAGCAGTAAAAGAGGGGCGAAAGACACCAAAGGGACAGTCAAACTCATAAATCTAAAACAAACTGACAACGCCATGGCTAAAAATGAAAAAGACAAACAAACAACAGCACACACGACACAACATAGAAAACTAAAGAATAAACAACACGAACCCCATAAAAAAAACTAGGGGTAATCTCAGGTGCTCCGGAAGGGTAAGCAGATCCTGCTCCACATGCGGCACCCGTCGTGTTGCTTATGTGATAACAAATCCGGTAAATAGTCTAATTCGGTAGGTCACATTCAGGAAAGGGAAGGGGATTGTAACATAACCTCTGCCCCTTCGTATGGTGTTTACATATCACAATTGATACGTTATTCTCGTGCATGTTCACACTATACGGACTTCATATACAGAAGTGTGCTCCTTACACAGAAACTGCTTCAACAAAGTTATGAGGAGGACAGATTAAAATTGACACTCCGTAAATTTTATGGACACCATCACGAATTAGTTGATCCATATGATGTGTCTTTGACTAAACTAGCTAAGGACATTTTTACCACATGGTCGATTGTGGTTTGTCATTACGTCGTCTAATCTTTTAATTACCGAACGTGACTTATTCCCGATTGTGACTGTTTTGATGAGTGTGAATTCGCATTACTATAAGACGTGTTACAGTACTTATTTATCCCAAATTCATGTATTTAGTTTGATGTTATATTTGTAATTTTCATCGGATTTTGTCAAATTGTTTGACGTCTTTTCTATTAAATTCATGTGTTATGGTAAAGAAACTTAATCACCGCCTTCATTTATTAGTTTTGATTTTGTTCAACGTAATCTATACGATTTTTATGTTTGAAGTTAGATTCAATACAAACCGGACATATATATAATATAGTTAATTGCTATTGATAAGTCTTGCCATGTGCATTGTGTTTAAATGTAATATCAGTATTTAGTTCTATTATAATCTTATTTCAATCCTATTTCTATCTTATTTTTTTAGAAATAACTTTTCAAATATGACGTCATATTTGTGCTGTTTCATAAATTCAAATGTCTGAATGACGTAATATTGTACCTTTTCAACACTTCGTATGTGACGTCATGGTTATGACTTTTTGCGTTCAGGCCTGGTTTGTCACTGAGTCGGGTGTGTCTATTTTCTGTGTTGGTCTTCAATGCATTATGTATTATGGTTTTGTTTTCTTTAATTAGTTAACGTCAGTTTGATCATGTAAATCTTTTATATTCATTTGATAAAATTTACTGTTTGCAATAGCATAAATTGTTCTGTATAATAAGGATGTTCTTATCACAAGCAAAAAAAACCTAGCCGTATTTGGCACAACCTTTTTCAACTTTTGATTCTCAGAGCTGTACAACTTTGTCCCCCCTTTTTTTACTTTCGAACTTTTATATCTGGGCGTCACTAGTAAGTCTTGTTTGGACGAGGCGCGTTTTTGACGTAATGAATTTTAAACCTGATGCCTTTTGTTATCTATTATTCATGTGTTTCTATGCCTAATACGTTCTGCTATTTAGTTGTATTGTAGTCCTGTATTATCATGTTGTCATTTTAATGTTATATTTAACAATGCCATCAAAGTGCGAGGTTTGGCATGCCACAAAACCAGGTTCAACCCACCATTTTTTTTCTTTAAAATGTCCTGTACCAAGTCAGGAAAATGGCCATTGTTATATCATAGTTCGTTTCTGTGTTTGTAACATTTTTACGTTGTGTTTCCGTTGTGTCGTTTGTTTTCTCCTATTTTTGAGTGTGAATTCACATTACTATAAGACGTGTCACGGTACTTTTCTATCCCAAATTCATGTATTTGGTTTTGATGTTATATTGGTTATTCTCATCGGATGTTGTCTAATGATTAGTCCGTTGCTGTGTGTGTTACATTTTAATGTTGTGTCGTTGTTCTCCTCTAATATTTAATGCGTTTCCCTCAGTTTTAGTTTGTTACCCCGATTTTGTTTTTTGTCCATAGATGTATGAGTTTTGAACAGCGATATACTACTGTTGCCTTTCTTTAAATAAGTATTGTTTTTCATTAAGGTAGATCATAAGTAAATGTTTTTTGAGACAGAATTTTCTTATAATTTACCAAAATGAAAATTTTACTATGCTTTTTTCAAAAATATAATAAAAAGTATGGGTCACCGTGCTATTTTTCAAGCTATGAGTCGTTGAACATTGCCTAAATTTGGTTAGTTTGTTCATGAAAAAACACATTAGTGTGTATAAAAAAAGTTCTATGAGACAGACTTTTGAAATAAATTGTGAGAAGATAGGTTTCATAATATGTTTTAAGAAAATAAAAAGAAAACATGGTGTCACCGAACTTGTTTATTTGCCAAAGTAAAAATAAAAAATTTCCCTATTAGCCCAGTATAAATTTTGTACTAAAAGAGTTATCTCCCCTTAAATGGCTCATTTGAAAAAAATGATTTTTAAAACCAAAAAGTTTGTTATTTGTTAAAATATTTTATATAATACAATAAATTAACAAGTTTTCTTTATATAAATAAACAATCTAACCATTAAATTGCAAATCTGTTTCCAAATTTGCTGATTTGGGCAAATAACTAGACGGATTTTGTACTGTGATTGTACAATCCAAGATGGCGGTATACCATGAATCTACCTTAAATAATATGATGTTTCGCTTGTTAAACATGAAAGAAACACAAACAATGTTGATTGTCATGATATATTCAGTGGTGTTACTAAACTGGTCAATGGTTGTTTTTTTCTATCAAAATGGTCTCACCATTGACAGAAACACCAATGATTTAAGGTGTATTTTAAGAATTCGTCACGAAATTCGTGCTCCATTCCCCTTATTATATGTTGTTACTGGTGCATGTTTCTATAATTAATATATTTCATAATTCAAAGTTCAGGAAACTTTTTCAAAAAATGATTTTCATAAGGGTACACCATGGACACTATTTTCATTTATGATATAGCTTTTACTTACTTTTAAGATATTTTTCACTAAATGTTTAACATAAATGTTTGTTTTCTTTTGCATAATATGCTTACATGTATAATTGCTCAAGGAGAAACTAATGCAAATGCTGAAATCTTGAGAAAGATAACTCTTACCCTACCAATTTGTATTTTGGTTTCACCATTTAAAAAAGAAACTTTTCCTTTTGGTGAAAATTTTTATTATAAAACCAACATACACCTCCAAAATCATTAAAGAATGTTTGTATGTATCAAAATGCAATAAAAAAATTATAAATCCTAAAAACCAATGATATGAATAATAGTCCTATTTCAGGTCTGAAAGGATTTATAGTAAAAAAAAATAACAGTTGATTCTGGCTATATCCAAGGGTTTAAGAAAACATTAAAGATGTTTTTATCACATTTCATATTGTAAACTGTATATGGTGTATCACAAAAAAATCATATCTAATATATGCAAGTGTTATTTTGATACATTTTGATATATTTTCATGTCTTTTGACTTAAACACACCTAATGACGTGGTTTTGCATGGTTTTTTTTATAATGACCCATACGTAGAATCGTAGTGAGATGTAACACACAGGGACATAAAACGTAGGACAAATTCAAATAGGTCAACTTTACCTGATGCAGTTGGATCCTTAGGTTCTTAGTTATTGTACGACAGATATTGATTTGCTTAATTGTAAACTTAATTTGATTTCCTTTTAATAATCAAAGGTTGTGAATGCCATTTAAAAGTAAAACAAATTTAAACAAAATAAATGATATTTGCACCTATATTTTCTTAACACTTTAAATAGCTGTGAACATGGTTATCTAAAACACACACAGAATCAAATATTTCAATTTAAACAAAAAAAAAGATAAGGTGTTTAAAACTTCTGATAGTTTTATACAGTGTTATCTTCATATATTGCACTTAGTTAATACCGATGTACGTTATTATACAAATGTAAATCCGAAATAGTGCCATAAGTTTGAAATTTGGTTTTTTTTACTATCTTCTCTGTAATAAAGGATACAGATATCTTATGTGAAGTTCTATTCATCAATTAATATTTGTTTAAAAAATGAAACAGTAAATTAACAAAAATACCGAACTTCAAAAACGAATTCAAAGCGGAGAGTCCCTTGGTAAATTATCAGCATGTGCAGATAACAGTTAATATATTGAAATTATGTCGTATTGAGCTGTTAATGTTTTATGAATATTACCCATTTTGTATACTATTTTCCGCTTCCCCGTATACATTTACAATTGATACACGCTTACATAGTACCAAACGCATAGTCAGAACAAAAACTGCCGTGTTACAATCTAAGACTGGCTTTCTTTTGAAATAAATTAAATTAATATATAATCTAGTGTTCTCAATTCCGACAAGTGGAATCAGAAAGATTGTTCAAAATAAACGATCAGCTGTTAAATAAACTGCAATGACTAGAATAAAATTAGTGACTATCACATTAACTTTTATCTGATATGTAAAATGCCTATTTAACAAAATATGTATCGCATAAAAAAACAAATAAATATAGATTAAAATTTTATTTGATTTGCTACACACAAGGTCGGCACAACTGTCGATGAAATGTTAGTCCAAATGATGTCTACCATTTGGTCGGCATCATTGCTGATGGATTGCTGGTCAATGAATACCGATAATTGCAGATGTTCCAGGATTTCGATTTAGTCTCAACTAATGTAAATGTTTATATGCTCTTTAAAATGTTTAAAACTCTCTTTCTTGTATCCATATCAGTATAACTGTCCAAATCTTTGTCATTCTTCATAACTTGTAAGGATAATTAAAAATACAAATCGAACGATTAAATTTACTTCTCGATATGGCCTTGATTGGTTTTTTTACTGCTTCTAATGCTATATGTTCGGTAAATATCCCGGTTAATATCAACCATGAGGTAAGATAGGCAGATAACAAAAAAATCGAAATTATTTGATCCTTCATATCAGAAAAAAAATCTTGCTCGTTAAGATTTGACTTGCTTCTTGTCATTTTGATATATGAGGGAAAGACATCATCGCAGTAGCAGCTTATCATCTACTATTGGTTGGTGTTTCGTCCATTGGTATTGACCGCTAAGAGTTAGCATTTCGTGCTGACATGAAATATCATTGACATGATAATTTTCTGTTCATTGCATTTTTGTTAAATAGAATCAGTTAGAAGAATCTATTCATAGACATTGACAGTCATAGCCGACGTATTTAGCATATTTTTTGTCTTGTTTACTCTGTGGCTAGTCATGCTGTTAATATCGTGCTTGATATAGCCGTTTAACTATTTCGATTCGAGCGCCATATATTATTTGTATGCAAACTCTAGTATAGTTGGTGAAAACAGCTAAGCATATGGCTTTTTCATTCCCTTTTCAAGAGGAAAGTTGGTTGAAAAAAACAGATTGGAAAATGTCTAGAACAGACAACTAGGAAATTCAAATTTGTTTTAAAAATATAGAAAACAACACGTTTAATAATTCATTGCGTCTGAAGCGCTTTTCTGGATTTACCTTCATCAGGAACGCACAAAGCCAAACATTTGAAATCCGAAGATGGATAAGTACCGAAAATCGTTGAAGAGCTGTATGTCAAAAATACATAGAATAAATAGTCAAATTCATCTAAGCCAACTTTGCCTGAGGGAGTTGAAAACCTTAGTTTTATAATAATTTCAAAATTTATAAACGGACAATTTTAGTAAAGTTTGTTAAAATTGCCTCACATAAATGATTTCCTACCTATCCAAAAATTGACATGAATCTAAAATTTCTTAACTGTCAAATAAATGAAATTTCAAGCACTTGCACTTATGTTTTCCTGACCTATCAGTGCATCAGCCTGTCTAGTGTTACATTTATAAGATGAGGTGTTTTGGTGATTTACAAAGCATTTCATTATTAGTTCCAACAATGAGCCTTTCCTTTCAGCTCATAAAAGATTACCTGGTATAGTATATTCTAATGCAATTATGTTGTAACAATTGTTCTGATTGGATGACAGCAAGCGTAAAATTCTCTATCTCCTTGTCTGTAACTAAGGAAGCCGACATTTTGAATTTCGCAATGTATTGATATGTTATTTCTACAATAATAAACACAAAACTCACTTGTTGCGCCTAAAAATCTTCCTTTTATCAAATTTTATTACATTCTGAAGCAGCACAGAAGCCAGAAAACGCACGGTGTTTATGTTTGACGCCGAAAGCATACCTATGACGTCACCTAGTGTAGGGACCAAAGAAGATAACATCTTTTCGCGGAATTTTCTTTAATGAAGGTTTTACACTGAAATGATGATTAAAATTTAATTATGAACTTGTTTTGCATTAGAATAGAGATAACTGTATTGTATTTGAAGCTTTGCGGACGTCCATCGGTAGTTTTACTGTCGCAAATACCCGTTTACCTGTCTCCGCTCCGCGTCGCCAGGTAAACTAAATTTGCGACAGTAAAACTACCGATGGACGTCCTTAAAGCTTCAAATACAATACAGTTATCTCTTAATTGTATTACAATTAATATACATGCCTTGCTTTCATTCCCATTGTACACCTTTTACGATAATTTGCTTTATTCGTTTTTCTTGTTCGAATTATCTGTGGAATATTTGATAAGTGTGATGGTCGCAATAAATAAAATGAGTAGTAAACACCAGAAAATAGATTTTAAACACCTAAACTTCGCAAAAATAAATCAAAATTGATTTAAGAGATAACTGTATTGTATTTGAAGCTTTAAGGACGTCCATCGGTAGTTTTACTGTCGCAAATTTAGTTTACCTGGCGACGCGGAGCGGAGACAGGTAAACGGGTATTTGCGACAGTAAAACTACCGATGGACGTCCGCAAAGCTTCAAATACAATACAGTTATCTCTATTCTAATGCAAAACAAGTTCATAATTAAATTTTAATCATCATTTCAGTGTAAAACCTTCATTAAAGAAAATTCCGCGAAAAGATGTTATCTTCTTTGGTCCCTACACTAGGTGACGTCATAGGTATGCTTCCGGCGTCAAACATAAACACCGTGCGTTTTCTGGCTTCTGTGCCGCTTCAGAATGTAATAAAATTTGATAAAAAGAAGATTTTTAGGCGCAACAAGTGAGTTTTGTGTTTATTATTGTAGAAATAACATGTCAATACATTGCGAAATTCAAAATGTCGGCTTCCTTAGTTACAGACAAGGAGATAGAGAATTTTACGCTTGCTGTCATCCAATCAGAACAATTGTTACAACATAATTGCATTAGAATATTGGTTTTAAATTTACATGACAAAAGTAGACGAAAATAATTAGTCAACTCATTCTGTGTGTATAAATATCTCGAAGGCGGCATAAACAAAAATTGCTGCCTACTTGAATTAACATGTTTAACAAGTTTCAGAAATATCATCGTATATAATAGACAATCAGATTTAAGCAAACATCCCTACACCACCGACGCAAAACCGTTTTTGAGTTAAGCAAATGTTTTTTGATGATATATAACCTCTTTCATATTCTTTTTATTTCTCTTTTTATGCACCAAACTCAGTATGTCTGCTAAGTTAAGTTAAATTTTTATTTTTCTACGCGACAAAATTCTGATTATTAACATTATTGACATTTTACTGGCAATTGTAAAGTTGTCAATATCCAGGAAGTTTTTGGTGGTATCCTTCCTTTAAAATGTACTGTGATATACAAGATATAATATACACGCATTCACTGTCATGTGTGTTACTGAGAGACAAACAGCATCAATATATCTGAAAGTGAAATAAAATAACATTGCAAGTCGGCAAGAAGGGGTTCGCAATTAGTACTACCACTTATTGTAATACAGACCATATGTTTACTTATCAATCAACAAAACTCAACAAATATACTGTCGACAAGTTTTGAAACATCAATCGTCGGTCTATTTAGAGTCGCAATTAGTGGGGTTCTTCACAAAGTTAGATTCTGCATGACCTAAACCAAGAAATGTATATCAACGATTCACATTTAATTAGAAAAAGCTTTTTAATGAAATGGTATAGTCGATCGTTCCATTACGCATTTTAGAATAGAAATGAAAGGCATAGAAATATCAAATATTTTCAATAGCAGTCATTGGTACAGAATGTAAGGACTAGATGATTGTTTAAAACATATTCAGACAAGTAACTGCAAATAGTTATCAAAGGTACCAGGATTATAATTTAATAAGCTAGACGCGTTTAACATGAGTCATTGTTTAAAACATATTCAGACAAGTAACTGCAAATAGTTATCAAAGGTACCAGGGTTATAGTTTAATACGCTAGACGCGCGTTTTGTCTACATAAAAGTGACGCTCAGATCAAAATAGTTATAAAACCAAACAAGTACACAGTTGAAGAGCATTGGGGACCCAAAATTCCATAAAAAAAAAACAGTTGTGCCAAATGCGGCTAAGATAATCTATTCCTGGGATAAGAAAATCCTTAGTTGTTAGAAAAATACAAAGTTTTGTTACAGGAAATTTATAACAAAAAAAACAAACCATATAATTGATATTCATGTCAACACCGAAGTGTTGACTACTGGGCTGATGATACCTGTAATAGATCATCAGACTTGCTTTCATTAACTGTGTAAATTTCAAATTTTCTCAAATCTGCGATTTAATGCAAATAAGCATACAAGGGATTGTATTTGTCTATGAAAAGACATTCGCATTTCAGATTTTTGTTGTAAAAGCAGAATAAAGTTGTTGTTTGTTTAAAAATATAAGCCAATATTCTTCGTTTTTGAAGGGAAGGAGTCAAAGTTCGAGACACCTGAATGACAATGAAAATTGTTAATTGAGAACTCCAAATAAGGAAGGACTATATATCTGCAAATGCATCTCCTAGTGAGTGTCAGTAATGATTTTTGTAATGATCAGGAGATGGACCAAACTTTTTGATAATCAATTGGCTATCCTTCCAATTTTATTCTAATTTGATATATGTTTGATTAAAAACTAAATGTAGTTATCTCATTCTTGATTGTGTACAGTACTGCGTTCTACGCATCATACCCCTCCTCCTTTTCTACAGAAGCCACTGCTGAATACAGCAAATATATTTTCCGTGTGATTGTGTGTAAAAGTGAACTATTTCATCTTTATAAGTATCCCTGTTTAAATATTTTCCCTGTAAACGTTAAGTCATTGATGTTTTCTGTAATTCTTTATTTGAAAATGTATTATCAGGTTCTTTACCTGAATATTCAAGTAATAACAATAACAAAAAATGAAAAGACAAAATTGAGAATGGAAATGGGGAATGTGCCAAAGAGACAACAACCCGATCATAGAGTAGACAACAGCAGAAGGTCACCAACAGGTCTTCAATGCAACGAGAAATTTTCGCATCCAGAGGCGTCCTTCAGCTGACCCCTAAACAAATATATACTGGTTCAGTGATAATGAACACCACACTAAACTCCAAATTGTACACAAGAAACTAAAAGTTAAAATAATACAAGACTAACAAAGGCCAGAGGCTCCTGACTTGGGACAGGCGCAAAAATGCGGCGGGGTTATACATGTTTGTGAGATCTCAACCTTCCTCCTATACCTCTAGCCAATGCAGAAAAGTAAACGCATAACAATACGCACATTAAAATTCAGTTCAAGAGAAGTCCGAGTCTGATATCAGAAGATGTAACCAAAGAAAATAAACAAAATGACAATAATACATAAATAACATCAGACTACTAGCAGTTAACTGACATGCCAGCTCCGGACTTCAATTAAACTGATTGAAAAATTATGTCTTCATCATATGAATATCAGGCACAATCCTCCCTGTGAGGGGTTTAGTATCATACCATCATAACATATATGAGAAGAACATAACCCGTGTCATGCCAACAACTGGTTTATTAATAGCAAATGTGTTTAGTTCCGATGCAAAGACCCTATAAGTGAATCAATAATAACGCTAAAATATGCAATCTTTAATGACCTGACAACAGTATCGTAGCTATATCCCTTACACGTATAAATTTCGTGCCTTCGAAACCATTTTTGGAATTGACATTTAACAAGAACGCTCAAAGCTAAATATTTGAAAAACAATATGTTAAAAAAAAGACATGTTTGCCTATTTTCTTAATTCGCACATTGTTGTCAATATAATGGAATTATAAGCGACTGTCAAACAAATGATAGGTTTAGCTAGTTATATGATACCAGGTTTTAATCTTCCATTTGCTACATAAGAAAATAAATGCTTGTACCAAGTCAGGAAAGTGACAGTTTTTATATATTCGTTTGATGTGTTTCAACTTTTGATGTTGCCGTCTGATTATTAACTTTCCGTTTTGGATTTTCCTTGTGGTTTTTTTTCTTATCTTACTTTTTTGCAATATTATTAGAAGACAGACAACGTTACTGATCTCACAGTGGACAATTTAGCGCTTAAATTTAAGATGTAATTTGGCAAATATATAGTGCGTACATACTTGCGGGAAGTGAAATTAGACACGCTTAGGCGATATGTAACTATAAGTACACGTGTGAGCGAAATGACCACGTTAAGGCCATGAAGGCACGTTATTTGGGCTTGGCGCATTTGAGAGTGTATCATATATTTGTGGGAATAAAAAATTCAGGAAGCATGTGTTATCTAAACAACAACCAAAAACACTGTTAAAAATATTTTTTAGTTCAAACGAATCTTCATGCAAGAACAACATATGTTTCAAAACGAAAATAGTGGAGGAAGTCCAGAAAAGAAAATGTTAAATAGTATTCACTTTAGTCCTGTATTACCTAAGATAAAAGATTTCCTATCCTTCAACAACAACTTGTTATGATCTGTTATATGTTATTTTATTGCAGCTCATAAACATTCATTGTTTTCATTCAGGAAAACTTCATGAAAATAAGTAAATATTATTATTTTCCATTTACTAGGTGAAAATAATAATTTACGAAATCATAGACTGTCTAGCGCAAGCATAACTAACTCAATGTCGATATAAAAAGAATTGCAGCCTTCTTGAATTAGCAAGTTTCAGAAATAGCATCCTATAGACAATAAAAATATTTAAGTAGGTGACTATTTTATTTCAACTTTATGACACATTCCAAAAAAAAAACACGATTTGGATGGTGATTATAATTTTCTTTTAACTGCACTTGCTTAACACTCACACCTTTAACTAAAATAATAAAAAATGTATCGCTCTGTAACGTTGATTCTTGATGCTTTTTTGTAAAACTTTTGTGAAGTGACAAAGCCTTCAGATTATGCACAGCAAAAGGAAAGCAGGAATTACCATATGCTTATTTTAACACAAGTTCATTCCTCGTCCGATATAAGAAGTGGAAGAAATTCTTGAAATTTTGAAACTACGGTTACTGATTTGATTTATAATATACTTTATCTAACAAATTTCCGTTGATGATTTAGAAAAACTAAGGTAGGTGCCTACTCACTCAGGCAACGTTGACCTTGAATAAACTTGGTTATTCTTTCGACTCCTATTAGTGATAAAGTTATCCACGTAAGTAGTTATACAACATTTGCTTTTCATATTTGAAGCGTGAACATTCTTGATGATGGCATAATTCAGAAAAACGTTTATAATGATTTGAAGTTATCCGCGTGTTTAGGTATAGTTTTCCATTTTTAGCTTTAAATTTTTGTGGTGTTAGCGTTTCTAATGATGGCAAATCCAGAAAAAGAACGTTTTTTAAAGTCATATATTAATTTTTATTTTCATAACCTATCTGATATGTTTTCAACAACTTTGCAATAGGTACTGTTATAGCAGTTTATAACTTATTTATAAATAACATAACTTTAGATTAAACAATGTCTTAACGAAAATCAAAAAGGCATGGGAAAGTCGAACAGGTGCAAATAACACGTGAGGAAAGACAAATTAGACTTAATAGATACATATAAGTTGTCTGGTATTTTAATCGATAAACACAAATTCGATCATTCATAGTCTGAAAAAAAAACCTGAATTTACCTTTGATGTTCTGCTTTCAAATGCAGAAAAACAAGATTGAGTCTTCCTGTACTGTTTGTTGAAATTGCTGAAGAAAAATTATTGATGTGTTTCATATCAACAGTCAATTCTCTGATAGGGTTCTATCAATATATCATTGAGGACTTAGAAAACATCAGAACTTCTTTCTCTGTCTCATTTTTAGACTTATACTTCGAGTTTGAAATAAGCGGTTATCTCCGTACCCGAACCTATGACAACCGAAACGATTAAATGTTTGTAATTATCAATTTTCCGGACCTTAGTAGCAATATACAAACTTCACCTGTATATGGGATAATTTTTCCAAACTTTTTCGGTATTCAAGCGCTTGCAGCTGCTACATAGATTTTGCAGTGGCGGGTTTTCATAAGTGAGTCCCGCTCCATTCATGCTTCGGTCATTCCCTTTATAATCGACCAACTCAGGTAACTCAGGTACTCAGGTACTTACACATAACGTCATTGACTTATTTTGATATGGTTAATGTATTCTTTTCTTGTTTTTGCTAATGTGCTTGGTCTGTATGCCTTTTGATCACTAGTATCTTTGTTGGCATATTTGCTTGTTTTAATAGTGATTAAGATTTTAACACCATGTTGATTGCTGTAAACATATTTTTGACATTTTTACTTATAATGTCTGTTTGTTATGTTCACACATCGTTGTCAACATAATGGAATTATATGCGACTGTCATACAAGTGAGAGGTTTTGATAGCTATAATATCAAATTTAATCCACCATTTTTTTACCAAGACAGGATTATGACAGTTTTTATCCATTCTTTTGGTGTATTTGAGCTTATGATTTTGCCAATTGATACAGGGCTTACCGTTTAAAATTTTCCTTGGAGTTAGGTAGTTTTGTTATTTTACTTGTTGATCCGAGCCTGCTTTTTATGGCACGGAGCGTTCTTTAATACTGTATAATACTGATCATTATTGCTAATATTGTACTGGTAGTTTCTTTTATCTATTATTCGCTGCTTAGATTTCAAGATGACTAGAGTGAAGCTCTGACCAAGAGTTGGAATTATTTAAGTTGGCCAGTCCCTAAGCAAATGTCAAAATTAAAAGCACAAAAACATCAAATGAATGGATAAGTCCGATGTTTGTCAAACTTAAAATTTGCATATTTTTCAGACAAGTCTCAAGGTTGTCTCTTGTTTATTACAGTACACTTGTTATCAAATTCTAGGTTTATCATTACTATTTATTAAATATACATGTTTTAGTACAAATGTGTTAATGTTAACGGGAGCACTTTAGGACTAAAATCTTTTACAAGTATTGTTTAGTCAAGGACTCACGGAGCAGTTTGCACTATTTTGCTTTGTTGGCACGTTATTTGATACATTCCAACCTTTTCGTGTTTTGCTTCCAATAAAAAATGTGTTCTGTGAAAAGGGACTAAATAAAAGCAACAGTATTATACTTCTGTTCAAAAGTCATAAATCGTTTCATAGAAAAGAAGACTGTAGATAGATAGGCTAAATCAGATTTTTAATGTGCCAGTTCACAAAAAATGTATCACCTTACCCTGTCTTCTTATTCTGACTGTGAGATGACCAAAACCTGTGACAGTTGTCTTCACTATTACTCATGCTGAACAGAGAAGCAGGAAATACACACTAAAACTAGACCACCTACTTAATATTATTTACAAAAAGGCACAAAAATAAAAGCTTGCAAACATTTATGCAATTGAAATCAAGAAAATTAAAACTCTGTAGACGTAAACCAATCTACAGTAAACAGTTTAATGTTCGGTGTGAGGCAAGGATCAGTGTTTAAGACCGTACTTTAATCTATCTATACTGGTTTACTTTTTAATTGTGATTTTGATCATATAGAGAGTTTTCTCATTGGCACTCATACCACATCTTCTTATATCTAATCAATGGATTTCTCCTTCATAATTCTAAATATCAATAAAAAGCCTGTTTTACTTAATATTTGTATTTTATTTTTCCATTATTTCTTTGTCTGTACAATAATATTATTTCTATATACAACTGTACAAAGAGAGACGTCTAACAAATCATATACATTATTTAACCTTGCATCATCAGAGAAGACCTTTAGTCATATATTTGAGTAGATCTTTCAATATATATTTGAGAAGACATTTAGTCATATATTTGAGTAGATCTTTCAATATATATTTGAGAAGACATTTAGTCATATTTGAGTAGAACTTAGTCATATCCTACTTTTAACACCTAACAGCAGCAAAAATTTACACTTGAACATTTCTTTAACCAATCAAACGACTGGAGAATCAATTAAAGTAAGAATGTTTGAAAAAGTCAAAATACTGACTGGAAAAAAGCTGTTTGAATAAGTCAAAATACTGACTGGAAAAAAGCTCAAAAAACATTTCTCTTATGAAATAGTTTTAAGAAAAAGGTAAAACCAACGTTATATAGGGGAAATATAATTTTTATTTTTTATTTTGTTAAAGGATGTTAAGTACTTGTTTTTAAAGTATGAAACCTTTGCCTTAACTATACATTCTAGCTAAAGGTATAGAGCTATTCCAGTTAACATAATATAAAGAACTAGATTATATTGTTTGTTCAAGGCTAATGGTAAGGGTTAATTATCAAAGCTTTCATACTATGCACTATTAAATGAATAAAAAAAATCAACATAATTTCAGCATATTTAGTAATTCATAATCAACATTAAATGAATTACAACAAGTCAAACTGTATCAGAAACGAAACCATCTGTCCAATGCAATACCTGTGTATTATAAACAGGTGTTCCCTGTAGTGTTGATGTAATGATAGAATAATGATGTATAAAGTTTGGTCACATATTGCACAATTAATGGATGATTAACTCACTCTTAAAAAAAAGTTTGAGAGGTTGTGCCTCCCATGTCAATAAACTATCATGATGTACCAAATAATTTGTATTCTCAATAGCTTCAATCTGATATAATGCTTTGTTTTGTTTTAATATATATATAAAATATATCCTTTTCAAATAGTTGAAAATTTCAAAGTTATAAAAATAATTTAATTAAAACTAATAGAAAACTTCAGAATATACTGTGCTACATATTTTCAATAACATAAATTTTGTAGTCAAAACTGGTGTTCAAAGATTAGATCTATTAAAGATTATTCTAAATATATTGCTGATTCAAATTTTTCAAGGAATACTGTTTTTTGTGGATTGGTAGTTTGAATTTAGTACTACATGTTTAAATGTGTTAAACAAAGTACAAATTAAATATACACTTTTAACATGTTTTATGAAAAATTAGTTAAAATCACAAAAACAGGTATCCACCAAAAAAAATCTTTTTTTTCTTCATCCAGTAAAAATGTAAATATTTGAAAGTAATTTGACCTTTAAACTTTTAATTCTGATTACTACTTTTCCATTTCTCAAACCTCAGGAAAATATAACAGACATTTCGAGCAAATAATCATCCATGAAACAAATAAATAAAAGTTAGAGATTAACGAAAAATTGTAGCAAAATATTATAACTTGATATACCATTAATCAAAACACAACCATAACTAGGTTAAATCTTTGAATATATAAAAAAAAACATTACACTAAAAAATATGTTTCCTATTGCAAGATTTTTATTTTGGTAAATTTCAAATAGTTTCAAAATGCTTTATACATAAAGAACCATCATTATTTGTTTGCTGACCTTTAGACCAGTTCTTTGTTCTACTGCAACAGAAAACATTCAACTAAGTTTGGGCCTTAAATGAAAGACATTAACAATAATCACATACAGTACAACTTGTCTAAAACAAACTACCAGTACTCATTATCATTAGCAGTGGTTTAATAAAATCACGCACAAAAAACCTAAAGATACAAAATTTCAAAAAGGACATGCTCCAAAACGTTTTATTTAATTATAATTGTCATATTCTAAAATAAAGTCCTTAAAATGAGTTTACTTTCATGTATGATACAAAAAGTCTTTTACACTACCTCTGATATCATATTTTTAAAGCAAAATGGAAAGTCAGTATCACAATGGTAAGCTAGGTTTAACTTTAAAATAAGTAACCTTTCAGTTATCAATATGTTCTCAGTTTGAAATAACAAAAGAAACCAGACCAAATTTTCAAGTCTCCCAAAAACTTCATTTGCTGCACTTTATTCATCAAAAAAGGTATTTATACTTATTTATTTTTTAAAGTGAATTTAATTCACAATTGATGTTCAAAGTTAAGAGAAATAAAAAAAAGTTTCTCTGACATATAAATCACATACAATGCTTACAGTGAGTAAATTCTAAGAAACTTTAAAACAGTATAACAATAAAGTCTCTAGTCTGAAATTCCTATTGTACATATGATACAAATATACATATGGATAAATAATTGTCAAAATTGTTAACACATAAATAAACATATGATAAACATAATGACCATGCTACAGAAATTCAAACTTTATAAAACAGTAACAAAACTGTCCCTCATGAGGACATGCGTATGATTGATCCGTGTGTTTATAAAATCTATCACATGATCAACTATTGCATCAGTAGAAACACATAAGCTCTGTTTATAAATCATTATTTTGGGAAAAAGGGAGATAATCATCATTTTGGAAAAGGGGGGAATAATCATTATTTTGGGAAAAGGGAGATAATTCATTTAATTTTGTCTGTTTGTTTGTCAACACTGTCAAGCAAGGTTGAAACATTTTATGATCTCATGTATTATTTCTGATTTTTCTGATAGACTCATTATAGAGACAATTTTTTAATACATTTTCCAATTCAATATCTACAAATGTTAATTGTTAAGCACTTTTCAAAAACGAAATGAATATATATTATAATAATAAATGGATTTGTAGCACTATGTTATACTATTAAACATTTTGTATGGTGCAATCGTTTTGTTCAACCATTCTTAATGGCAAGCTTTTTCTTTATTTAATTTTTTTTTATTTCATCGTACTGAAGATCTTTTTGACAACTTTAGTTTAAGTCAATAAAACTGCATTTGTGTTGTTTAAACAAAGAAAATGTTCAATTTAAGGAAACCAGACTTAAAGTTAAGAGTTTTGGCTTAAATGAAGCATTTTCAGCAAGAACAGAAAAATGGGGAAAAATATCATACCAAGGCTTAAAATGGTATTGACAAACAACAGAAAGTTTGTGTCATATAAAAAGCACCAAAACACATTACCAGCATGTGACCCTATCATGTGACATAAGACTATGAAGAAGGTTCTATTGTCTGGCTATCACTAATATTTGCATCAGTACTTTTTTCTATGTTTTCATTATTGTCAGCTTCTGACTTTTCTGTATCAGATATTTTGCTACTCTCACCATTGAGTCTACTTTCACTTTCACTTTCACTTTCAGTGACAGTTTTATTTTCCTGAGATTTATCATTTTGTTCTTGGATTTGTTGTTTACTTTCTTCCGTTTCATTTGAAATGTTTTCGGATTTTGAATCCTGTGTTTCTTCATGTTTTTCAGATTCATCTGATTTAGGTATTTCTGATTTCTCAATTTTTTCAAAATCATTGTCACTACTTTCTTCAGTTGTTTGTTCAGATTTGCTTTCTTCTTTTCTTTCTGTTTCTATATCTGGCTGATTTGATATTGTTTCACTGTCAGAATTTGTATCATCGACATCAGTCGATACATCGTCATTCAGCGACTTATGATCACTGTCGTGGAATTCTTTAGGAATATCACAGCTTTCATTTGTAGTATTGTCCTTAATTTTAACCTCTTCTGTTAAAGAATCTTGTTTATTGTCGTTAGATAATGAGTCTAAATCTTGAACTTCTTCAACTAATTCTGACTCGGTTTGAACATTAGATATATGCAGCACTTCAGTATCGAGAAGTAAATCATTTTCTGGAATTTGAGGAGCATCTAAATCCTCTATTGTCTCTTCATCTGAGGGTTCAATTTCTTGAAGGTCACTTGTGTCAATGCACTGAGGGATTTCAGTTGCTATGGCAACTTCTGGTTCAATAAGTTCTGTGGATTCTTCCATCATTGGGATATCTTCAGTACTATCTGATTCAGCTGAAACAAAATATTGTAATTATTATTCTTTGAAACAAGTATATTTGTGTTCTTTATCAAGAACCTGATGTTCAGTGGTGATGTGATTTATACGTGTTTCTTGTTTCTTGTTTTTTATATAGATTGGATCATTGGTTTTCTCGTTGGAATAGTTTGACACTACTAGTTATTTTTTGGGCACTTTCTTGCTTGCTGTTCGGTGTGAGCCAAGGCTTCATACTTTGCCCTATAATAATTTTTCTTTTATAAATTGTGACTAGAATGGAGAATTGTCTCATTGGAACTCATACCAAATCTTCTTATATCTATTTAGTCCTAATTTTAGTTTGTGATGGAGTAAATGAGGCTTTACTTGTGATTATGAAACCTAAGGTATTAATTCAGGACCTTTGACAAGAAATAAAGACACAAAATAATTCATAACTGCAACTTACATATAATTCTTATATATCTGTGTGTGTGTTTTTTTTTAAATTTTAACCCATCTTTCCTTACAATAAAATTCAGAAATAATGCTATTATAGTTTGATGTGTATGTTTATAAGTGTGTTTGATGTGTATGTTTATAAGTGTGTTTCCCTTGTATTTTATTAGTTAAAATGACATTACAGTTATGACATACAATGTTTTAAACTGACCAGAGAGGTATCAATATATTATAATTGATGTGATGTTTAAAATAATCCTGTGAATTCATTAATTTACGTTATTACCACTATTTGTGGATTTGTAGAAAAATATATTTTCAGGCATTTGCTTACTTCTGCAAACAATACTATGTATTATTTATATGTATAAATTTATAGTGTGTTGAACATCTTCAATCTTTGTTTGTCTATACAAATTAAATCAATAAAATTTGCACCCCACAAATAAATATGAATCATTCAACAGTGCTAAATTAATAAATTTTTCATGAATTAGTTAATAATATCTCTTTTAGCAGTTTTTCAAACTTATGGCTATGAGCATATCTTATACAGGAAATGTCTGTACCAAGTCAAGAATATGACAGTTGTTTTCCATTCGTTCCAATATAACTTCTATATAGCTAAATTACTTTACAGTTCTTCTATAAAACCATGCAAAACAAAACATTGATCAACTTGCTTGCTATGTTTGCTTGGTTGTTTGCAAACAATAGGTAGAGGGAGTTTTGTCTGTTTTAATATATACTGGGATTTGATTGGACAATAAGAATTGACATGAAATGAATTTAATGTTTATTGTCCAATCATATTCCAGTAAATAGTAAACAGACTGAAATAAACTACCTACCTGTTGTTTACAAACATCCAAACAAATATAGCAAGCAAGTTAATCAATTGTTTGTCTTGCTTTCATAGAAGAACTGTAAAGATTTTCGTATATTAGTGTTTTCAGATATTGAATTTCATATTCCAATTTTGAATTCCGATAAAGAGTTGTCCAGTTTGAAACCAAGAATTCAAGAATTCTGATCTCAAATAAGCCTTCTAAATTTGTGCACATGTTTTTCTACATTTTGACTGTGTACAATGGTTTGGAACATTACATCAAAAAGCCAAATTTAGGGACAAATCTAATTGGCAAAGTTTCTGTAAAGCCAATTTTATAGACAAATCTAGATGGCAAAGTTTCTCTAATTACTCTAATCTCTAATAAACCAGCTTCTCGTTATTACCTTCATCTCTTTGCTGTGGTGTGCCATCATCTGAAGATAACGTTGATGTCTCCGACACCAAACTTTGAGGTCTTTCACGCTTGACACTTTCTAGTGGTGCCACTATATCAGGTGGAGATGTTGACGATACTTTTCTTTGGATTTCCCTCAGCATGTTCAGTTCATCTTGAGCAGCTTTAAGTTCCATTCTTAATCTCTCTCTTTCCTCATCCCGATTTCCAACTACTGCCTATAAATTTTGTAGAAAAACAAAATCAATTAAAAATTAAATTAAAAGAAAAGACAGAAAGGACCACTTAACAAAATCCAAAATTAATCTAATGTTTTTCTTTAGAACCAACAGGATTTTTTTCAACAGATGATCAAAATTTATAACTTAAAACTTTTCTAGAATGCACTTGGATATATCTACATGTTTGCCTATTCTAAACTAGAAGCTCTAAGAAGCCTGTATTGTTCACCTGGGTGTTTTGAATAAAATTGATACAATGCATCAGTATTTCTGTGTTTGGTGGACATGAAGAGTTTTGTAAAAGATAATGAAGGTCTAGCAGAATGTGATAAGAAGGTCACATGTTACATTGGGATAAGCTAAAAAAAAGTTGTATATTTTCTGTAAAAGGTATAACTTGAGTTCCAATGCAATGCATGTTTTTCAATAAAAAAATTATTTCGTTATGAAACTCCATACCAGATCTGACGTTTCTGAATAATTGGCAGTATAAATATTCATACACTATAACCTTGATCTTTTTATTTACACAATTCAAAGCATCCATAAAAGAGATAAAATTGAATGATAACTACAAGGACCATATTTTCTGTCAAACCTGACAAAATGTACTGAATTGATTAAAAAACAAAAGTTGTGTGATAACTTAATCTGATTTTAATTACTACAAGTCCTTTTATATATATGGAACTCCATGCGGATTATTTAAAAAAATCTTTAAATGAAAATAAATTGTGATATCTACACTATTCTATGTAAAATAAATCTGTACTGAATGCTGTTAAGCTTTCATCTTAAATGACCATCTACTTCTAAAACTCAAGTGGAATAACTAACAAACCTGATTCATATATTAATACTATACAAATCCTTGCTAACACTATAGAAATTATAAATATAATATTTAAAAAAAAAAAAGGGGGAGAGTTAAAAAATAAACGACATGGTTATAGAGTATAACAATGCAACTAAATGAATTATTTCAAAAGTAGCTGTAGAAAGCAGAAATGGGAGGAAAAGAATCTTTTCCAAATAATAAACCTCATACTTCAGAAAATGAAAAATAATTAAAAAACTTCACTCCTCAAAATTCAATCACCCAGGAAAAAAATGCATGCAGATTTTCTTGTGTTCTAAATAATCATAAATATAGATAATTAAGATTTTCCCTGCTGAGACAAGTGTTATTTTACTGATATAAACATTTATTCTATACTCCTTTTTATATTGACAAACCACATAGTTCTTGCCTTTTTCTAATTGTCCCATTGTGAAAAGATTTATAGAAGTAATCTTATCTGACACACTCGTGTACAAAAAAATCATTATAAAGGATTTCAACTAGTTGGGTATTCAAGTCTACATAAAAAAAATACCCTTATAAAATTTTAAATAAATATAAATTTTCATTGAACAATTTTACCTGAAGGTTAAGAATTTAAATTTATGATATAAAATATAATTACCTGCAAGTCAAGTATCAAAAAGTTAATATAACAAAACATTAACCAGAAGGTCACATCTAAAATTTTATGTTACAATAATTTTCGTAAAAGGTCAAGTGTAAGATGTCAACCTTTTGTTGATATTGATGTATCCACATGAAAAAAATATAAATAACATAACTTGTTACAAGATAAAAAATTCTATCCAGGTGAAGATTATAAGACAGTCAAGGTCAAATGAAGTTCTTACTGGTATACAACACCTTGTCTTTATATGATACATCTACATGCCTATAAAAAGATATATAAAAAGATGAAAAGGTCCCTTCCCTTTGACATTCCTTAATAAAAAAAAATCAACAATTTGACATCAAGGTCAAAGGTCATATATGACTGAAGATGGCATGTGACACATTGTCTTATGGGGATACTTTTGTAAACTGACATATTGTAAGATTATATAAATAAAAAAAAAAATTAAAAAAAATTTAGCCATGAGACAACAGTTTGAGAACAAGAACAGAAGTTCATAACAAAAAGAACATTAATTTATATTTTTATATTAAAAAAAAACAACTCCAAAGACACTATTGATAATGTCAGGCCTTTTTTGAGAAAGTAACATAAACTTAGTATGGTAAATATAGTTTGGTGACTTATCAATCAAACTAAAGATCTATTACCTGGAAAGCAATACCACATAAAAATAATTGTTGCCCTATTATCTGTTTTTCTTGGAATTGCCAATTGGTCAAGTACAACAAAAATCATTTTATCAAGCTCTGCGATTGCCTAAGCAAAAAATTTCAGGACAGCAAATTTTAATGGTATGAAGTTACATCTCTCTTGAATATACTGCAGTTTTCCAGACCAACGTAAAATTTACCAATTATTTCATAAGCATGCCAACATGAAATAAAAATAGGCAAGCCATTGTTGCAAATATTATTGTGTTAATATAAACTTATTCAAATATTGCATATAAAATATCATAATTAGTATCGCAAATTCATGAATGCTGATCACTCACGCCCGATTCATTCTGTCCAGCTGCCCGTAGAGCATGATATGCCCTCGTCTTCTCCTGAATAGTGAAAACAGTAAATCTGACAAAAAATTCCTCTTGACTTTACAAATTATGAAAATGACTTTGTATACTGTCAATATACAATCAACTACAGACATAAAATTGAAGAGTCCTCCTTCAGGTTCTTAGTAAGATTTATAATTTATTCCCTTTCTTAATTAACCCTTTGTTTAACATTTCTCTTTGAAACAGGCGCTATTTTTTCATAACTTTTTTTTTATCTTTTTTAATTCACCCAAGCAATATATTTTGTAAAATCCAACATACTTCTACATTAAAGTATGAAAGGTCTTTATTCAACACTTTCCACAGGTCCTAGCCCTCTCATATTTTTGAAACCTTGTTTTTAAATGAACAAGACATGTTGAATTCAGGTGCAGGATTTTTAATTAGAAGAATGAGATTAACATTTTCATTTTATAAAAAATCTCATTTCCTGGGATATTTTTTTCAAAAAAGGAAAAATGACAAAATAACCCATGGTATTTCTTAGTCATAGCTTGAGCATCCATGAAGCAAACCAGTTAAATAACAAGTAACATTTGTGTGAGGAGCTATTATAGCAATGTTAGGCTCAGACAATACACATAATTTAAGCTATAAAATGTTGAGCTAATTAGATTTGTAGTGACAGTTGACCTTAAACAATTAAATAATTTCAGATTTTCAAAAAAAAGTAAAATTTCCTAAAAAATGGTTTCTGTGTAATTGCATGTATCATTTCTAAAGTTGATCTAAATAAGTAACTTTTCACTAACTTTCATTAAAAAAAAAAAAAAACACTCTGCATTCAGTCTATATAAATTTTTAAAATATCAAAAATATTTTTGGTCCTCTTAAATTTTTCCTTAACATATTTCATAACTCATTATATCTAAACCACCAGTACAACATATTTTAACACTTTGACATATCATATCAGACAATTTTTACAAAGAACATTTAAAGCTACTCAATATTGCAACAGCTAAAATGATTGTGATACCATTTCATTATAAACTTGTTAGGCACAATTCTATATTTACTATACTCCTATCTTACTTTGTAAACATATTCTAGATACAAACTTTTACTTAAACAAGAAATTAGTTAATTTCATTTCTACATGGAAATTAGTTTCAACATGAAATCAGTCTTTGTTTGGACTTGTTTTTTTACATCCAAATTTTACCACTAAGAAAGTAAGGAAGTCAAACCATGATTACACCTAACAAGTTTTTGATCCAATGAAACGATTACATATGATGATGCAATTTCTTACCAACAGATTTGTGAGTATCTGGTTCATTCTATTAGCCATTTCCTTCAGTTTGTCCATGGGTATAGGCATCTGTATGTTCTCTTGCATTAGACCTGCTGAAAATATCAAGACCAGTCATTAAACAATTATATATCAATTACCCAAGCTTCACCATCATGTCAAGTAAGAATTTATCAGAAAGAATTTTTGAGTTAGTGTTTTGTTAAGATCATGCTTATCAACACACACCATGCTTTGTTCAGTGCAATATTCATGCAGTTGATTTTTATGTAATATTCAATTGACTGATGTTTAAACAAGAATGTGTCCCCAGTACACGGATGCCCCACTCGCACTATCATATTTATGTTCAGTGGACCGTGAAATTGGGGTCAAAACTCTTATTTTGGCATTAAAATTAGAAAGCTCATATCATAAGGAACATGTGTACTAAGTTTCAAGTTGATTGGACTTCAACTTCATCAAAAACTACCTTGCCCTACAACTTTAACCTGAAGCGGGACGAACGGACGCACAAACAGACAGACAGACGAACGGACGTATAGACCAGAAAACATAATGCCCCTCTACTATCGTATGTGGGGCATAAAAACAGGTGAACGTATCAACTGTAAATTTCAATAAAATTATTCCAATTGGAAGTTGTAATAAATCTATTATGAAGGAATAATGTTCAATATGTCAATAATAAAAGAAGTTAATAATCATAATCATATCAAAATATGTAGTACTCAAATGAATTAGCCTGTTCTTCAATGGTTTTTATATAAATATGTTGGTGCCATGACCAGGTTAACTTTTCTGATAATGTTAGTAGTGACAACATACATTCTCTATCACAAATTTCAATTATAAAACTGGAGCATTCCTCCATGGATTCCTGGATGGTGTTGTGTAACGATTCTGTTTCAGGAGACATAGGTATCTGTTGAAAATAAAATATTTAAACTTATCCATTATGACACAAAACATCATGAATTTTATTATTGATCAATTTCTTAAGTTTTCTTTGCTTCATTTTAAAAACAAAATATAACTTTAAATTTTATTTATTATGGAACAAACAACTCATACTTGACCTGTTCAAATTCCTATTTTATACTACATGTATTACCCATATATTCTAAATATATTGGTTACTCATTTCTTATGATATTGCCATTTTATACAATGAAATTGTTGTATCTAGTAAATGTAAATCACGATGGAGTAACCAGGTCATTTCTGTAATATTCAGAGACCACATAAAGTCTCTTAAACCTCACTTGAGACAATTAATTGTAGATAAAAATAGAAAATGTTGGATAATGTTGAACATTATGTTTTCAAAAGTGTATTCTGATCTTAAAAAATATTGTTGAAAACAATTCTTTAAGAAAATATAAGTTCTGACCAAGACTGACCTGTTCTAGACGATCCCTTTCATCAACATCATTAATAATTTGTGCCGTCAGTCTTCGTTTTTCTTCCAAGTTTTCTTTAACAGCTTCATCCAACCTCCTTGCTCGTTCTAGACAGGTTAAAAACAAGCATGTAACATATCATGCAGGGGATAGGAAATCAACATGCTCTTAATGAATCGTTGGCTTGTATTTCTTTCAACTACTTCACCCGATTAATTAATTTTTGTGGTTACCACTTTTCATGGTTTAAGGAAAACTTGCCTTTTCGTGGATATGTAATTTCGTGATTTTGTTAAAATCTGCATATAACCTAATAGCAATTTTGTAAAAATTTGATGCTACTTTGAAAATTCCAAATAAGCTAGTTACTGCACGGATTGAAAAATATCAATGTTCGTTATGAATTCATCTCATTATCATGGCATTTTTGTTTAATTTAAATGATTTGTTGTCAAATTTTTTTTAAAAGGTTCAAAATTGCATTTAATAATATTTATATTTGTTCCTGCAAATACAAATTTGTAAATTGAGGACATTTGGTAAAAAAAATAATAATTTTAAAACGAAATGTGACGGAATGGTATCTTACAAAATGACAATATTAACAGAACAGGAAGTAGTTGAACGAAAAACAAACACCTCCTATCTATAGATAGATATATTTATCTATTATGTTTCAACATTAAGTATGGCTCTAGAAAAATATCTAGCCAAAGATAATGCTTTAAATATAACATATCTATCTTTAAAAAGAAGTTTAATACTATGATTACACAGGCAAATTTCACTCACATTATTTTTATGATCAGTTGATTGATGGAGGCTTAAATTCCATACATGAATCTCTTGTGGATTCAGTATTTCAAAGAAAATCAAAAATAATTCCACTTTTTTTTTTAGGTACATGTATTACATAATTTCACATGATTGTCCATGGGAGCGAAAATCACCTGTGTTAAATTATCTGTGTATCAAAAGGCAGAGCTATAGGAACAACGAAATTGTGAGTTATCAATTCAGAACTAACCTAAATTTTTGCTGGAAAATGTAAAATCTCACATAATTTCAGATATAGGTTTATATGTGTTAAAGACACTTCTCTACAGGTCAGTTATACTAAATTTCTACTTTATACATCTACATTTACTTTAACATCATAACATAAACGGATTATCAAATTCTCACAAATGGCTTGCTTCTAAAGCATGCTGATGTATGAAATGTTAGTATTGTTTTCCTTTCTGAATATTCAGTATTATGACATCAAATAGAGCGTACATTACTTATATTTTCTGACATTTGAAAAGAACTGTAGATTTTAATCTTTGACATGAATTTTGGACTGAGAAACATCAACTGCATGCCAGAACCACAAAACATCTATAGGAGAGTTGTCTTCCATATAAAAATAAGCTATAGTAAAATATTGGCTCTTTGCAGGATAAACACAATTATTTTTTTATTTTTTTAAAGGGTGGAAAACTGTGTTTTTAAAATGTTTGAGTTACTTATGATTAGACATTTGTACTTTCTAAGTAATACAGCTTGCTTGCTTCTCTCAGTTTTATCTCAACCAGCAAGAAAAAATTTAGCTAATCTTATTGAGAAAATTTTGTAGAAAGATAATTTTTTTAATTTACTCCCTCCCTCTGTAGGCTTTCATCATCTTCTTTACAATATTTCAGTCTCAAAGTTAAATCAGCATTAAATAATATTACTGGTACCTAATGGTGTGAGAACTGGTTCCGCTACAGAAGTAACAGGACTGGAAATGATTAATTTATCAGGTTGTTCTAGTTCAGGTTCCTGAGTTTCATCTGCTTGAGCCACCATATCAGAAGAAAAGATCCTTGTGGGTTCCTTGTTCTCCTCAAGTCTACAAATAAACAGATACAGTTTGTATGTCCCTATTGTATCTGTTGCCCCTCTTTTACAATTTAACAATAATTGTACATACCACCAAAAACCAAAAGGCTTGTAAGCACTGGAGGAAGTAAAGATTGCTTTAATTTATCAATGGGAAGTAAAATTATACATTGCACTATATGAAGGAAGATAACTCCAATTTTCAAGATTACTTTAACATATTTCTAGAACAGGTATTCGATTCCTGCATCTTTCACAGGTGTGTAATTTTCTTGAAAAGTATAAAACCATTGTGTAACTGTGAATATCTGAGCATAGATTCATAAATATTTTTTTTGGAAATGTTCATGGTTAGAATGTTTATAATATTATAATCAATGCACTTTATTTTGTGTTTCTCAGAAGTGTTGATAAACTTGGAAGATTTAGATATCCAGTCAGAACCATAGGGTTTTAAGGAAGTTTGTTGCTCAGTTTCAAAATAAATAGCTTTCCATAACACTTGTATATTTTAATAGGGGATTAATTGAGGAATCAAAAAAGCAAAAAAAATTTTAAGGGTCAATGTGCTTATTTTCAAGATATTAGCCATTGGAAGTTTGGCGGGAAAATGTCAAAGATTTGTAAAAAGAAAAATGGGGGTCCATGGGCAATTTTTTTAAGGCATTCAAATGAATAAAACCAGAGGATTCAGAAAATCTGACAAAAATTCCAAAACATGACAAGCAAACATCCTTAATTGCATTTCATGGAGTCTTTCTCCCCCCCCCCCAAAAAAAAACCCAAAAGATTCAAAATTAATGTTGTATTATAGGTGCTATTTTCTCAAAATGTATGAATCTGTTAAAGAAAACAATAATTCACAGGGGTTTTAATTTATATTTTTACCACATTATGCCATTATGCTATACAAGTGATGCTACATATTTCACCAACAACAATAAAACCTTCTATGACTTGTCAGGGGTTATCTTACCTGCCAGGACTTGTAGAAGGTCTGAGTTGATTAGCAGCTGATTTATTTCTCTTATGTGAATCTGCAGACTCTTTGATCAATTTTATCCACCTGAAAGGAGAAATCAAAAAGAGAGTTATTCATGCACACAACGACGACATCTGATTGAAAATGGTATCTATTTGAACCTGCAGGGTCACTAACTTGAATTGTAATCACATTTTAACAACTCAATCACTTCTAGGTATTATTACTGATAGCAGATTTTTGTTTCAGGTAAATAAGAATAAAAAATACCTTCTATTGTGTTGATTTTGTCAGAGAGGAAAAAGAGGTTAACTTCACTTGTGTCCCCTTCTTTTTATTCTTCCGCTGCTTAGTTTTTCTTGGTCTACCACAAGTTGCTTCCTTGCCAAAACTTTTAACCTTTAGCTAATTTCCTATGTATTTAGAGCAAGTCTCTGGTTAGCTTGCTCGTTTTGTTTGTATCTTGTACAATTGTAATTGGGATAATGTTCTATCAAATTTAAATATAATATATACAAGTTTACCTATGCTTATATATTGTTTGAAGATGTCAAACTTAATAACAAAGCTTGGGTAAACGTTTGAACAAACAAAGCAAGCAACCCAACCAAAGGTTTACTCTACAAGCATTAGGAAATTAGCTCTAATATCATCATAAATTATTGATTGGTAGTTGGATGTTTAGATGAACATTAGGATTGTTTGTACACTAGATGTGTAGTTACAAAGATATTTATGCTAGATCATTGAGTAACTTACTTTTTTTGTTCTTCTCCAGTATGAGCTGATAACTCATAAATCTGTGATTTAGCCACAACAAAAAAGGCTTTTTTATCTGAAACATATACAATATACATTTGAAAATACAATCAGATGATTTTTTGATAAACTATTACATTTTTAGTGATGATTTCATTGTGACAAAAATTACCAGGTACGTGTGTACTATGTTAACAATCTGTATTTATTTCTTTTGGAAGGAACATTAGCTGAAAGCGTCTATGAATGGAAATTTTTGTTATATATATTTCTGGTTACAAAAGTTTAGTCTCAAGTATATCTAATGAATTTCGTTAAAATAAAAAGTTAGTTTACACCTATAAATTTAGACATCCCCCTATATCAAAACTTTTATTAAAACTATAACAGTACTATTCATTACTATCCTACAGCACAATTTCAACTTCAGGGGTTGGTTTCCCTATATAACTTTAATATTCCCAGCAAGCACCTGCTCATGATTTACACCTTGTCATTTACATAAAATCCATAGAGTCAGCACTTATTTTAGCTGTGAAATATATTGATCACAACATATTACTCATGTGATAATTGTTGAAAGTTTAACATAGACACTGCACGTATTCCTGTTTCTGTACTAGTATGACATATTTAAGTATAAGAACACAAAATTCTAGACATTTTCATAATTACACAATAGAAACCTTCACATTGAACTTTAATTTTCGTTTTGATTTAATGTTTTGTAGTTAAATTTTGAACAATTCCATAGTTGACCAAAGTTCATTCCAAACTACAGGCTATAGGAACCCGAATCACTCTTCAAGTGAGCTATATAGTATACTGATATTAACGAAGATATCAAGATAAGAAATCATTGACAAAATTCTTCTGATGATTTTTTGTGAAATATGAGAGATGCACAAATTCAGAGTGTTCACATAGATCCAACATGGCTGAATAAAAAAATGTGATGATATCAACAAAATATAGCTCAATTTTCCTTTTCAGAATCTAAAGGACTATGGGTAATCTCATTGTTCGTACACCAAAATGAAAATAATATTACGTCATTGGTTGAATTTCCATTGTTTAGAACTTTTTAAACTAATCACAACATTTTGGTGTACACTTTTGAAAATATTACCCAGAATGCATTAGATTCTGAAGGGAATTGGCGTAGTCGAGCAGATATCTTAAGATTTCATTGTCTTTTCATACATAAATGACACTTTTGTATTTATACAGGTAAACAAACTCCTCTTTACATACCTGTTGCTTTACTGTTAGCTGCCAAAACAGAACTTAATTCTAACAACGGACTAAACATGTATTTACTATCGTCCTTCCCCGCCACAAGCTGAGTACTTTGAAATTTTAACACTAATTTTTCATCCTGTTTTTGTAATAACACTAATACATCCTCTAACAAAACAACATGAACATCAACAGTTTTTCTTTGGTTTATATTCCACGTCAAAACTCCATCATACACTAATTTATGTTTCGTTAAATCTAATTCCTGAAAAATAAAATAATGACAAGTTTAATTTTTTATATCAGATTGCTATAATAAATTTCTGCTTTTAACCAGATAATAGATTTTAAATGATTTAATTTTAGTGCTAAAATCCACAAAAAGTTTCTTATTTGTGAGATATTGAAAATATATATTCTATGAACAGCACCAAGTTATTCGTGATCAGGGACTTAAATGAAAAGTGTGAAGTTTGAATAGTTGTGCATTACTTCATCATTCTCATAATATCTTTAAAATACTGTAAACCAACTGGAAATAATGTGAAAAATAAATCATGGCTTATATGTGCAACTCTGAAAATTTTCAATATACATATATCAGAAATTCAAAAATACAAATACTAATTCTTCTGTCTTATGAACATTTTTTTTAACAATTATTCTGTAATTCCTATTACCACTGTACTTACCTTCATTTTTTTATAATCAAACTCATCAGTTGAAAGACCATCTAACTTTTTCTCCACTTTGCGTTGTAAATGTTCTAATTTATAATGATTTTCATATTCTTTAACAGCTTGATTAACATATTCTAAGATATGTTTACTACATTGTAATGCTCTCTCTAATTTAGTATGTTCTTCTGATTGGGCTGCAACAAACATTTAAATTTACAATTAATAAATTGATAACACAGCTATGTATTTGATGAGACCAAAAGGGTCACTAAATTGTCAATTCAATCTGTATTTAAAAGTTATACAGCTCTGAGCAAATAAAGCAAACAAGCCTACCAAAGTTTTAATCTACAAGCATTAGGAAATTAGCTCTAATGGTTTTCAAGATTTTGCACATGAATCTCGTGTATATTTTTTTTTTTTAAATTCAGATTGCACTTTTTTTTTGCTTTGTGTGGAGCATCATCAGTTCTCAATTTTCTGATACCAATTGAATTTTATGCTTATTGTTTTCTTACTTACTTACTTTCTCATACATATATATGGGTATAGACTTGGTCTAGTTGATGTTTAATTGTTCCTCCTTGCAGAAGTTCCTTTGAGACCTAAATATCTGCTCTTTTTTGAACAATATTCTATACTATCTAGTACAGTACAAATGCAGTAGGAGCAAACACTTAAATATTTCTTTCTATTGATTTATTACTTTGAAAAGAAGAAACTCTACAAATAATGTTGTCATATCTGTACAGTTTGGTTTATAATTGATTCTTTGACCACCCTAATAAGTACCAGTAATGAATACAACAGTAGAATAACCTACCACTTGTATATTTCATAAGGCTTTCTATCAATAATGGATACTTAAGTTAGGAAATACCTACCACTTGCATATTTCATAAGGCTTTCTATCAATAATGGATACTTAGTAAGGAAATACCTACCACTTGTATATTTCATAAGGCTTTCTATCAATAATGGATACTTAGTTAGACGCATCATTTGAGTAGGAATGAGATCTTTTAACTGGAGACGTCGCATTAAATTACTACTCTCAGCAGCCTATAATAAAAATGAAAGTGTTTGTAAGCACTAAACTGTAAAGATTGCTTCAATTTATCAGTGGGAAGTAAAATTAATTATTGCATTGGTTGTAGTTGATTTAACAGCTATTCTAGACAAAGGAAGATAACTCCAAATTTTAAATGATGATTTTAACAATGACATCATTTATAATTTTAAAACATATATTAGATTCCTGCAACTTGCAAAATTTATGTAACTTTCTAGACAAGTGTAACATCATTTTGCGCCATGACTATCTGAGCAGGCTGTATTGTTTTCCCTGATACAAACTCAATGCAAAAATTTTCCAAAAAGCATAAAATTTCAAATTTCCTACTAAAATTGTCATCAGCATTATTTTGTAAACCCAAATACTGATTGATTGTTGGTTGCTTAACGTACAGTGCCAAATATGTCATGCATGTTCGAAAGATAAAAACCAGAATAATAGTTTTGATAATCCTCAAATAAACAAATATCAAAGTCATCAAATTAAAACTCTTGTCAATTATACATTTTCATATGCAAGAGTTAAAGAACCTGATAATGCAGGTTTTACTGTGCAATGAACAGATAATACAAAGGTTTGTTATACTCACAGCAAGAAAACTTGATAATCTAGAATCTTTCTTCTGCCGAGATCGTAATGATTCTAAAGCATGTGACTGGTTACGACAATATATGGCACAGCCATTACGGAATGCTTCCCCTTCCTCCGCATCAAACTGAAAAGAAAAGGATTTATACTATACAGTCGACTCTAATTATCTCGAAGTCAGTCCGACCATAGAAATATTTCGATTTATCCATATTTCAACTCAAACAAATACAGGAAGTATGACAGACCCAGGCACGCAACTCTTGCTTTGCTTGGTAAGGCTAAAATAAATCCTAGTGGAAATGTGTTGGGTATCGTTATTCTGGTCTGATGTCAATGTATCTTTATGTAATTGTTTTTTTATGATTATAATAAAATTGTGTTTTTCCTTTGTACAGTAACTCATTTTCTTGTGGATTTCAGCCGACAGTATAATATTTTACATTGTTTCATAAATAAAGATATGATTTGTATTCAATAATTTCTTAATTTGTTGTTTTGATTATTCCTATTAGAACTTTTTTTAAATGTACATATATTGTAACTGCAGCTCATAGTGACAATTTACACAACATAGTTTGAAATTAAATTTTGTACTTAAAATTTAATAGTGCTGATCTGATGTGGTACAACAACAAAAATCAGAAAAAGTTAAAATATTAAAGCAGCTTTAAAAGATATCTCATCAGCAATCATGGCATTAAAACTTCCCATCAAGAAGTTGTATAAATTTGTGTGATACTAGTATATGAAACCACTTGATCAAACCTTACCCTCTTCACTAAAATATCTGCTACATCTCCAACTACTGGATTTTCTTTTCTCTTCCTCTTCATTTCATCATTTAATGAAGCTTAAATAAAGAATAATGTAGAAGACTCAGAATATACTATGGATTTATTGAATTTTTGTGGTATTGTTTTTTTGTGGGTTAACGTATAAAAATTGTATTTTTGAGTGTATTTGATATTTTGAGGATATCTTCCTTACCCAGACACATTATTTTGACTCTGTGTTGAGGATATCTTCCTTACCCAGACACATTATTTTGACTCTGTGTTGAGGATATCTTCCTTACCCAGACACATTATTTTGACTCTGTGTTGAGGATATCTTCCTTACCCAGACACATTATTTTGACTCTGTGTTGAGGATATCTTCCTTACCCAGACACATTATTTTGACTCTGTGTTGAGGATATCTTCCTTACCCAGACACATTATTTTGACTTGGTGTTGAACAGCTTTTACTATTACTCCTAAATGCCATTTGCAAATACCATTTTTCAAATCTTTGTGTTTGTCCTGGCCTTGGAACTACCCAACAACCTTCTCCACTTGAGGGAGCACACTACCAGCAGATAACAGAAGCAGTTGTGTACCAAAATGTGTCTTTTAAAATATTTTCCCAACCATTTAATCTGCTGCTCTACTTAAGATGATTCTATCAAATTGGAAATGCTTATCTCTTTTTTGCTTGTAATAACTTTACAAAATTTTTAATATGAACAAAACAGGATTTTTCTCAATATCGCAAAAATTAAAATTTAGACAAAAACACGATTTTAATTTTTGCAATATTGAGAAAAATCCTGTTTTTGTCTAAAATAACAAAATCGCAATAATAAATTCAAGCAATATTTCTGAATTTACAGTATTTAGTATTATCGTATATATGTTTCTTATTTTAAAATTGGATAAAAACTAATTCTCACCTTTAAACTCATAAAGCTTTCATTGACTTATAAAACATCAAGATGAACGTGAAAGAAATGTTGTATACTTTCTAAAACAAATATATTCTATTCAAACTTACTGTGTAATTTGAGAATATCTTCAATATTTGGAAACAAGGCCTTGGTCAAATTTTCATTGACATTGTCATTAATCATAGGCTTATAAAACAACATCTCTAAAATCTTCAAATTCTTAACATGTGTCTTTTCTGTGTAAAATAATTCTGAAAATAGAAAATAATTATATGTAAACAAAAGGAAATACAATACACTGTTAAACAGTTTTCTGATGTAACTCCTTATAGACACAACACTTTCTCTTAGTTGTTTCAGAACATGTGAAAAGAACTATAAATGAAACAGTTAAAATCGAAAATGCTTAAAGATAATCAACCAATCTAAGATTTAGCTTTATATATTAGAATACAATGTTTGATTTCTCGCCAGACTTATTTTACTGATAATCCTTCATGGCTTTGTTCTTCTATTCACTGTTGTGGTGTGAGCGTCAATTTTCAAAAAATTGGCTTAAAAACTTTTCATATAGATACCAGGATTGAAATTTTGTATTTTCCTCTACAAAGGACTCATCAGTGACGATCAAATAAAAAAAATCAAATGTGTCTTAGGGGCTGTCTTGCAGGAAATAGATAATTCTTTTGTTCCTTGTTGAAGGCCACACTGTGACTTTGAGATGAAGAACTGCAATAAAAGCTCTGATTCTTTGCTTTTATGTTTTTGTTGTGCGTTTACTGATTTTGTGTCATGAACAGAAACTGAATATCCTTTCTTTTCCTTTAATATAATAAATGTACCATTTATGACTTCTTGTCTCTTTCTTTCCTTTGGTTTAAGTTTTCTATATACTTCCTCTGATAGCACTTCCTTCAGGGGAGGTAACTCTGATTCTACCTCGAAATCAGAATCATTCTCTACACTTTGTGGGATGTTGTTCACAGCTTCTACTGAATTACTGGGACTTTCTGCACTCCTGTGTTATAAAAGAAATCATATCGTTTAAGATTTTGAATCAAGAAAATTACTGATGTATCTTCCTCTAAACTACAAACTTATATCAATATTGGAAAATATAGAAATGGCCAATAACTGGTAATCAAGAAAATGCATTTAAATGTTGGTCACTACTTTTGACAATTTTTCTGAAAAATATTTTTAGTCAGGTGAATTATTGACCTATGTAGCAATAAATCATGGATTTTTATCAACATAAAAATATATAAATAATGTCTTTTTCCAGTTTTCTTGAACTATTTTAGAAGATTAGATCACTCAAGATGGCAAAAGAGTCCTTGGCAAAACAATGACTTGTTAATTCCATTGCACTTACTTTAAGCTGGACGTAGACGAACTTCCAGAATTCAAAACTCGGGTAAGATTCTCGTCCACATCAACATCACTACAATTACATAAATTCAATTAATAAAGTTTCATCACCATTTCATGCATATCCTTGGATAACACACTTTGGTATGAGATGAGATATAAATAGGATTCAGGGACTTCCCCAAAAAAATGTCCAGTATCCAACTGTTCAACGGTGAGTATCTAAACATTTTTCAAAGAAAAGTTTGTAACAAAAATTTTAGGAATCTCGTGGTAAAGTTTTTTTTATCTGAGGAAAAAATAATTTAAAAAAAAAGTAAATTAATATCCCTTTACTTTCTCATATCCCTATTCCACAATATTTAATGGTTCCTTTACAGTCTGCACCAAAATCTTTTCTGCAAGCCCTAAGACCCATATTCCAATATTTTTCTGATGTATCTTAACAAAATTTTGCCAAAACTTACTAGTCAGAATAAAGTTTTTTTTCCAAGTCTAGGACGTTAGACTAGTAGCTTATGGTGCAGACTGCTTCTATGGTTTTAACAACATTGAAAGACTTAGATACTTAAAGACTTATATAAAATTAATACTTTTCCTGCACATGCGAATGAAATGAAAAGGTGACTAAATGGGAATTGTGTTAAAATATACGAATATAGATATTCAGACAGAGGATTCTGTTCCTTGACAGAGTTCCAATAAAGAAAGTTAACACAAAAATTTGCCTCAACAAACAAATAAATAAAAATTCTGAGGAAAATTTACCATATACATTCTAAAAATCTACACAATTAGGGAAAATGTCAACAGTTTTACTAAACAAATAATCTTAAGATTTCAAGATTTTCAATAAAACATTGAAAATTATGTAAATTTAAGATTCTAATTGGTTTTTTTTTTTACATTATATTACAGCGTATAAGTAGTGTTTGCTTTTGATAAATTCACCAGAATTTAAAAAAAAAAGGTTCTGAAAAAAAAAAAAAAAAATTGCTACCTGTCAAAGACAATACCAGGTACCCAGGCTTTAAAGGGAGGGTGTTATAAAAGGGAGGATAATGTATTAGTACCATGCTTTAGACCCTGCCAATATATAACTTTGACATTCTCAGTGCTTAATGATGAGTGGTTATTAATTCTTTCTGTTTTAAAACTTTGTTTTAAAAAATTAATCCCATCATATAACACTGAAAATGCTTTCAAATATCTTGGAAGGGTCTAATTAAATTATTTAAGGAGATTACAGGATTATATGAGCATCTTGTAATGTGTCTCTATCATACAAAACACAGATTTGAAAACTTATAAAAGTTGTTTTCGCTTATATTATAAACCTCTCATTCAGATAGAAAGCAAACAAAACGTAATACATACATGAAATAAAATGCAGTAATAATCATAAAAGATATTTTTAAAAGAACAGACCAGAAAGCAAACTAAATGATCACTTTGATATCAGTTCAGGGGAAGAAATGAACAGGTAGTCTGACAATCACACATAATCATCACCTAAGATTATCTTTCTGCTCAACTTATCACACACAAAATTCAAAATCCATAGCTTTGAAAATTCAGTGTAAACTGTTTGAAGCCTAGCTGCAGAACCAAAGCTCTTAGGTCCTTAAGATATTTATTGACAATTTGCAGACCCCATAGCTCTAAGGTCTTAAGGATATTATTATACGTCATAAGGACCTAAGATCAAGTGGTCTGTAGCTATTAAATGCCTTACGCTGTGTGTATCAGGAATGTCAAGTTATGAAAGCATAACCAACAGTTGTCATTCCATCAAGTTCCTTAATGAGAGCTATGGAGTGAACAAGATACCAGTATGAAATTATTGTCATGGAGTCTTTTTTTTTTTTAAAGAACTAAGGCTCTAAAAATGTGACATTGCTTCTGATCTCTGATGTAACTTTCAAACAAACAGGCCTTCTGGGAGTATTGCATGGCAATATATATTCCCCTACCAGTTTAAAATTCATTATACTGGAACAACATGCTATCTTGATCCATATCTTGTCTTGATGAAAACTATATACCAATTATCAATTCAAAACCTTCAAGCATGACAAAAAAAGTGCCGAAAACTGATTATTTGAGTGAATTTTCTAAGATAACAAGAATGTGTCCTCAGTACACGAATGCCCCACTCGCACTATCATTTTCTATGTTCAGTGGACCGTGAAATTGGGGTAAAATCTCTAATTTGGCATTAAAATTAGAAAGATCATATCATAGGGAACATGTGTACAAGTTTGAAGTCTATTGGACTTCAACTTCATCAAAAACTACCTCGACCAAAAACTTTAACCTGAAGCGGGACAGACGGATGAACGAACGAACGGACGAACAGACGAACGGACGGACGCACGGACGGACGGACACACGGACGGCCGAACGGACGCACAGACCAGAAAACATAATGCCCCTCTACTATCGTAGGTGGGGCATAAAAAAGGACCATAACTCTACACAAAATCATCAGAACGGAACAAAATTTGAACTAGATCTGTATCTGGACATGATTCAACTATATACCAAATATCTGATTTGCTGGACTGACAGATGGACAAACAGACAGATGGAGTACAAACCTAAAGTCCCATTCGACTTCTTGGTCAATCAAAAGGCCATTTAGTCTTTCAATTTACCCCAGGCTGCATTCAACATACCTATAGTAAATCTTGACAGCAAAATGCTGCAAAAATTATTTTTTTATTTCACAGGCAGTACTGTGTACGAATATGTTTAATATTGAGACTACCGTGTTCATTTCTATCCCTTATTATCAGTACATGTGTCTAACTATACACAAGCTGTATAGAACATCACCAGAGTCATTACACTTACCCTGCCGAGAGCTTTCTGAATAATTAATACATATAAGTTAGCCACCTACCAACTGCGAGATTTATTTTCAAACAAAACACTTTTGGCTGCAATCTAGATTTCTATTCACTGCCTCAGTAAGTTGTTTACAAATTTATTAAATAAAAGGCTACTTCACGACCAGTTCGACCATATTGAATAGGGGGCAGATTTTCTTGAAAGAGGTGAAAATAGTATGAAAGTATGGGAATTCCTATTCATGTTTCCAAGCAACTGCTCTGTTTTAATGATGTTTTCCTGCATTTTTCAAACCATTTTTACCAAGGATCCGGAAATTTTTTCACCTAATTTCGGTCATTTTCGGATAACTTAAAAGTTGGTGCCCTTTTTCAAACAAAGATTGTGTGTATGCTCATACCACAGGCACTTGTTTCTATCCATAGGAAGGTCGACTATCCATATACTTCAATTTATATGGATAGTCGACCTTCCTATGGATAGAAACAAGTGCCTGTGGCTCATACAGTCATACTCGTAGCATCAACGAACTTGTTTAACTGTTGCATCGCATTTACTTCAGAAATTTCCCTACCATTTCCCTTAAAATCGATCTTGAGCAATAAAAGGAAGGCAACAGTTTAAAAATGAAATGATTTTAATGACTCAAAACTATAAATTTCTCAAACTTCGCTTACGTTTCTTTCCATTTTGAAGACAAAATTATAACTGGATGTTTTACGACAATAGTAAAACGACCAATTCCGGACTCATTTCCGGGATTAGATTTGTTTATCAAATTCACAGGAAATCGTCGGCTTTTTAACTGTTTTACCTTTAATAGTGTTTGAATATTAATTATAATAGTTGGACTTGTTTAATTTAGCATGAAATCATTTTGAATTTACGATTTAGTGTCTAATTTTCGGAAGAGCATTTCAAGCATGCGTATTAGTAAACAAAGCACGTGTGTTTGTAGTGAAACAATATTTTGTTCTACGTAAATTAATTTAATTTTAATTTAATTTTAAATCAGAATTGACAATTGTCTAAGCTGAGAAAAGTAATTAAATAATGCAGACAGTTATGAACTTTTAATTTCTTTAAAATATTAGTTCTGAGCTTGTGATCAATAGAAAATTTAATTAAAAACACAGGTAAAGAGATAAGCGATCATTAGCCAATATTTCCCCGAGGCATTACTTTAGTTATTAGGAGGGCCCTCAGGATTATAACACTTTACTGGAGTGGCAGTTTTATAACAGGAAAAGGATAACAAACAAAAAATAAGTTCAAAATGGAGATTTAGACAATGTTAGAAACTCGATCTCAACGAAATGACATTAAATGACCGAAATTGTTTCTGTAAAAAAATAAAATTTGTCCTAAATCCCAATTACTCATTTAGGACAAAATACTTTCAGTTTAGGTCAAGACTGGCATATATGACCGTTTCCGGACCCTTGATTTTTACCATCATTATGAAAATCTGCACCATGTATAATATGGCCAAACTAACTGTGAAGGGGCCTATTTTGATATTAATTTATTTCACTACTGTAAATTCAGAAATTGTGTTTTATTATTATGCGATTTTGTCATTTTAGATTAAAAAGCGATTTTAATTTTTGGGATATTGAAAAAAAAATCCTGTTTAATTCACATAAAAAATTTCAAAATGATAGTTTAAATTTTGGTGATTATAACCTTGTAAACATCGCAATAATTCAATTAATTTAAATTAATTTTCCACCCAGTCAATTAGTTGTTAGCTTATCACCTCTGTTAGTTACTTTATATTTTACCTACCAAAATCTATCCTTTACTCATGTTTTGCTATCTTGATTTTTTAATTATATACTCAGGATTTCATGTAGAAACCAATAAAATAACAGTGCAGTCAATAGAAAACTAAACAATGAAGTGTTTTGGTTGAAATACATAAAGTACTTAGGAATCTACTAGATTGTTGTACTAATAGCAAATAAATTCTAAAAATCTACCTGATTTACTTAGTGGGAAAGAGATTCATGCAAATACTATAACAATTTGCTGATCTCTAAGAAAAAACTGCATATAGGGCGAAATAAGCTTTTTAGCATAAAGCTCTTATAGTTTTGGTGCAGTTATACTTTATAGTGTCAATTCTAAAGGATTTCACTATTCATAACTCTTACTTTTATGGTTTGAATTAATATTGGACTTATAGAGTGTTGGGAATACCTTGTCCTAAATATTACACTTAATAACATATTAAACTATTTTGGGATATTGCTACTTGCTTTAAAGAATGACAAGAAATCCCTTTTGACAAAGACATGCTTTGCATTGAAGCGTGACTGCTATATTTCAGAAAGTTACATGCCTCCTTAATCATACAAATGCTATAAAACAGTGCTTTAAAATTCATCGGACATAATACCTTTTTTCTCCAATTGTGAGTCTCCCTTAACCATGCAAACTGTGATACAAACCAAAAAACACAAATAAGTTGGTTAAAAAAACATCAACTAAAATTAGAACATGCCATTTCACGTCAAAATGTGGTTACCTTTTGGCCCGTCTGGCCGGCCGATCACCTTTAGAATCGCCACGACTTTTCATACTTTCTGATCTTCCCAGGTCTGATCCTTTCCTATAGCATTAGATTAAAGTTTGGTTAGCATATAAAAATCCCTTACAACATGTAGCCTAAGCACAGATAGCATGTAAATTAGTATAAAGTGCATCAAAGGCTCTTTGGTAGTTTGCAAAGCTACCAAAACAGCTCCCTTTATGTGATTGGTAAACATTGTGCCATTTTTTCTGCTCACTTGAGTTCTCTCAGTCATTTTATAAAGCATCTGAATGTTTTAATATCAATAAAATCATGTGTAAGACTCAAAGGTTTGAAAATCACAGATCACATCTATTGATATAAAAGTACCATTTGTTTTTATAAGCACAGAATGTTAAAAAAAAAAATTTGGAGGAAAAGAAGGAAATCAAATGTGTCTACTCTATTGAATAAGAATGATAAGTGTAATGAAATTCAAGTAAATACAAATTAACAATTTAAAATCATTATGATATTCTCAATAGAAAAAATCTTGAATTCAAAGAATGAATTATCACTTTAAGATCTAAAATTCAAAGGAAGTGTTTTATAACATAAACAGGTCTTCAAATTTACAGTTAATCTCATATGAATCTTAATAAAACTCAAAGTATTGTTTAAATTCAGCTATGCATGTTAGTCAAGGCTTCAGCACCAATGCATATATTTCATTTGTTATGCAAAGCAATACAGCATTAAACATCACTCTTACATTATCATACATTTGCAAACTAACACATTTTCCCCTAAAATTACTCTGATTTATGGGTATAAAAGTTAAAAAAAAAAAAAAAAAATAAAGGGTTTCCTCCATACAGCAGCCATTGTTGTACCAGATTTTTTGAGGAATTTTCTGTCCTTTCATATCTTAAAAATAATGATTGTTTCAATTGAGCCAATCTTATATTTATATTTAGTGGTTTTTTTTTCCTTCAAAATAGCAAAATTTCTACACATTTTTGCTGTTTCATTAAACTATATTTTTTGTCTTATTTAGTTTATGTTCTTAAAAATTAAATTGTAAACCTTCGGAAAAGAACAAATTAATAACTGAAACATAATAATCTTAAACATGCATTAAGTTCTTGACATGCACAAAACATGCAAACCAAACATTCAATATCAAAGTAAGGGAAGTAACTGATTCTAAGCAATGCCTGTTTCTAATATCATTGTAAAAACTTGCAAAAAAAAGATTTTAACTTATAAAATATATAAGAAATCTTCTATAAGAGCAAAGTGATTGAAGCTAATTTCAAAAGCAAAAGCTATCAGCAGTATTGTAAGGGATTTCTTTATTAGACGGCATGAACAAAGCCGTAATATTAGTAATTGTTTGGGAAGATCAGACAGGGCGGACTAACAAAAAAACAAAAATGCTCTTTCAGTCAACAGAAAAGGCGGGAAAAATAATAATGGCTGCAAAATATAACTGGATTGTAACATGTTAGCTTCAATGCTGTACAGAAATCACGAATCAAAACAGGGTAACGGAGGAAACACTCATATTTTCATATTTAGCATATTGTGCTTGCTGTATTATAGCCTGCATATAAATATATATGTACTTAAGTAAATTCACACTCCTATAAATAATATTCACTGTCATTCAGATATAAATATACACACTCAAATTAAGTATATATTAAATAAAGTATTGTATATGAATATATCCATGCTTTTCATGAAACATGCTTATATTTTTACATATATTAGCTAACAGGGTTGCTTATATAATTTCTATTTCATGTTTTATAAAATACAAATTCCTGCTTTGATATCAATAGTTTAAATACAAAAAAAAACATTATTTCATATCCATTCATTTACATTATTTTATCCCACCATCAACAAACTTCGGTCAAGGTATTATCTTATTTAATCATGAAATATCTGTCATTTTCTATCCACTTCATCAATTACAGACTACTATAGTATATGTTCAGAAGTTTTTGCAATGTTTGTATTACTGCAAAAATTGCTACAGAAATGGACTATTTGTAAAAAAAAATAGAAGACAAAGAAATTTTCTCAATGCAACTATTAAAGGTCATTATTTGATAGTCTTTTTAAAATATGAATAACTGGAGAATATTCTAAAAATTTCACCAAAACAGCCAATAGCTTGCTCAACACAGGTTGTTCTCAAATGAATTCCATGTTTTATCCAGCAAACACATAAGTTCAACATGTAAACATTTCAAACAAAAAAGAAATTTTAGAAAGCAAGGATAACCGAATGGGCTGGCCATTATAAGATGAAGATCTTGATTAGTTCCCTTCATCAGCTAACAGTCAAGCAATCAGTTTACAGTTCTGATAAACTATTGAAAATTTCATAACTATTTTTACTAAAAAAAAAAATTATAGAAAGAGAAAAAAGAAATTTATACGAATATTAACTTTTGAAATGTATATATTAATGGAATGCATAATCTGAAGAAACCCACACAGTTAAAAGTAGTAATTTAATCATGCATATGTTGATTTTATGCAGTATTATTTGTCTGAACTACTTTAACAATGCTGTCTGTTTGTTGCTTACATGTTGTTTTTGACATAGAGGAAAGATTGGGACCGGCTTAAACCTGAACTGAAAACAGAAAATGACATAGGTTCAAATAACAATATGTAATGCCATAGTTGTATGAAGTGTACCACACTTAATGTACAGGAGCATCATGATAAACCTTTACCGCAACTCCTTTAATGCACAGGGAACCAGCATAGAAGATATAGATAAGGTACATTATTGCAGGTCTTTAACTTTATACAGAAATAATGTAATGTACAATTTTTTTAATATCTAAACCCAATATATCAAAGTTTTGGCCATAGTTTCTAACACCACCTTTTCTGAAACATTTCAACCCAATAATACTAAGTTTAGACCTAGCTTCTTTTCAAAGATAGATCTACAACATTAAAACCCGGAAATACACTTAATTTGAGTTCTATTTTCTTAATCCCCCATATTTCTTGGACATTTGAACCCAGTTATAAAGTTTGGGACATAGTTTTTTATTCCACCATTAATCTGGTAGTAGAGCTTTCATTTATCATTTAATTTCTGTCAGTGATTCAGTGGTTGCATTTGTTTTAGATGAATGATGAGCCTCCCTGTAATTACTCTCAGAATATGTCTGTATTTTCTTTGACATAACCATTACAAGTAACCTTTTTAACTATCCATAGATAGAACCTTTCCTTATTAGTAATGGACATATCTTTATTTATGTTCCTATTTGCAAATATATATTCATTTTTCATTGTTTTATGTTCAATTTATTTTCACTGATCTCTTCAGTATTTTTTGCCTTAATAATCAAATTTGATCAGTATCTAAACAATTTTCCTTAAAACCAAAAGAAAACACATTAGCAACAAAATTTAGTTGGCAAGTAATTAAAGCTAATCGACATTTCTTTAGGATTGCAACTTTTTATCCAAAACAAAACTAGATGCAAGTTCCTCCTAAAATTGCCTATTCTTTAATCAATAGAATTGATTACATTCACAATTAACACAAAACATTAATTAAGCTTATACAAAATACTTTCTTGTAAATTAATTTTGAAAAGAGAAAAAATATTCCAACATATGATTACATTTTAATTTTAATTTTCAATCTAGTCTATCCATGCTTCAGGTATTAAAATGTGGTCCAACAATGTATTAAATTCCTTTAGAAACATTGTGTCTACACCATCATGAAAATAATATAAATAATATTTCTATAAAATAACAAAGCTATAATGGTGGGATAAAATAAAGAGAATGCATCTGAAACAAAGTAAGTTTATTAACAATTCCTTGGTCCGTCATGTTTTATTGTTTTATTTTTTTTTTTAGGCGCTATTCAAAATTTTTTAAGTTTATTCAAATCTTAATATTTTAAGTCTGGTATTTAGAAATTACCAGCAATCAACAAATCAGTGTAAATTCTGTACAAACAATTTTGTAAAGGAACTTATTAATTTTTTAAAGTAAAATGTTTGCATATTTATAATTCATATGCTGGAAATATCTCAAAAATTAAAATATGATCTTCGTTTCATTCTAGGTTCAAATAAACACCAAAAAATGTGGGTTTTTTTGGGTTTTTTTTAAACTAAAACATAAAACAGGTCCATGTCGACACCAAGGATAACATCGAACACTATTAAAACACATGTACCAAACATAACAGCAACCCTGTTACCTACTTTCGTTTAGGTGGATTCTTCCCTATTACATACTTTTGAGGTTCAGTGGGCTCTAGGCCTGGACTTCGTCGTTTATCACCCTGTAAATCTTCAAAGTTTTGAACCAATCGATTTACCGAATGTTCTGAAAAAGAAGGCTCAACATTTGTTAATCAAAATCTAAACATGATTATCAGAGACTAAAACCGAAAATCCAGTTTTTGTACCTTCAGAAATGAAGTCAGGTGGTTAAATTCATCGTATATTTAAATTCACTCAATTCTTTAAATCACACAAACCACATGATATGCCATGTATTTAAATTAAAAAAAATACACTTAGTTCTTTTAGAAAATGTTACACATTCAATACAAATTGAAGGTCATCTTTGTTTAAGACATATTATTGGATAAGTTACCAGACTATTGATAGTCTGTTGTTACCTGGTTTATCCTCATCATTAGGTGGTTCTATATTAAAAGATGTATTCTGGTTAGGACTAGGCGATAATGTATCTGTTTTATCGGCTGGGGGTGGATAGGCTGAAAGTAAAAAACAACATGGTATAAAAAACATTTAAGCTGAAGCAGTTATATACAAGTTTTAATATCATCTTGTTTTGACAACCTAAAAATCTGACCACACATCTCATACTCACCATGAGGCAAAATGGTTTAGTCATTATGATTTACAACTTTTTTTTACATTGGAAACTAGATAATATATTTTTTTTCTGCGGGTCCACAATTTCACACTTATTTGTAACATGCACAGTTCTAAATCATTAAGTAGAAAATCTGTTAGCTATTAATTATAATATAGTAATTTAACCTTAAAATTATATAAAATAACAAAATTCATAAATATTTCTATTTAAATGTCCACAAGTAATTCACTGTTTCAGATTTTTATGCATTTTGGGCAATATTTTCAAAAGTGTAAACCAAATGTTGTGATTGGTTTAAAACATTCTAAAAAGAATGGAAATTTAACCAATGATGTAAGGTTATTTTCATTTTGGTGTACAAACAATGAGATTACCCATAGTCCTTTAGATTCTGAAAAGGAAAATTAGGTCATAAATGACTTGTTATACTGAAACAAATCATCAACTTTTATATAATTGCAACATAGACCATCAACCAAGTTTTAGTAAAAGCAAATATGGATAAAGCATAAATAGATACATTAGGATTGTCAGACACAGATGCCCTGAACTATTCGAAATGTTGGGAAATGCTACCATCACTACCTTAATGTATAACTGAAGTTGGGCAAGCAGGGGATGAACACATATGCTAGAATGCCAAAAAAATGGTTCACAATATTAATAGAACTTTTTCACTGAAATAAAGTCAGATATACAGATAGATGGATATCTAGACCAATGTAAGAGACCTAGATGATAATCAAACAGAATCAATGTTTAACCAGCAGTAATATACATCAATTAAATGGTAGTCAGTAAAACTTGTATTGTTGTTGATTAATGTTTTACTGTATAATAGAATTAATAGATATCCTTTATATACCATTAACTGTCTTTGAGAAATGAATAAAACTTCAGAACTTAGTAAAATTCCAATGAATGTATGGAGGACCATACATATGAATACACAAGTGTTATTCTAATGCCCCCTAGAGTTATTAAAATATTAATATTGATAGTGGCTGAGTGACCAATTGTCAGAAAGTTTAAGGCAATCTGAAGCAAGTTTGTTTTTTTAGCAGAAATATTAATATTGATAGTAGTCAAGTGACACATGTCAGAAAGTCTATTATGGCAAGTTAATTTATTTTTTTAGCAGAATTGCATCAGCATTATTTTGAATAAAGCATTTACATTCAGATTGCTCCTCCCCCTTCATATCTTTACCTTTTAGGCCTGTTGAAAAATTAGAATAAATCAATTAACAATTTTCAAGATGTCATGGGTCAAAGGATTGGTCAACCTATACATAACTTTTGCTTTTGCTAAGGCTTTGGTGATCAATGTTACAAACCAGGACACCTTTTTACAAAGGAACACCTAAGACTCTGGTTTAACAAGTTCCAAGATTGGCTTTATCATCTTTGGCAAACTACTACATCTCATATTAAAAGTATTCTTCTGTTCTTAACTTAGTGCCTTTGGTGGTGTTTTTTTTTAGAAAATCAATGATATATATTGTGGAAAAAATCAAGCTAAGCAATTTTAAGTGAAACTTTCACCAAAATGTTTTGAATACAGATTTATACCACAGTTTCATAGCATCAAAAACACTCCATGTTTCCATAGGCGATAAGATTTTTTTCCATCTAACAGGGAAATCATTTGATTCAGAACATTATTTCGTATAAATGTTCCTAAGTGCTTCTTGATCATAACAAAATCTTTCAACAAATCTGAAGAAAATCGAGATTTTCAAAACACTCCAAAATTCTATATAATTTTGGCAAATATTCTATATAATTTTTGCAAAAAAAGAAAAATAGTATAAACAAAAGATGTGCTAGAGTCAGTTTTAAAAAGGAATAACTACTTTATACATTGTTATACACTGGTTATGTCAAAGACAGTACATACATGGAGTATTAATGAATTACTACAATGTGTCTGTCAGGGATAAGAACAAATCAACTAAGTGATTATACGGTGTAAAGCTAATTGGTATGTTTTCCTTACAGAACTGGTGTTGATATCTGTTTTTGGAGGAGAAGGGAGAGTATTCTGAAACAAACAACAATTAATTGGTCTAAGATCTACTCAAAATCTACAAAGCTATGTTTAGCTTTTGGTTAGCTTATATCCACTTCTATAAAAAAAAAAAAGACAATGGTTTGATTATATATTTTTATAAAAAATGAATTATGTTGAGTGGTGCAGTCAGAGAAGTGACTTTCATTCATATTTGTGTAACTCATTATTCAGAATTGGATGAACTTTGGGTATTCTAATTAAACAATATTATGAATGTCTTGCCCAATCTATGGTTTATCAACAGAAGCTTAATATTATTTTCCTTTTGTTTAAAACAAAGAAATCACCCATAGTTCATACAATTCTGAAAATGTAGTTAGTTATGGATAAAATTATATTAAAGCATGAAGAATATAATAGGACTCTGCATTCTTATAGTACTGTTAATTTGCTTATCATGGGTGGGGAAATACATATCAATATACATTGGACAGGAGATATTTTTTTTCACTGATATGCAATATCTATCCTGTCATAACTGGTCAATAACACTTGTGATTGAGTGTTGTGACCCTTATAGATACATGTCTATGCTATATAACTGGGAAGAATGTTAGTTTTAATTAAAATGGCATATGCAAAAACCATATCCATATCACTATAACTCTAGTATTACACCTTAACTTTTCTCTCTAATATTTCTATGGAGTTAAAATATATTCTAAGACACACAAAGCTCTGGCTATAATTCATAACTACATGCTTCCCTCTGTATTTAAAAAATGTATTGACTGAGAGCACATTCTGTTGCAACCTCTATTCCAATGTATGATTTTGAATATTTCAGAATTCAAACTTTAGGAATTGACGTTTTCTCTTTTTTTTTATATGAAAAATTTGTTATGACCAGAATATTTTTTACAAAAACTTTTGAATAGAAAAACTATTCCTTAAATATTACAGAATGTACAATCAAAATGAAGTTTTTGGAATAAACTGTAGCAAAAGAAGTGATTAAACAAAAATTAAACTTTATGTATTGAATTGACCTTATACCCTTGCACATAAAATTAGCGAACAAATCTACAATAAAAAACCAGCAACAGTTTTTATGTGGCAGAAGACAACTACACTGTAGATGACTAGAGTTTTAGTGACTACGTTTTTAATACCTGTTGTCAATAAATCTGGTATGACCATTTTAACGACCCCACCTAAAGCATTTCCACCTAAAATAATGTCAACAAATGGTTAAACCTGGTTTGGTCAGAATTAATAAGTTTTGCACATGATGATAATGTAAAAATTTTAAAAGGATACAAAGGAATAATCAGTGTTATGTTGTAAGGAATATGGCAGAAATACGTAAATGGTATGAAAATTGATTGGACGGTTTTGTGTCTAACAGCTATAAATTTCATATATAGAATTGAACCTAGAAGCAATTTATATCCATCCTAAATGTTCTATCTAATTATCCAAACTCACTAATATCCTATAGTTTCTCATCTAATCTTGAAGGTCTTACTAAAACTACTTTTGGTGCAATATAACTTTGTGATAACTGATTTGCCTATAAGAACAGCTTCAACCATGCAAAGCAATAGTTCTGTTTATTCATATTTACATATTTTTTCTCACTTTTCAAAAAGAGATAACCTTTCCCTTTGTTTACAACAGGTTTTTTTTAGTATACAAGGGCAAAGGTTATTGTTAAAGCACATTTAAAGTTGACAAGAGTTGTTTTACCTGCAGTAGATGTTGGCCGGAAGTTACGAAATTTACTTTTCCCTCTTTGTTTCCTACAAGGTTCATCCAATTCATCTATGCAAGCTTTATGTACACTCAAGTCACATGCTGAAAAAGTACAAAAAAAACACACTTTTATGTCCAATTAAATATACATCGTTCCACCTCATATTAAATTTGATGCTTAAAACAATTCCTCGCCATTTTGTCCACATGACATACTTACATATTTGTTTAAATTAATGTTTTATTTGAGAAATGTTATTGAGACTCTTTTGCTAATGGTATTCTTACATGCCACAATGGATTTGATTTTACTGTTTGTTTTGAAATAATTTTTCTATACCATTATAGACAACATGGTTATAAAATCCTTGACACATCTGATAATTTTTGTTAATTCATTCCTGATCATTGGTCTTTTTTTTTGCATTATGGTGAGACTCAGTTGTTCTTGATTCTTCAGTGGTGTTGATTCAATTATAAAAATGTCCATTTTCTTCAGCCTCAATCTAGAACAGTTTGGAAAACAGTGAACATGCCTGATCATGTCATATAAAAGTCCTAGTTGAAGATCATAAAAGAATATATAATGTAGGAGCATCATTAGAAAATAAATAACAATAACAATATATAGTTGGACTACGGTGACCTACTTTGGCACTGATATGCTTGGTAACCAACTCCCCAAATAACTTTATCACAGTGAATACATTTTTCTACTTTATAATAATGCTGTAACTGAAACTGGTGCTGCTGCACCTGTAAAAAAATAGAAAAAAAGAAATCAAAAGAAACGTAAGGTTTACATCAATGAAACACTATTATACTGTAAATTCACAAATTAATGTGATTTTGTTATTTTATTTTAATTTTTTTAATTTTTGGGGGACATTAAGAAAAAATCCTGTTTAATTCTTACAAAACATTTCTAAATGCGATTTTAAATTATTGCGATTATTACCCTATTGCAATTTTGCAATAATAAACACATCCATCACAATAATTTCTGAATTCACAGTAAACTTACAAATCACTAAAAACAGCTATAGGGCAAAAGGAAGTCTTTGTCTACAGTATATCAAGCTTTATATCTTAACAAGTTGTAAACTGTTGTTATCTTTGTTATCTCATTGTATACATCATGGGAAAAACCAATGACAAGAGAATCAAAGATAAACTCATATCACAGAGATTAATCTTTGAATTTTCAGTTCAGTATTTTTGTGATTTTACTTTTTTCTTATGAAAAGCCCAAAAATCAATTGTTTGTTTACACAGGTAACCATTCTGATTAAAAGTTATTTCTTAACCTTAATCATACATTTAAAAAATTATCTGTTAAAATATGTCATATAAATTATACATGCAAATATATAATTTTTTATTTTCATTAGTTATTGAGATAACTGCATTAGAAGCTTGTTAAACTGAAATCTTAAAAATGTTAATCGATGCTGCATATTTTTCTCAAAAATGGAAAAAATCCACATAGTCCTTTACACATGATTTATTTTCCTAAAAATATGTCTACCATTCATGTGTCTATAAAAACATGCAACCTTTATCATAATTTCAAATAGCAAGCCAGTTTATTTCTGAGAAAGCAAACAAATAGATATGTTCTAGAATTTATATGATAAACATATAAAGCACTTTCATGACAGTTTTTTTTCTTTCTTTTTTTCAAATTTTACAATTTATCCCATTATTTTTTTTAAATAACAGTAGAGGACAAATTTCAACTTTGACTGCTCACTCAATCAAAGCAATGAGTGGGTTTTGAATTCAATTTGCACAGTAAACTTAGCATTGTATTAAGCAAAGAACATATTTTGGCAATATTGTGATTGAGTTATTTCCCTTAGTCCATAAAAGAAGGTTTTAACTTTTTGCCACTTTATACTTAATAATATTGTGGGATTTTTTAGCATAAAATACCAACCAGTTGCTTGATACAATCAAGGATATCACTAACATTCACATGAAGACTTGGGAAACTTAAATCATCCCTACCATTTCATCATATTGTTGTGTTGTCTAATTTCCCAAAATACAAGAATTCTAAGCACCATTAAGACTAGGCCATAACCAAAATGTCTCCATACGAAATTGTGCATTATAAATTATATGTATTCAAACAAACTATGAAATCATTTCTGAGCAAAAACCAATCATGAGTTATATGAGTAATATTCTAAGTAATGGTTAGTCAACAGATTCTCAAAAAGTGGAGGTCGAGAGGTCCTGGCTGCCAACATTTTACAAAGGACCAATACAATTTGTGCATTTTGCAATAGAAAGAGTAGTGAGAACCAGCAGATTTTCATCAAGGAGAACTAAGGGAATACAAAGTTTTCGAGAACTGTGACGGAAAGGCATCGACTATAAAATCTAGTGTAAGGGCTTTGACTATGGTCAGCCAACCATGCATAGTTATTTTAAAGTACATGGTAAAGAATGTAGTATTAAATGTTGTAAATATGTGCTAAGTTAGCCGATTCCTTATATTTAATCATAAAAAAAAGATTGTAACTCTAAATTGGTATACAGTTATTGTATATTTGAAAACATTTGAGGGCCTATATGTGAAAAGATTTGCTCGTGGTTGTATTGAATATGCTGGCCTATGTATATGTGAAAAGATTTGTTTATGCTTTTATTGTATATGAGGTCCTCATCGATGATAAGTTAGTACTACTTACTGTGCTGACTTTCTTTAAATAAAGAATTTATTATCATTATTATCAGAGTCTATTAACTATTTCTCTCGCTCATATAATAAACAAGAAGAGATAAGTTTGCAATATAGCTAACCAGTCAGGAACTATGGGAATTTGTGTCCAATTTGTCTAATCTTTAGCCAAATGATGTTATTAGTTCAACATCTTATATTTAGTGATAATTTATGAAAAGAGATTGGCTCTGACTTAACAAATAGATAATTTTCCCCCTTATATACATGGGTGCCACATCAAGCACAGGATCTACTTACTCTTCCAGAGCATCAGTCTTTAGTTATTATCTTATATTTTTAACTATTATTTGTCTTCTCATATTTTTTTGTTATTTTACCATGATTTTGTCAGATCTCTTTGACTTTGATTCTCAATTTAGTTTGGTCAGCCTCTTTTATCACATTTTTATATCAGGTAAATTACCTAAAAAAATTACCTTTAAATTCACAAACAAATCTCTATACAAAAGAATACTATTCAGATCTCTAATTTAAAGAGTTTTCTGATAGCTTTTACTCTCTAGTAGATCTCTCAAATCCAATTATCTAGCCTACCTTTTACTTCAGATCAAAAATATTACTTTTTTACTCAGCAATATTGACAACATTATATAAATATATCTTATTTTTCATTCAAATTTTGTTTACCTTTTTCTTTTGTTGTCCTATCTTTAATAATCGTTTATCTTTGGCTATAAAACTCTGGACTCTGTCCATGGATGAGTTGTGTCTATTAACACCAACATTACGTAGGAATGTATTGAGGGCCCAGCCCATTGCTAATTCTCGTTCTGATTTTATTGTATCTTCTCCACCATCTCCCTTGCTGCAAAATGGTAAGAAAAATTGACATAAACATTGGTTTTCTCATTTGAATTGTTTTACATTGTCTGTTCAGGGCCTTTTATAGCTGACTATTTGGTATGGGCTTTGCTCACTGGTGAAGGCCGTACAGTTACCTATAGTTGTCAATTTCTGCGTCATTTTGGTCTCTTGTAGAGAGTTGTCTCATTGGCAATCATACCACATCTTCTTTTTTCATATATGAAACATTTTAATTCATACATGTATGAATCTATGAAAAGAGTAACATTAATGTGATAGGTGGGTTCTGTAGAGTGAGTTGATTAAGATTAGAACAAAGTAAATAAATGTAATCTGAGGTTTCTGTAAAGTGATTTATCAGGATAAAGAGACGGACACCTAAACTGTAATTTGAAAGAAGATGATAATATCCAATAGCTGATATAAATTTGACTTTACAGATAATTTTTGTTTTGTTTTATAAATTCACATTTTTTTTACTTTCATCTATTTTCAGTTATTCTTACACAATGTTTTGATATTCCATATCATTGGTATACAAGCATTTTAAGATCAATACTACTCTGTTTGTTTTATCTAAGTACTTACAAGCACCTATCTAGATGAGGCATTACATATTTTTCTACAACGGCTATTTCTTCATTTTTCTTCATTATGTCCTTTAACTCATGAATACCATACATATTACCAAACCCTAAAAACATCAAAATACATTTTAATCATTATATATATATACATTGTATAATGAGAGGTGCGAAGTATACATCAACAAGAATGTGTCACGGATGCCCCACTCGCACTATCATTTTCTATGTTCAGTGGACCGTGAAATAAGGGTCAAAACTTTAATTTGGAATTAAAATTAGAAAGATCATATCATAGGGAACATGTGTACTAAGTTTCAAGTTGATTAGACTTCATCTTCTTCAAAAACTACCTTGACCAAAAACTTTAACCTGAAGCGAACAGACACACAGACGAACGGAGGCACAGACCAGAAAACATAATGCCCCTCTACTATCGTAGGTGGGGCATAACAAATTATAAAATATATACCACACATTGAATTCTGCAAACACATCTATAAAGATGGAGTAGGTGGATGTTGATAATAATATGGATGTAATACTGCAAGGCTTAAAGTATATCTAATTTCAAAAATTCAGATTATAAAATATTCATTAAAACTTGAGCTAAGGTTGCAACTCCAACATGCAAAGCTGACCTTTGTTTTTGGCTGTTTTGTTTTTAGGAATATTTTGTTTAAAGTTTTTAAAGGAGTAAAGATTTGATTTGCTTGTATTCTATATGAGGGCCTACACATGTTAAAATTAATTGTTGTTTGTATTGTATATGAGGGACCATGTGTGTAAAGATTTGTTTTGCTTGTATCTTATATGAGAGCTTTTCTTTAAATTCATAAATAGTTCACAATATATTTTATATGAACTTTGTCTTATCTTATATATGCAAAACATATGAAGTGAAACTTTGTTACGGATATTCCATTAAAATGTATTTAGCAGATTGGGGACAACCCACCAAATGGGGAACTGTTCCCCAAATGAGTAACAATCCCTATTTGAGTAATCATTTGGTAGTGCTAAAAAACAAAATTTTCTTAACTGAGTCTTTTTTCTTAAAATGGCACATATTCATGAAAAATGCAGCAAATTTTCCAAAAGATGATTATCCCTATCTTTATTTACTGAGAAGATACAAGCCTATAAAAACTTAGAAAATTTGACTATTTTCAAGGCTACTAACTTTTTTAAAATCCATAATATAAATATAGTTCTTTGTAAGATGTTGTTCTATTTTCTTTAAATTTATGCCATTTTAACTCAAAAGACCAATTTTAAGAAAATATTGTTTTTAGCACTATGAAATGATTACTCAAATGAGGGATTGTTACTCATTTGAGGAATAGTTCCCCATTTGATGGGTTATCCCCAACCTGTTTAGGAGAGTAGGAAGGGAAAGTCAAATTATTGAATGCGAGTCATGTATGTGTCTATTACCATTATGCAAAATTATCTTAAAAAGTAGTCCCTACCTACCCTCCCACATACAATTCAATGGAATAGCCCTTAATGATTTTAATAGATAAATGGTAATAATTCAACCTCCAATCCTTAGTAATTAACTTACCTATTTCTTTTTTGGAACAAAATTCATGAAGCATATTTTGTAATTCTGTCTGTACGCTAGCTCGTGCATGATCGAACACTCTCCGTAATATATCCTCTTTATCATTTCTATACACTAATACATTGTCTATTTCTACACTTATACTTTCATCCACATTCAGTTTTAAAGGCTGAAATCAGAACATATAATCAGAATATTTAAAATAAGGAAAAATAATATACTGTAGATTTGTCATCATTATTTTTGGTAACAATTTTTTGCATCTTTTTTTAGAGGGGTTCAGGGAAACCAAAAATTAAAATATTCAACAAAGTTTAAACTGACTAAAGGCTTATTACTAAAGCACAGAATCAAATTGCACGAATTTTTCCTTAATGTATGAACATTGGTACCAATTCTACTTTTCTATTGTAGAACAAAATGTAATGCCTCATCTTAATCTGATGAGTTGAGCCTTTTGCCACTGATCTTTTTATTATTTGTAAAATAAAAGACATTGTTACATTTGTTACGTATCTTTTTTTTTTTGTGAAAAAAAATCAGGATAACTGTAAATTCAGAAATCATTGAAATGTTTTTCTTATTGTGAAAAATGCAACAGGGTTATAATTGCAATAATTCCAACTCGCATTTTGAAATTTTTTATATGAACTAAACAGGATTTTCCCCCAATATGGCAAACATTAAAATCGCATTTTGTCTAAATTGACAAAATCGCAATAATAAATGTATACAAAGATTCCTGTGGTAAAATCTGATCACCAAAATATGTTGACTAAATATTGATGTTACCGTTGCAGTTCCGTGTACTTACCGATCCTGCTGCCACAAGAAACGTGGAATAAATTTCAAAGGCCCATTTCTTTAATTCTTTACATGTACCAGGAGTAGTCCGATAGTAACCAGACACTATGTAAAATAACTGTAATACAAACATGTGTAGTTAACCATACGACAAAACGTGTAATTCAAAAAATGATAAAAAGTGTGTAACTTAACATAAGACAAACTTGTGTAATAAAAATGCAAACCAGATGCTCCGCAGGGCGTAGCTTTATACGACCGCAGAGGTTGAACCCTGAACGGTTAGGGCAAGTATGGACACAACATTAAAGCTGGATTCAGCTCTAAATTTGGATTGTGATTAAATAGTTGACACAGCATAGGTTTCTGACACAGAATGAATGTGTTCTAATGAACTTAAAATTTTTGTTTCTCTTAGAGCAATTCACTATGCTGTTGAATATTAATCCTCTCAAAAAAATGTTTGAAGAAATTTTCTTTTTTATTTATGAAATTTCAAATGAGAAAAATTGAACCCAATTTTTTTAATCACATCCCCCTTTCCCTTATTCCAAAACTAATCTCAATTAAAATTTCTAATGGAGTTTGCAACAATAACTACTCATTTAAATACATCATAAAATATTAAGATGTAAAAAAACTGCTTGTTATCACTGAATGGTAAAGATTATTTTAATTTATCAGTTGGTAGTAAAAAGTGAATATACATTGTATATTGTATATAACAAAGATTTAAGTTGATTCTGGACAAAGAAAGATAACTCCAATTAAAAAAAAATCTTGCTATTGCACAATATTTTGCAATTAGATATTTCTTGCTTACTATTCTGGACAAAGAAAGATAACTCTAATTAAATTTTTTTTTGATATTTCACAATATTGTGCAATTAGATATTTCTTGCCATTGCGCAATACTGTGCAATTGAAAAGACTTGCTATTGCACAATACTTAATATAATAATTTTAGATCCTGATTTGGACCAACTTGAAAACTGGGCCCATAATAAAAAATCTAAGTACATTTTTGAATTCAGCATATCAAAGAACTTCAAGATTTCAATTTTTGTTAAAATCAGACTAAGTTTAATTTTGGACCCTTTGGACTTTAGTGTAGACCTATTTGAAAACAGGACCAAAAATGAAGAATCTACATACACAGTTAGATTTGGTATATCAAAGAACCCCATTTATTCAATTTTTGATGAAATCAAACAAAGTTTAATTTTGGACCCCGATTTGGACCAACTTGAAAACTGGGCCAATAATCAAGAATCTAAGTACATTTTTAGATTCAGCATATCAAAGAACCTAACTGATTCATTTTTTGTCAAAATCAAACTAAGTTTAATTTTGGACCCTTTGGACCTTAATGTAGACCAATTTGAAAACGGGACCAAAAGTTAAGAATCTACATACACAGTCATGACAGTTAGATTCAGCATATCAAAGAACCCCAATTATTCAATTTTGATGAAATCAAACAAAAGTTTAATTTTGGACCCTTTGGGCCCCTTATTATGTTGGGACCAAAACTCCCAAAATCAAACCCAACCTTTCTTTTATGGTCATAAACCTTGTGTTTAAATTTCATAGATTTCTATTTACTTATACTAACGTTATGGTGCGAAAACCAAGAAAAATGCTTATTTGGGTCCCTTTTTGGCCCCTAATTCCTAAACTGTTGGGACCTAAACTCCCAAAATCAATACCAACCTTCCTTTTGTAGTCATTAACATTGTGTTTAAATTTCATTGATTTCTATTTACTTAAACTAATGTTATTGTGCGAAAACCAAGAATAATGCTTATTTGGGCCCTTTTTTTGCCCCTAATTCCTAAACTGTTGAGACCAAAACTCCCAAAATCAATCCCAACCGTTCTTTTGTGGTCATAAACCTTGTGTCAAAATTTCATAGATTTCTATTAACTTAAACTAAAGTTATAGTGCGAAAACCAAGAAAATGCTTATTTGGGCCCTTTTTGGCCCCTAATTCCTAAAATGTTGGGACCAAAACTCCCAAAATCAATACCAACCTTCCTTTTGTGGTCATAAACCTTGTGTTAAAATTTCATAGATTTCCATTCACTTTTACTAAAGTTAGAGTGCGAAAACTAAAAGTATTCGGACGCCGGACGACGACGACGACGACGACGACGACGCCGACGCCGACGCCAACGTGATAGCAATATACGACGAAAATTTTTTCAAAATTTGCGGTCGTATAAAAACTATTGACACAGATGTCATTTTGATAGTGTAATGCAACTGTTGAAACTTGAATCACAAAACTTTTAACATATGAACTAAGCACAATTATCAAAGTCAATGGACCATGAACAAGAGAGAGGTTGAAATAATTTGCATTGAAATATGATGCATTCACATAAATTATAATTTCAAAAGACTTTTTTAGAACCAATTTGGTCAATTCATAAAATTGTGCATGATTTGCATAGCCATTGGTTTTCCTGTTTTAATGGTTTTACACTAAAAAATTTGGGGGCCCTTTATAGCTTGCTGTTCAGTGTGAGCCAAGGCTCCCTGTTGAAGACTGTACTTTGACCTATAATAGTTTATTTTTACAAATTGTGACTTAGATGAATAGTTTCATTGGTACTCATACCCCATCTTCTTATATCTATGATAGCAGTAAATTCTAACTTCATGGTAATGATTTTGACTTTTCTAAAACCTAAGACCTGGACTTGATGATGGAAGTTTTTAACGACCGTGACTGGTTATACAGCCCTCGCACGGTCAGAACCTGGACTTACCAGGCTTGATGGGTCTTCACTCTGCGTCATAACATAATTTAGAAAGACAGCCAGGTGGGGAGGTCTACTCTCAAGCAGCTTTAGACTGCTAAAAGCACCATTGTTAACCTAGAACAAAACAAAGTTCGGTGAAATACATTTAAACATGACACTTATATAATTGGATGATAGATGTCTGATTGATGTGACGGTGATCATATTGTCAATGTACAACCAAACATTTCCCATAAAGTAAATTGTTCAAAAATGATGTATGTAAATTCTAAAAATGTAGACAACTTTGCTTATCAAATATAACATGAATGATTTATTTCAATGAACGCATTACCTTCCATTATATTGTTTTATTTTCTGATTATAAATTTTAAAATCTTGAAATCTGATCTTTTTCTTACATTATATAATCCACAAACAAAACTTTTTCTATTTTAATTATCATCGGAATTTCTTTTCAGGTTTACTGACTCAAAGATAAAAAGACAAAAAACAATGAATACTTTAAACATTCTAAATGCATGGGAAATCATTGGATCTTCCATGTATGCATATATATGTATAATTTTCAAATCCTTGTGTGCAAGGACATATTAAAGCATAAGAAAGCTGACCCCATCACCCAGAACAGTATATTCTAATTGAAAGTATTTAATCTTAATAAACCAATACCTAAATGCTTGAAGAAAAACAGTATTTCTTTATTGGTACATATGTGTATTGGGAAAATAATTTAGTCATGACAGCATGCAGTATAATTATCATTCTAAAGGATATTCTCTGACCATAAAAATATTATACATTAAACAATCATATTATAAATTATAATTTTTTAAAGATGGCATAAATTTTCACTCATTATTTCTTTATTAAAAGTTAGGTTACCATGCAAAAGATGTATTAAACACCTTCCAGTTAATACACTTATACACGTCCTTTTTCTTTTATTAACTTGTATTTTGAAATGAAAATAAAGTATTTGGAAAGGGTTGACAGAGCACTTTTAAAGCTGTGGAAATGAAGGTTGGAAAAACTAAAATAAGCAATAAAAATATATATCAAAGCATCTAAACTGGGTGCATTTACTATTTATTAGAACAAAAGCTATTAATAAATTTTTTGTTCATCATTTTTTTTTAAACAAAATGTCTTCATAGATATAAAAAAAAATGTATTGTTTATATACAAATCGTTCAATCTAGTTATATGAGTATATAGGTGACCTATGACCCTTTTATTCAGGCAAAAATGCTGCAAACTAACTACCCAAGTGACTGTTTTAGGGGTCTTGTAGTACAAAGCAATTTTTTAGTTTGATGTCGAAATAAAACAATGACCACTCAAATTATGACATTATATAAGACATGATAGATCTAAAGGTCTAGAAAATAATTTGAAAGTGAAGGAATTGAAACAAGGAGTTACATGTAGTCAAAATCATTGTTGAATCAATCAAAAATGCACCTGTCCCAAGTCAGAAACCTGATGTTCACTCAATCAGTGGTTTTCGTTCAATGATGTGGTTCTTGTTTCTCATTTTTTATATGGATTAGACCATTGGTTTACCCCTAAGGATGGTTACACTAGTAATTTGTGGGGCTCTTTATAACTGGCTGTTCTGTGTGAGCCAAGGCTCTGTGTTGAAGACCGTACTTTGACCTATAATGGTTTACTTTTACAAATTGTGACTTGGATGAGAGAGTTGTCTCATTGGCACTCATATCACATCTTCCTATATCTATCAAACATTGTGTTAACTAGCAATTACCTGAAATAACTGTTTGTTATGAATAAGACCTTGAACATTGCTGACAACATGGTTAACATGTATATTCAGAACATTAACAAATAAAATATTATAAGAGGTGGCATTTTTGGATTTAGCTCTGATTAGATATCTTAAGATCAACCTGCCTCCCCCTTTTTTTCTTTCATTTAGACAATCACTCAGGAGTTATTTAGAGAGGTAGTTATAGGAGGTTGTTAGTGCTACAAAGTAAAAAATAAAACCTCTAAATTCTGTAACCGTGTCAGGAAATGAGAGGCGTTAGAGTTCGATGATTTCCGTCTTTCCATATACTGAAACCATCACCAAAGCAGTTGTCAAATCAATTTTTATAAGCTTTCAATTATTTTAAAAGTAAAAGCCAGTTAAAAGATTCAATAAAAATTAATTCTATATTAGTTCAAAGAAGTAAACAAAAATGTAATTACATTATCCATGTAATATTAAACATGACTAAATTAGACAAATAACTTATCTTAGCATCATCATAATTAACGTTTTGGTAAGGCCATAATTATTTTTTCAGAACTGGTCTTCGAACAAAAGAAAAATGTGTTTTTTGTTGAACTATACACACAAAAATCTGTTCATTGCTTTTTGCAGGAACAAAAGTTCCAACTCTCAGACATAGTTGAAAACAATTTGGGCTATTGTTTCAGTTCTGTAGTTCTAAAATGTCTTATAAAACTTAGAGACTTCACTATTCTTACTCTTGAGTGTTCCTAAAAAAGGTAAATCCACAAAAAAACTTCCAATATAGAAAATTGAACTATATGTGACTTGGTTAAGATCTGAAATCTATGTGTAATTATGGCAATCATATGTGAAAAGTATTTCACAGTAACAGAAGTTATATTTTAAATCTCTTAACGAAAACTTTAGCTGATTTTTTGGTCGTATCTCATCTTTCATCAATTTCTACAACATTTTAATTTTCTTTTTTTCTTCTGCCATTGACTACTACTTGAACGAATTTGAATATAATTTCACAAGGTAGATTAATTGTCATAAAGCAGTTTAACAAAGTTGTGAAGTGCTAGGAAAATCTGTGCAATAATTAATGGTCTGAAATATATTATCACACAGTTATTGCACAAGCATTTTAAAGCTTGAAAGCAGTTATAATTCACTGTACATTTCCAATAAATTTCCCTTTTCTTTCTTTTGATACTGACCCGTTCCGCCAACAAATATAATTGGCTGTAAACTGCAGAGGATATTGTTAAGAATGTAAAACTGATTTTTTTTTTATAGATTTTCTGAATATTGACAGCTATTTTTGTACAAGCAAGCTAGACTTACTGTGCCTGATGGCTCCTCATCAGAAAATTCATCGTCCTCCATGGCTATAATGTCTTGTTGGGCTTTACCACTACCTCCTAAAGAACCAGCTTGAGTGCATTCCTGCAAAAATATGTGTCACATGATCACTTGTATTTTCTTAAAACAGTATAAATTGATATTGCAGTGTTATTTTTAAAATATATAAAAATAGAAATCTTAAACCCTCAATATTTTGCGATGTAATAGTCAAAACCAATAAAATGATCTTTTTTTCTAAATCCACTTTTATTGACAATTATAATATCAAGGCATCCTCGATGTTGTGATCCAAACATGTTCATAGCTAGTCTGATATTCTTTCTGACCAAACATTTTCAATATCTTTTTTTCTCTTTTCACTTCCTATCGATCTGTAAAATGTCTATGTTATTATCAAAAGGTAGGGAATATTGCAATATTTATAGATTATTGTTGATCATCTCAAAGAGATTGTTTTTCTCGCCTGAGCTGGTACAGCGAAAGTGAGAAAGGAATCAAGTTGAGATGACCAATGATAATCTGTTTATCGCTATTTTGCCAATGACGATGTTATCATTTAGCAACGCCATATGCCATCTTAGTTTCTAGGAATAATTTTTCATATCAAGCAAGAAGCATGATATGAAAAATTATCACAAAAAAAGATCAAAGGAAAAATGCACAAAATTGCGATAATGATGCAAATATAATGGGTTATAAATGGAGAAAAAACAAATATTGAATTGCAGAAAATGATCAGGTAAGAGTGGTGCAATTTTCAACCAAATTTCTGATTATTGCAACTAATATGCCAGATAATGACACTGAATTAAGCCTAGGATTGTTTGCAAGTAATACTTACACCTTTGGGTGTACCTTTGGGTGTAATTATCTGAAAATCATGACAGTTGATAATCATACCAACTCTCACTTGCCTATAGATGAGCATGGTAAAGGGTTATTTTCGTGCAGTTTTTTCTGCCTTATATGCAAGTGTATATCCAAAGTAAAAGGGTTGTTTGACCAATCTTTTCTCAATTTAAAGGCAAATAACATGTTAGAAGTTTGCAGGTGATGTTTGAAACGGTGTAGAAAGTTTTTGAAAGTCATTTAAACACATAATTAGTTTCATGATATGTCTTCAACTTAGTATTCTGCACCATCTCCAAAACAGAGTGATTGTATAGATCCAGCAACGCTGAATTAATAATGATTGCAGACTTTTTATGAGGTGAATATATCCTCGTATCGACCTCATACAAAGGCTATTATTTCTCGCTTGAGCCAGTACGGCTATAATGATGACCTCCATATGTTTATTTTTGTGACCTCTAGTTGTTTGGCTGCTGTCTCCTTATTATATGATAGATTTTTGATAAGCTACTTACATCATAACCTGAATCTTTAGTGGTACCAGAGGAAACCGAATCGTTGTCTTCACTTTGGATAGTTAAGTTTCGTGCATGAATCGGTGTGGGAGATGAACTTGGACTTATTGTAGGAGATTCTGAAGTATTACCACCGTCTAAAATGGTTGTAGGCTGAAAAAAATATAATTCAATGAGTCACTAATATCATAAACTTTTAAAGCAAGTAAAAATTTGAAGAGTTATTTGGTGAAAATTACAGTAAATACTTGGTGTCTTCTGTCTCATTCTCAAATATCTCTCTGTGGTCAGTGGAAAAGAATATCTTGGCATTTGGTACAAATTCAACTGTTTGAAATATATATCAGATTTCATACTTCATAATATTTAAATAAATCTTCTTTTTTTTTCCAATGCAAAAAGTCAAGTTCCTAAAACACTTTAAATTTTAAAATTCAATATTAACATAAGATTCATAAATTCAGCATTAACTCATTATTCCAATTTACCTGAAAACTAAAACCCAGCATAACAGTTATTATGTAAATACAGTAGTAATTTATAATTCAGTCATTAAAACTGGGGGATGAAAAACTTTTATATACTCTGATCTCAATAATTGATCATATCAATACACCCACCAACTTGGAGGATACTGAAATCAAACTTTATTCTACTTACTGATTGAATAGATATAAATGTTATCAAATCTATAGAATGACAAAATGCTTTTCCTTTCCCATGAAAAACAAGGAAATATAAAATAGCAGAAATGTGTGTGGTAGTCAATGTACTACATTTTTATTTTGTACATAAAATACAAACAATTATATTTGTTGGATTTTTGTGCAATACACCCATTAAAATGTTTAAAAGATATAAAAATTTCTCTTAAAATGGTAACTTTTGAAAAATAAATTTACCATTATAACAGAGAGAAGAATTGGGAGAAAAAAATAACATTATCAATCACAATATTATTTATAAGTAACAATGACTTATCCAGTATCTTTGGTATAATAACTTTTTCCAAGGGAGCATTCAATATCCTAACATGAAATGCAGAAAGACACAATGATATGCCAGACCAAATCTTATCTTAACTATGTATAGAACATTAGGAATATTTTAGTCAGTCCATGCATTTAAAATTCAATAACTTTTTATGTGAATGTTTCAATTATTTTAATAAACACTGTGCATGAATGAAAAAAAACATTGTGACATTAATTAAAGAACATTTTCCCAGTACCATCATTAGGTCTTAAAACAATATTAAGTTTTCAACCTCTTACAATGTAATTAATAGGTCTACTATCCCTTCTAACAGCATACCTCCTTTTGGCTACAAAGGGCATCATGTATCGCTACAGACAATCAGATATAGGTATATTATTTATCATTCAAGTAGCTCTGTACATTAGTACGTATATTCATTTAATTAGTTCTTTATTGGTACATAGAGTAACTTAATAAGCTCTGTATATTGGTAAATATATATGTATAATTAAGTATTGGTTTTGATTTCAATGAAAGGTTAATAAACATACTTCTTGATAGGCAAATCCTTATTTTATTCAGAAAATAACACATATAGCTTTGCAGTCCCAAGTTCCTCTTGAAAAATAAAATATTCCAGGAAACTTGAAACTAATGAAACATCTCATTACACTAATTTGAACAATTCACTCAGACTTTAATACCAGGAAAATCTGCTATCAATTCTTAATTTTCTAAGCAATATTCAAGTAAAACGGTGATCAGTGTATAAATGAAGGGGCTTACATATTTATATGAATATGTAAAAAATATTTCTTTTTTTTAAATCATAAAAAAAAAGCTTAAATAAAGGCAACAGTAGTAACATGTGAAAAAAGTTGCCTTTCAATGTCAAAAGTTCAATTTTGGAATCTTAATTGAGGACACATCTACATCCAGTTATGTAATTTTCAAATATTAATTAGCTTTTTTTTTATTGCTAATGCATTAAAATACTTTAGAATATATATGCTCATTTGTTTAACATGCTTTCTACAAAATATTTCCTCATGCTTTTCAAAATTCAATAATTGATGAAATATGTTTTCAAATTAAAAGAAAAGCATCCTGCATTTGTTATGGCAACTAAACTCTCAAATGAACAGAAAATAACTCTTAAATAAACAGAAAATAACTCTTCAATAAACAGAAAATAACTCTCAAATTTCATGTTCCTCAAAATATCTCAATGATGTAAACAAAATATTTTCAAAGAAACTAAACTGGTTTTAAGTCGTGGTTAAATCTAGTTTGTTGTCGATGATGTATGCCGTGCAATTAACGAGTGTGACAGATCCAGAATTCTTATTTGTATTTAGCAGATACCCAGGAATTGGATGTTTCAGAATCTAATGAATTCTGGGTGATATTTCCAAAAGCGTACACCAAAATGTTGTGATTGATTAAAATGTAATAAACAATAGCATTTCAATCAATGATGTAATGTTATTTTCATTTTGGTGTACGAACAATGATATTACCCATAGTCCTTTAGATTCTAAAAAGGCAAATTTGACAGGTTGTTCATCCCTTGATTAAAGAATTAGATGGTTGTGTATAAAATACTAATAACATACTCTTTGTTGCATTCTTATAAAGCTGTTATATTTGAATATCTTGACAGCAGTTATTTACTGAGAATATTACTAAAAGTTATAAATATAGCTTCATAGACATAAGTGTTCAACACGTATAACAGAATTCTGCCTGCATAGGCCAGTGAAAGGTAGTAGGACCACTACAAAGTATCTTAAAAGAAGAGTTAAAGCCATATAGATGTGAAAACTAATTTTGAGGCCAGTAAGCTTGAAGGTTTCTTGTAACCACTTCAATAGGAAAGCCATAGATATTATGTCACAAAAAGAACTGATGAAGAGTACGAAATTTTATGTCTCATATTTGATTCCCTTTAATCAGACAATACATTTCTAAGATGTTTTTTGGTTGTTTTTTCTTTATTTTTATTTTTTATACTTTATTTATAGGATGTGCATGCAACAGAAAGTTGTGTGCAAGGGCAGGTTTAAAGGATGGGTACTTCATCACCACATTTTTGAATAGTTTATACTCTTTATTAGGCCAGAATAGTTCTACCATGGTGTAACTGAAGTATGACTCAAGTGAGTCTTAATCTTCATCTTTTAAAAATCATATCAATTCAATAAAACATCAAAAACAAAATCATTTTTAACAAAATATCAGAGAGCAAAACATATCATCTTTTATTGAATACAAATATATTTTCAGGTTTGGCCTCAAACTCAAATTTTGGAAAAAATAATATTTTAACACTTTTTGAAAAATTTATGTAGAAATCGACTTAAAAATGTATTGTGCTAATGGAACTGACTGGATCTGTCACGGAGTTAGTGCAATAAACTAGTGAGCAAGACAGGGGGAGATTACCTCCGGGCTTATATCAGCTGATTTGATGCTATAGTGATGGCGTGGTAATTGTAGTTTCGCTCTGCGAGTGCCAGCATCGGACATTGATCTTGATACTCCAAGATTTGGCTTATTGTTAAAAGAAGCTGGCGTGGACCTTTGTTTAACATGAAGGGGTCCACTAGGTAGCTATGGGATAAACAATGTTAATTCAACAGGTTTTTTGTACAACATTAAATCAGGATTAAATTATATCAAATGTACTTAAAAAATAAAAGTTTCATTTCATTGCTGTCATTAAAATAAGTACAATCTTAATAAGGATAAGTCCCTCATGACTCTAAATATCATCTTTACTATCAACAAAAAAGATAAAGATGATAAAAGTTCATAAAACGGAAGAAAGGGTTAAACAGATTAAAATAAATTGTTTAATAAATAACAAATTTAATTTGAAAGACAAAAAAAAAAACACTAATGGCAAATATATAAAGCATGTGAAAACCTATAAACCATACAATAAATAGATTTAATCATTGAAAAAGGAACAAAATATTTTGGATATTTACCCATGAACTGACTGGCTGTGGATCAAGCTGGCCTAACTCTGGGGCCGAATCTGAATGCTGAACCTAAAACAAAAAAAATGTTTTCATTGTTCAAAGTCAAATACAACCAGGTGCTCCGCAGGGCGCAGCTTTATACGACCGCAGAGGTCGAACCCTGAACAGTTGGGGCAAGTATGGACAAAACATTCAAGTGTGATACAGCTCTGAATTTGGATTGTGATGAAATTTTTGACATTATATGTTTTTTTTTACACAAAACAAATGTCAAGATTTTACAAATCAATTAAAGATTTCTTCAAACTTTTTAAATCTAAAATTAAATAGTTGACACAGCATAGGTTTCTGACACAGAATGAATGTGGTCTAATGAACTTAAAAGTTTTTTTTTTGCCTTTGAGCAATTCACTATACTGTTGAATATTAATCCTCTCAAAAAAATGTTTGAAGAAATTTTCTTTTTATTTATGAAATCTGAAATGAGAAAAATTTAAACTCCCCCCCCTTTTTTTCACATCCCCGTTTCCCTTTTTCCAAAACTGATATCAATTCAAATTTCTAATGGAGTTTGCAACAATAACTACTCTTTTAAATACATCATAAGATATTAAAATGTAAAATAAAGTGCTTGTTATCACTGAATGGTAAAGATTGGTTGGTAGTAAAAGTGAATATACATTGTTTATTGTATAAAACAATAAAAAAAACTTCATCAGCAACATTTTATATTGGCAAATTTCCAATGAAGTTATTTACATAAAGTTATTGGCAAATAAAAATAGAAAATGACATCATAGTCATGTCTGGCAAATGTCCAACATACTTTATCTAAAAACATTTTAGATAAGATAAGGAAAAAAGCTTCATCAGCAACATTTTATATTGGCAAATTTCCAATGAAGTTATTTACATAAAGTTATTGGCAAATAAAAATAGAAAATGACATCATAGTCATGTCTGGTAAATTTCCAACATATATTATCAACTACTATTCTATACAAAGAAAGATAACTCCAATTGAAAATTAATTGCTATTGCACAATATTGTGCAATTAGATATTTCTTGCTATTGTGCAATACTGTGCAATTGAAAATTTCTTGCTATTGCACAATACTTGATATGGAATCCTGATTTGGACCAACTTGAAAACTGGGCCCATAATCAAAAATCAAAGTACATATTTAGATAAAGCATATCAAATAAGCCCAAGAATTTAATTTTTGTTAAAATCAAACTTAGTTTAATTTTGGACCCTTTGGACGTTAATGTAAACCAATTTGAAAACGGGACCAAAAATTAAGAATCTACATACACAGTTAGATTTGGCATATCAAAGAACCCCAATTATTCAATTTTTGATGAAATCAAACAAAGTTTAATTTTGGACCCCGATTTGGACCAACTTGAAAACTGGGCCAATAATAAAAAATCTAAGTACATTTTTAGATTCAGCATATCAAAGAACCCCAAGGATTCAATTTTTGTTAAAATCAAACTAAGTTTAATTTTGGACCCTTTGGACCTTAATGTAGACCAATTTGAAAACGGGACCAAAAATTAAGAATCTACATACACAGTTAGATTCGGCATATCAAAGAACCCCAATTATTCAATTTTTGATAAAATCAAACAAAGTTTAAATCTGGACCCTTTGGGCCCTTTATTCCTAAACTGTTGGGACCAAAACTCCCAAAATCAATACCAACCTTCCTTTTATGGTCATAAACCTTGTGTTTAAATTTCATAGATTTCTATTTACTTATACTAAAGTTATGGTGCGAAAACCAAGAAAAATGCTTATTTGGGTCCCTTTTTGGCCCCTAATTCCTAAACTGTTGGGACCTAAACTCCCAAAATCAATACCGACCTTCCTTTTGTGGTCATAAACCTTGTGTTTAAATTTCATTGATTTCTATTTACTTAAACTAAAGTTATTGTGCGAAAACCAAGAATAATGCTTATTTGGGCCCTTTTTTGGCCCCTAATTCCTAAACTGTTGGAACCAAAACTCCCAAAATCAATCCCAACCTTTCTTTAGTGGTCATAAACCTTGTGTCAAAATTTCATAGATTTCTATTTACTTAAACTAAAGTTATAGTGCGAAAACCAAGAAAATGCTTATTTGGGCCCTTTTTGGCCCCTAATTCCTAAATTGTTGGGACTAAAACTCCCAAAATCAATCCCAACCTTCCTTTTGTGGTCATAAACCTTGTGTTAAAATTTCATAGATTTCTATTCACTTTTACTAAAGTTAGAGTGCGAAAACTAAAAGTATTCGGACGACGACGACGACGACGCCAACGTGATAGCAATATACGACGAAAATTTTTTCAAATTTTGCGGTCGTATAAAAACAAAAAAATGTATATGGATATATATGCACGGTACATGATTTTTCTTAAGTACTTCAACAAAATATCATTCTGCCCTCTTAAACCTTATAAAAGTATGTTTCTCTTACTTTCAAATCTAAAGTTTGTGTCTTCTTTCTTTCTTATAATTATTTTTTTGATTTTGCCCATTGTTGAAGAGGCTGTACAGTGACTTATAGCTGTAAACTTGATTGTCATTTGTCTCTGGTGGAGAGTTGTCTCATTGGCAATACTTTGTTATACCTAATCCCTCTTTTTTTAAGACTTACTTTAATTCTAGTTTCTAAAGCTTGAACATTTTACATATATAAAATTACAACTATGTTTTCTTAACCATTTAAAATATAATTTTGGAGCCAAAGGGATTTATAAATTATGGGTTTGAGTGTGAATACTATAAATCTGGAAAGTCTGGACAGAGTGTGGTATTCATGCATGAGGTTTATATCTACATGTCTAAAAATTTGCAATTTTGATTGAAAAAAGGTATAGTTCCCCTATTGTTTTACAAGTCCATAGTTTTTCCGATATTCTAGAGATTTTACAGGGAATGAAATGACCGTTTTAGAATCTAAAGGTCTTTAGGAAGTTTACACTGTTCATACCCCAAAATAAAAATAAAGTCATGTCAATGGTTCTTTTTCAATTGTTTTAGATGATTTTAACCAATCACAATGCTTTGTTGTACACTTTTGAAAATATTTCCAATAATGCATTAGCAAATTGAAATCCCAAGAGCATTTACTATAAATTTAACTTTTACAGCCATGCAAGTTATCTGAATAGCTGAACTTTGTAAGACTTCACCAGAATTTAAGAAGTGTTTGTGGTAGCATAATGAACTCAGTAATTATGAAACCCTATTCAACTATCAAAATACATTAAAAAAAATATAAAAATAGTTCAAATATAAATTTGCATGATCAATCTATTGTAAATCTTAAACCAAAGGTAAAAACAGTAGTGGTTTGGTGAACATGCATCCTCTAAATGTGGACATGGATATTTATATGGGAAAGATTATGCTACCTATATATCACAGGTTTCATAAATACCATATATATGTTGTGTACAAGTTGCAATTCTGTACAGGTTATCTATAACATGTACAAATTTTTTGTACATGTAATAATGTGTGCAATGCAAAAATACAAGTTATAACATGTACAAAAGTACCTCATACATGTTAAACATGTACAAAATATTGCTTAAAATTGGTTTTAACTTGTACAAAATTTGAAAATGAAAATATGATTTATTACAACATTATTATTTTAAAATTTTGTACAGGTTAAATTCATTTTTAAGCAATATTTTGTACATGTTATAACTTGTATTTTGGCATTGTACAATTTATAACATGTACAATATTTTTATACATGTTATAACCTGTACAAAATTGAAATTTGTACACGACATATACATTTATAAAACAAAGAATACTGTGGATTCATTTATTTTCTTGGGTATCAATTTTCGTGGATTCAGAAAAACTTGCAATTTCACGGATACTTGATTTTTTGGGTTGTACCAATATCTGCATACAAGCCTATTTGACATTAGAAATTTGTTGAACATTTAAATTTGTGGGTCACCTGTACCCACAAAAATTAGTGTCCAACAAATAATAATGAATACACAGTAACTGTTTTATTCAATATCTTCCATTTTTTCCAAATAGAAGCCATGCATTGTGTAAAGGTGAATGTATATATGTTAGGTTACTTGTGACAGTAAACTATGTTCAGTCACTGAATACTGCGATTTGCAGCCAATTACTGCATAGTGCTGAATTTTTGGTTTAACCAAAGCTTTTTTTTTTAATTGATGAGGAATTTCCATCAACACTATTCTTATTATAATATATTTTCTTTTAACTAGATCTCCAAAATAGAGGCAATAATCTCCTTGGCCAAGTATTTTTTTCTCCTGTATTCCTATACCATACTTTATACAGAATATTGTCACTTAATTCCAGATAAATGAAAACTTGATTCAATAATTTTAAAATCCTTGATGTCAGAGATTCAGTAGATGTACAAATGTCGATTTCTTCTAGTTTTGGAAAGATTATCTTTAGCATGAACTTTTTCACTCATCCTGTAGGCTGATTGCTTTCAACTGCATCATTATTTCATCTTTTTTTCATGATATCCAACTCCATGGTCTTCAGATTTATCTATAACTACAACGACCATTGCCTCTATTTTGGAGATTGTTTTATGTTTTTCTACCACAAACATAAGCACTATGTAGTAGGAAGGGTATCTCACCATGCGAGTCATGCCCTCTATGAGAACGGACTTACATGGGACAGAGAAGTAACAGAAGGAGTAAGAACCTTTAACTGCTCTTCTAATTTCTTGACGGTCTTTTCTTTGTCTACTATCTGTGATCCTAATTTGGCTGATGGATTTCTGTTATATTCTTTTTTAATTTGCTGTAGATAAAAAAAACACAAAACATTTAAACGACAATCACAAACTTGTCTGCAAGTGCAAAATATAAAACACAAAAATATCTTTTTAAAATAAAACAAGTGAAATTGTGAGCTACTGCTCACTGATGATACCCCTGCCAAAATACTTGATGGTAAAGAGGAAGTTGCTTGAGTGATGAATCTGAAAACAAATCACACGGTAAAGCAGACTTAAATAAACCTTGAAACCAAATTTCAGAAATCATGGTCATGTAATTCATGAGAAAAATGTAGCAAAAATTCTCAACTTGTATGTCACAGGTAAAATGATGTAAGTGTTCCGCAAACAGAAAGTTGTTGCCTGATGAATCTGAAAACACATCAAACGGTATAGCTGACTCATATAAATCCTGAAACCAAATTTCAGAAATCCTTGTAAAATAGTTCCTGAGAAAGATGAGACAAAAAATATTGATGGGATGGACAGACAGACAGACAGACAGACAGACTGATGGATTAATCTAAAGTATGGTTCAAGACTGAAACGTATTGGTCTAGTGTATTCTATCGATTCTTTTTCTATACCTTACTGTCGAAGAAAAACATGTAGCAAACTACTTAAATTATGATGTAGAAATACCAAATAAACTGCTAATACTACCTGTAGATCTTCTAAAGCCAAGTCATAATATCTCTTTAACTCTGATAATTTAGATAAGGCTAATTCTTTGGATTTACGGTCCTGAAAGAAGAACAAAATTTATAAATCAATAATATTCATAAAATTGTTTACAAATAAACTCAAAATTTGTAAAAGATAATGATCAATGATGGAAAGTTTTTTCTCTGTTGACATTGTATTGCACAGATGGTTACCAGTCCATGTAGCATGCCGTCAATATGAATCGTCACCAAAAAAAAAATATGTAAAACTTCCTTTCTTAATGGTTCACATTAATCTGTGCCAAGACTCATCTTGATGTATATAACTGCATAAATAATGAACATGTGCTACTACAAAATGAAGCTTAATTTTATGACATATAATATGTATTTTTATTAATAGGTAATCAATTATCATTTTTTAATATCCATATGTTAACATATTTCTTTATAGGTAAACAAATAAATATTATGAAAAATCATTTTAAAAAATAAATATTATTAAATCAGTTAAATTTTTTATATAGATGCCATTAGTGTTTTCTGTCATTGGGTTCTTAGTCTTATTGGTGTATACCCCGCATCTCCTTTTATTCAAATCACAACAGTAACCAGCTTTCATGCAATATGAAAGCCATTTAATAACATCATGTGACATGTAATTAACCCAATAGAAAGACCTGTATTGTGCAATGTAAAATGAAAACCTACTGTAAATATATAATGTTAGAATCTGGAATGTATAATTCATATGTCCAAGTTAAAACAATGAACGGAATACTAATCAAATAAAAATAAATTCCCAGAATATACACCATGTATTCCACAGTAGCTTTAATAATGGTATTATTACCAACTTGATACTTTGAATAAGATGAAATACTGATATGGAAATAGGAATTATTGTGTGCGAATAAAAATAGAAAGTATAAGATGTCTTTTCTTTGACCAACCATACTGTGACGTAGATAAATGTGTAAGTCTGTTGATAAATAAGATCAAAACATGTATAAACCATGTCAGATTTCTACCGATTATTAATTAACAATGATATGAACATTTTGTTACAATGTCTGGTATACACAGTAACTTTTTTTACAGAATGTGAATAGATGTTTATCAGAATAGTCCTTTGCTTTCAGCAGCATTTAATCTCTCAACGCATTTCTGGTTTATAGAATTGTACTGTTAGGTTGTGTCTCACTGCAAGAGTCCCTTTATCTATTATTTTAGCTGCTATTTTAAACATGATTAAATTGTTATTTGCCCTTGTCATCAAAAAGCCCATTGGTTTGAATAATTTCACATATAACTGATTGTATGCTTCAAATTTTGCTTATTGTTGAAGGTCATAAGACATATAGTAGCTAACATTGACGTCATTTGGACTCTGAAAAGTAGTCGTCTCATTGCAATCATACCACACTCCTTATTTATATCAAGTGTAAAAATCAAACAACAACTTAAGTTATCAGATACTAAATCAACATTTTAGGTATTTATAATTTCCTGTGAACAAGTAATTCAAGTTTATAAAGTTTCCAATTAGTAATGAAAGATTCATATATTTATTCCTGTCAACAAGGAACTTAAGCTATCACAAACTTCTGTCTCTGAATATCATTTTAGCTTATACTTTAAGCACCCAGCTTTCCATTATTAAGCATTAGCTGCTGTTGTTATAAGAGTTTACTGATTTTACATTATATTCAGTTTTATTGTATTTAATAGTATTAACATAAGCAAAAGCAACAATAACATTTCACTTGGAAAATGTTAACACTTGAAAGATTAGATTTATTAACAGAGAATTAACTGCTGACTTTGTACTCTATAAGTTAATGTGTTTTATCAATCTAATTACAACCGAAATCAAGTGTCACATAATTCAATCATTCCGTTGAGTGTCAGAGAAAATCGGCCCAATCCATATTAAGATTTTCCAGGCATCCAGACTTAACTTCTTGTAGATGTCATCTCAAAGTGAAGAGAGTATGTAAATGTATTAGACCACAAAGACCACAAACACATCAAAATGTCAATTCTTAGTACATGAATAATCAGATTCGGAATAAATTTGGATAACAGTAGAATAAGTGAAGGTCCATTACATTTGTCCTTGGACAATGGTCATATAAGGTGATATAATCTATTAAAGTCAAGTCTTCAAGAAATACTTTCACAAACTGGCCCTATATATTTTTGGAAAACAATTAGCCATATGACAACGTGATCTGAAAGGATTTTAAACTACATTAACCAAAAAGATTGATGTCATTTTAATGGAAACTTGATAAGTTCTAGAAAGATTTCAGCACTGTGTGCAAATTTGAAAGCAACAAGCCATATGAAAAACAGTAACGTATAAATTCCACAAAACCTGAAAGATTTCTTTCTTAAAACTTTTATATTCTCAATAAATCACTTACCAATTGCTAAAGTTTGCAGTAAAAACTGGATTGCCCTTGCATATACAAACATCATTTTTCTATTTATAATTTACTATAGCCAACATTATTGCCATAAACATTCAGACTTTATTTTAACCAACAATTGCTTGCTTTATCTATGATGTTTGCATGAGAGTTTATATAGTTAAATGCTTTTAATTCTGACATATGAAAGACACAGAGAGTCATGTGACCAGTATATTAGCCAATGGAAAAAGTAACTTCTATAAAGTGGTGAATAACAAAAAATTATAAATTAAGAGTTGATACTGGTTAAGAGCGAAATTAGAAAACAATGAACAAAAGGTAACTTAAGAAATTAGTCTTCGTTAATTCGTACATGCAGTTCTGAAAGTTAACTATTTCTTATTCATGCAGGTCTGTATAACATAATGAAGAACTGTAAATATCTTGGAAATAAGTATTGCAGTGCTACAGTTTCAGATAACAATTGAATCTGAACAACAGAGACCTCACCAGAATGTATGCCCTGTTAAATTCAAGAACTGTCAAAGTTTGTTTTATTTATGCCTTGCATCTAAAGGCAATACACCAGCCAAATAAAGTGCATATATATACGGTACATAATTTGTTTACATATTTTGTGATAATACTGCAGGTATCTGTCCCATGTACTAATTTAAACCTATATACATGTTTATCTTTTTGGTGTATTGCCCCTAGACATCAAGTTTAAGACAGGTTGGAAGCAGGTTATCTTCTTACCTTGGGAAAATTCTGTGGGAATTTGAAAATTTTAAACATTTAAATACTATAAAACACTGAAATTATTCATTAAAATTCAAGTTACATCTTTATCTGCTTGTTTACTATTTAAAATGTGCATTTACTCAACTTTTTGTAATGAAATTTTGATGAACAAAAGTATTAAACCTATATTTGTTAGTTTTGTTATAATATTTGAACTCTTCAACTTTCTCCTTTAGGAAGATGAAGAACACCAATAGTAGTGTCTGAATGAAATAACAACAACCCCCCCCCCCCCCTCTCTCTTATTTCTGGAATATACATTAAACCTATATGATCAGTAAAACAAGATTACTAATTTTATTCAAAACACAATTAGTTTTCCAGTGGCATAAATGAAATGAAATGATTTAAGTTCATTTTTTAGAAGTTAGAAATCTAAGTTCACAGTACACTTTTATTTTCCTAAATAAACAATGTCATCACCTTATTGTCAATTTTTAAACTTTTAAAACTTGAGACACGATGCTGTCATAAAAATCAGCTTATCCTCAGTAGGTGTATTTTTATCTTATAAATCTAACAACATGAACAAAATCACTAATATATTTTTTATGTTGAAATTCAATCCATCTTTTGAATTGAAGTAAATTTCACAACGATGTAAACAGACTAGTTTTCGATAAAACAGGTTTATAAATATATTGTATAAATCTTTAAATGTCATATGCTAAACAGTTAAAAAGAAATTGACAGAAAAAAATCATATTAATATGAATCATAATTATCGTCTCTGAGGTTGTTGTGTATGTATATGTGTGTGTGCAACAATACATAAATTGTATTACATAACATGCACTACTAACTATTCTCTTTATATTATTGAAATAACAGCAGCACATTGCTTGAATTCAACAACCTTATTTTCTTGATTAAATACATGATAACAGAACTAAAATAGATTTCATATGTTTTGTACTGGCACACAATTGCATGTTGATGAAGCACAGTTCATTTTTATAAAGTGCATTTAGATTTTGTTTTATGTGAATCTTTGTAGCTGCTATATTCATTCTGTGTAAAAAGGGCATTTTGATGAAAATATTGGTAAAATTTCATTAAAGTTGATTTATATTACTTTTGTTATTGAGAAGAAAAGGGGCACATAAATTAACTGCCACTGGAATTTTCTTTTTCTTTTTCAAACCAGATATCTTGTTTTACAACTGTTCATCTTTAGACCCCTCCAGGATGGACATTAATATCATTGGCTCAAATGCTCTTAAACATGCATCTACAAAAGGTCATTTATCGACCCCTAACATGCAGAGTTTGTGGAATTCTCCTAACACTTATAAACCGGGGTACATCATTTTATAGACACCTATAGACTATCAATACTAGTGCTAAAGGCTCATTAACATGCATTGTGGGGTGTTTTTCAAACACTCATATATATAATTCTATGGACCCCTCTATAACCAGGTGCTCCGCAGGGCGCAGCTTTATACGACCGCAGAGGTCGAACCCTGAACAGTTGGGGCAAGTATGGACAAAACATTCAAGCATGATACAGCTCTGAATTTGGATTGTGATCAAATTTTTGACATTACATGGGTTTTTTTTACACAAAACAAATGCCAAGATTTTACAAATCAATTAAAGATTTCTTCTTCAAACTTTTTAAATCTAAAATTAAATAGTTGACACAGCATAGGTTTCTGACACAGAATGAATGTGGTCTAATGAACTTAAAAGGTTTTTTTTGCCTTTGAGCAAATCACTATGCTGTTGAGTATTAATCCTCTCAAAAAAATGTTTGAAGAAATTTTCTTTTTATTTATGAAATCTGAAATGAGAAGAATTTAACCCCCCCCCCTTTTTTTTCACATCCCCGTTTCCCTTTTTCAAAACTGATATCAATTCAAATTTCTAATGGAGTTTGCAACAATAACTACTCATTTAAATACATCATAAAATATTAAGATGTAAAAAAACTGCTTGTTATCACTGAATGGTAAAGATTATTTAAATTTATCAGTTGGTAGTAAAAAGTGTATATACATTGTATATTGTATATAACAAAGATTTAAGTTGATTCTGGACAAAGAAAGATAACTCCAATTAAAAAAAATTCTTGCTATTGCACAAATAGGATATTTCTTGCTTACTATTCTGGACAAAGAAAGATAACTCTAATTAAAAAAAAATTTGCTATTTCACAATATTGTGCAATTAGATATTTCTTGCCATTGCACAATACTGTGCAATTGAAAAGACTTGCTATTGCACAATACTTAATATAATAATTTTAGATCCTGATTTGGACCAACTTGAAAACTGGGCCCATAATCAAAAATCTAAGTACATGTTTAGATTCAGCATATCAAAGAGGCCCAAGAATTCAATTTTTGTTAAAATCAAACTTAGTTTAATTTTGGACCCTTTGGACTTTAATGTAGAATTTGAAATTTGAAAACAGGACCAAAAATGAAGAATCTACATACACAGTTAGATTTGGCATATCAAAGAACCCCAAGGATTCAATTTTTGATGAAATCAAACAAAGTTTAATTTTGGACCCTTTGGACCTTAATGTAGACCAATTTGAAAACTGGACCAAAAAAACTTCAATAATCAAGAATCTAAGTACATTTTTAGATTCAACATATCAAAGAACCCAACCGATTCATTTTTTGTCAAAATCAAACTAAGTTTAATTTTGGACCCTTTGGACCTTAATGTAGACCAATTTGAAAACGGGACCAAAAGTTGAGAATCTACATATACAGTTAGATTCGGCATATCAAAGAACCCCAATTATTCAATTTTGATGAAATCAAACAAAGTTTAATTTTGGACCCTTTGGGCCCCTTTTTCCTAAACTGTTGGGACCAAAACTCCCAAAATCAATACCAACCTTCCTTTTATGGTCATAAGCCTTGTGTTTAAATTTCATAGATTTGTATTTACTTATACTAACATTATAGTGCGAAAACCAAGAAAAATGCTTATTTGGGTCCCTTTTTGGCCCCTAATTCCTAATCTGTTGGGTCCTAAACTCCCAAAATCAATACCAACCTTCCTTTTGTGGTCATAAACATTGTGTTTAAATTTCATAGATTTCCATTTACTTAACCTAAGGTTATTGTGCAAAAACCAAGAAAAATGCTTATTTGGGCCCTTTATTGGCCCCTTATTCCTAAACTATTGAAACCAAAACTCCTAAAATCAATCCCAATCTTTCTTTTGTGGTCATAAACCTTGTGTCAAAATTTCATAGATTTCTATTAACTTAAACTAAAGTTATGGTGCGAAAACCAAGAAAATGCTTATTTGGGCCCTTTCTGGCCCCTTATTCCTAAAATGTTGGGACCAAAACTCCCAAAATCAATACCAACCTTCCTTTTATGGTCATAAACCTTGTGTTAAAATTTCATAGATTTCTATTCACTTTTACTAAAGTTAGAGTGCGAAAACTAAAAGTATTCGGACGCCGGACGACGACGACGACGACGACGACGACGACGACGATGACGACGCCGACGCCAACGTGATAGCAATATACGACGAAAATTTTTTCAAAATTTGCGGTCGTATAAAAATTAATAAAAGGGCTATTAAGACTCATTAACATGCAGAGTGGGGGCTGTTTTCTTCCAACACTTATATCTTTCTATGAACCCCTCTAGAAAGTTGAAGACACTTATATAACTAAAAATCGATCATGGACTCCTATATAAAGTTAGTACTATGATCAATGTGATGTTTACTCTAAACACACAGATCAGACTTAAAATCAACTACTAAGGCTTTTGCAAGCTTTTTTTAAGATGTATTCAAAGATCTGACCAAAAGTATGCTTATTCTAACAGTTAGATATAGGAGAACATAAATATAATTTCTTGTGAGTAACTTTGGTTTTTATGTAATATCTTCTTGGAATTCAAATAAGGAAGAGACCAAAATACATCAACTTCTATTTTCTGTTTCATCAATGATACATACATCAACAGGAAGTGGTGCTGTTACTCTCCGTGTGACACCTCCTGGTGGTTGATCACTAGCTTGTACTGCTCCCCCTCCTGATGCTGGTTTATTTAGTAAGGTTAAGGCCACAAAAGAACCAGCTGAAAAAGAAGAATGAAACACTTAATCTCAACAATTTGGAAGCTTATCAAATCACTTTACAACTAAAATTAGATTGTGACAGAGTATATTTAGATCTGTTTTATCTGTTATAAAAATCTGAAATAGAATTTACAGTATAATCTTTAGAAAGTACATAATCCTTTGTATTGCATGGTGAACTTGTTAAGAAGATGTCAGACAATGCGTACAAACATGCCATCACAAAACTTCCATTAAACTCAACCAATAATGCTTTTGGATTTACCAAAAAAAGTGTATTTGGGAAATTTGACCAGGATGTCATGTGAACTTTCTAAGTTAATAGTACATATTACTCAAAGCTAATACAGATAATAGATCAGTTTATGGTTCAGACATTCCCTCAGCTCTGTGACCACATAAAAGATAAAGTCAACACATTAGACTAATCTTGTATTATCAATGATTTCAGTGGTTTATATAATGCATGTTAGATGTTCAAACAAATTTAAGATGCATATAAAACATTAAAGTCCCCTCAAAGTGAATTATGTTTCAATAGCCTTGACACAGTTATATATATATTAAAGACAATATAGGTCTATGTCGACAAGACGGAAACCCAATGACAAAAACAATCAAAAGAAAACAAGAAGGCAATTATACAGCCTTTAACAATAGACACTAATAATATTCATTATGATTATCACAACATTTCAATCTTAATTATAATAATACCCTATAAAAGTTACCAATAAAATGATCTTTTGAGAAACTTGCATCTTCAATTCAAACATTCTGAAGCATATCTTGTACATGTATAAATGAGTATAACAAGTACACAAGTGCTCCTCAGCCTTATCATGTATGAAGTATGACTACAGCTCTACATTGTTTGTATGGGAACATCTAGACACTATTGGAAAATATCCAGTGCTACACTGGATGAACTGGACTTCACTTCCAGGAAAAGTAGTTTTATTGTAACATAAAATATATTGTCAACAATAATGCTGACAGTCTCTAGAAATTAATTAATGTCTCTTCTTAGAATTAGATTTCAAATACTGGTGATGTATTGTACACAAGTATTCTAAGTATTTTAGTCTACCTCCAACCCTTTTCAGTCAAATTGAACAGAACGGTTGACATCCAACACCATTAGAAGATAGCAGCAATATTAAATCAAGTCAAGAGTCAAATAACCCACATAGCTGAAAAACAATAATTATAAGAAGATTTGGTATGAGTGCCAATGAGATACCTCTCTATCCAAGTCACAATTTGTAAGAGTAAACCATTATAGGTCAAAGTACAGTCTTCAACACAGAGTTATGACTCACACCGAACAGCAAGCTTCAAAGGGCCCCAAAAAATAGCTTTTTAACAACATCATGCCACAGATAAATAGTCTTTATTTTGAAATCTGTTGGTCAACTTAAACTGATGGTGGGCTGCACATTTTTGTTAGTAAGGTATTTATTTAAGACATCAACATTAATACCTCTCATTTTGTAAAGAGGGTGAATGCATATGAACATAACAAATAGCATAATGCAAAAAAAAAAAAAAAAAAAAGTTAATTATTATGATCAATATATATAAACAAGTGATGATACAGATGTGGTGTCCACCCTAATTAAATGCAAATGACTTTTTAATGAATGGAACACAGCAAGCTGCATTATAATGTTAGCTACAGCAATCTCACAAAACATATGATTGTACTAGAGTTCTTGATGTCTAATTGACCTTAGGAACTCTATAGTTAGGGTCTGAAACTTTTCTCTATTCATTTGTAAAATTGGTAAGGAGTACTTGTTTTGTTTACAATGAAAAGAATTGGTGATGGTCAATGGAAATCCATGGAAAGAATTGATAATGGTCAATCAAAATCCAATGGAAAGAATTGGTGATGGTCACAGAAAATCCAATGGAAAGAATTGGTGATGGTCACAGAAAATCCAATGGAAAGAATTGGTGATGGTCAATGGAAATCCATGGAAAGAATTGATAATGGTCAATCAAAATTCAATGGAAAGAATTGGTGATGGTCACAGAAAATCCAATGGAAAGAATTAATGATGGTCACAGAAAATCCAATGGAAAGAATTGGTGATGGTCTCAGAAAATCCAATGGAAAGAATTGATGATGGTCACAGAAAATCCAATGGAAAGAATTGGTGATGGTCACAGAAAATCCAATGGAAAGAATTGGTGATGGTCACAGAAAATCCAATGGAAAGAATTGGTGATGGTCTCAGAAAATCCAATGGAAAGAATTGGTGATGGTCACAGAAAATCCAATGGAAAGAATTGGTGATGGTCAATGGAAAATCCAATGGAAAGAATTGGTGATGGTCACAGAAATTCCAATGGAAAGAATTGGTGATGGTCACTGAAAATCCAATGGAAAGAATTGGTGATGGTCACAGAAAATTCAATGGAAAGAATTGGTGATGGTCAATGGAAATCCAATACACATAAACATTGATGGTTAGTGGAAAAACAGAACTTCACTACTGGTATTTGTTGTTATGGTTTGTTTTAAATATTCTCATCCATCAACCGTGCAGCTCAATTTGACTTGAAAACAATTTACCTCATAGGAAGTCTCACAATTACATAATCAGACAGTAGGTGCCATTCAATTCTTCTTTTATCTCAATAAAGTTTAAAGTCATTTATGTCTGACAGACATTGCAAAACATTTTCTTTATTTTTAGAATAAAACTATGTTAAAGTCATTAAGTAAAATTAGAACTTTTATTTTAGAAATGATATGATATTTTTAAACAACAGATTTTTTATATTATCATTTGGTATCTTTTTTCTGGTGAGATTTCAAATATATACTTCACATGTGTTGTTAAAAGTATAAAGAGTGATATATACAGATACATATGCAAATGTATACGAAACAGGGTTAAAAAAAATTCAATTCAGTATTTTCACCATCATTTATAAAACATGACGGTCTGACATATTTAAGCTAGAACGGAATACTGCTAGGCCCTTCCTAAAAGTAGTTGACCTGATGCAAGTGCTTCAGTTGTGTGGGTAAAAACCAACCTGTATCAGGGATTTAGGTGCCTATGTAGCTAAGTTAAAAACAACCAACTGCATCAGTGTGTTCTTCAAATGCAGCATTACATATATCAGGTACATTATACATGTTATAGAAACAAGCCAATGATTTCAAATGTCAGTAGTTGAGACATTCCAGATACATGTACAACATGATGTGTAAAGCATCAGAAAAGGATATAAGGATATTTATTGTGATTTTAATTTTAGAACAACAAAATATATGTTATTCATAATCAGCAGAAGAACTAAACATTTTCCAAGAGGAACTTGGGAGTTTTTTTTTATATAGCATGAAATTGTCAGAGAAACATTTGGAGCTTTCTTAGAATGAAATTTTGAAAGCATTTAGTTTTCTGAGATCAACATTTGCTGCAGCATGAACATCAAACTACATAAAATTGAGAATTGAAATGGGGAATGTGCCAAAGAGACAACACCCACACCATTGAGAAAAACAACAGCAGAAGGTCACCAACAGGTCTTCAATGTAGCGAAAAATTTCCGCACCCGGAGGCGTCCTTAAGCTGGCCCCTAAACAAATATATACTAGTTCAGTGATAATGAACGCCATACTAATTTCCAAATTGTACACAAGAAACTAAAATTAAAATAATACAAGACTAACAAAGGCCAGAGGCTCCTGACTTGGGACAGGCGCAAAAATGCGGCGGGGTTAAACATGTTTGTGAGATCTCAACCCTCCCCCTATACCTCTAGCCAATGTAGAAAAGTAAACGCATAAAAATACGCACATTAAAATTCAGTTTAAGAGAAGTCCGAGTCGGATGTCAGAAGATGTAACCAAAGAAAATAAACAAAATGACAATAATACATAAATAACAACAGACTACTAGCAGTTAACAGACATGCCAGCTCCAGACTTCAATTAAACTGACTGAAAGATTATGATTTCATCATATGAACATCAGGCACAATCCTTCCCGTTAGGGGTTTAGTATCATGTATATATCTATCATGTATATATCTATTTTATATAAAAAGTTAAGTTGCAATCCCACTCAGGCAGGTTTAGCTAGATTTTGTGTCATTGTTAAAGGATGTGAAAGTCACCTGCAATTAGGCGTTGACCCAGGAAAACTTTAACAAGTTTAGGTGAGGAAGTAACATAGGAATCAATTAACACTGAGAAGGACAAAATCTGGTATAAAGTGTGAAACATTGTGTTTTTAACAACTGCATGTGTGTGCATTAGAAATAAGCTAAATTCATCAAGCTGTTGCAGATGTTATAAAAATCTGAGAGTAAATAAATCACTCAGTACAGAAATCAGCTTGGGTTTTCCCCATAATGGATTACAACACCATATACTAACATGGGCCATTAAAGATCAAAGTAAAACAAAAGTCTGATAGATCATACAATACCATCGAAATAAAATGATTGATTTAACTTACAGTCCATGTCCAATATAGATGGTCTTTTCCTTTTAATTGGTCTAGTCCTTCTTAAACGAGGGATGTCAAAATTTTCGTTACTATTCATAATTTCTGTTACTTTTTTTTTCTATTGTGATCACGAAACAGGAAACAAATTCCAAGTACCCACAAACTGTGTGAAAATATACAGTATAATCATAATCAACCTTTTGGCCTACAACAGTAGTTAAAGGAAAAGTAGTCCGTTATAGTTCATTTAGAAAACGGACACCATTGTCTGAACATTCCATAGAGAGCGAAACTAGGTCATTGTCAACAAGGAAGTTTATTCGACCTATAAAATAGAATGTTTTGATATTGATAACATTGAATACAGGTATAAGCCGAGTCGATAACAAAGTAGTAACAAAAACTCCAAGAACTCCAAGGTTAATTCAAAAAGAGTCAATAAAAAAACAGACAAAAAAAAACAAAATGGAAATGGAACTCTTGGAAAACAAAGAGCATATTCATGAGGTGCCCACAGGTGGTACAGGTATTTATAGAAGAAAATTGTGGGAAAATTGTTTATAGCTTGCTAAGTCTCCCACTGTAAGACAGTTATAAATATTTCCCTAACCAAATATTTATGTCCCGCTAGACCCTTTGAGGTGATCTTCAAATTTCAGATAACAAACCCTGTTCATTTTCTGAAAATGTAATTTCACTTCCTGATTAAATCTATTATTGATAATGTAGTATCCCAAATTTTCCGTGGTAGTGCAAAAAGCACAGTTAAGTACCTACTCGAAGATATGCAGGTTATTTAAAAGCATTGTCATTACTTTCAAGTAGTCAGACAATAGCAGTGGAAAGGGCTGTCTACTTTCTGATCTCAAAACCTGTATTCGTCCTTTTTTGGGGGTGCTATATGACCTGGTGTAAATATTACTATCACTATAAATTATATTTTTGGTAAGTATGATTGTACTGTAGATGTTTGTATGTTCATCTCACAGTCATCCCATCATATAACCCATCAAACAACTGCACTTTTCTTTATGGTTAATCATTTCCTCCAGAGCCTGATCAAGTATGTACTTTCCAATCACAACAATTATTCAATTCATCTCTATATTACCATATCCACTTCAAAAAATATAATTGAAAGCATAAAAATACAGATATTTGGTTGGGTTCAAAGAGTTTCTTATAATCGGTTTATATCAGCAGGAAGATATCCTCATTTTTCTATACATTTCACAAAAAAATCATACAGTAAAAAGTACTTGCAAGTCATACAAATTCCAGTATAATTATTACAAATTTGATTTGTAAAATTTTTGTGAAAAGAGCTTGCAGTCTGACTTTAGCATAAAACCTAGATGCACAGTTTATAGTACAGTTCTGTATACATGGCATAAGAATAATGTGCCTGAATGTTTATCTCCTAGCAATCATGGTGCAAAAGCTTTATGAAAAGATATGGAGAGAAGTGATGATTAATAAAACATTTGTTTGTCTACATGTAGGAGGCTGATTATTGACATTGGATTGATATATACACAAACTAGAGGCTCTAAAGAGCCTGTGTCGCTAACCTTGGTCTATGTGAATATTAAAGGAATCAGATGGATTCATGACAAAATTGAGTTTTGGTGATGGTGATGTGTTTGTAAATCTTACTTTACTGAACATTCTTGCTGCTTACAATTATCTCTATCTATAATGAACTTGGCCCAGTAGTTTCAGTTGAAAATGTTAGTAAAAATTTACAAATTTTATGAAAATTGTTAAAAATTGACTATAAAGGACAATACCTCCTTAGGGGGTCAATTGAACATTTTGGTCATGTTGACTTATTTGTAAATCTTACTTTGCTGAACATTATTGCTGTATACAGTTTATCTCTATCTATAATAATATTCAAGATAATAAGCAAAAACAGCAAAATTTCCTTAAAATTACCAATTCAGGGGCAGCAACCTAACAACGGGTTGTCAGATTCATCTGAAAATTTCAGGGCAGATAGATCTAGACCTGATAAACAATTTTACCCATGTCAGATTTGCTCTAAATGCTTTGGTTTTTGAGTTATAAGCCAAAAACTGCATTTTACCCCTATGTTCTATTTTTAGCCATGGCGGCCATCTTGGTCGGTTGGCTGGGTCACGCCACACATTTTTAAACTAGATACCCCAATAATGATTGTGGCCAAGTTTGGTTAAATTTGGCCCAGTAGTTTCAGAGGAGAAGATTTTTGTAATAGTTAACGACGACGGACGACGAAGACGGACGACGAAGACGGACGACGACGGACGACGGACGCCAAGTGATGAGAAAAGCTCACTTGGCCCTTCGGGCCAGGTGAGCTAAAAAGGTAGAAGATGTGGTATGATTGCTAATGAGACAACTTTCAAAGAGAAAACTTAAGACGGATTTATGTTCAAAACAATAAACGAAAAAAAAAATATTATATACAGCCACAAAAAACAACCACTGAAATACAGGCTAATAACTGGGGACAAACACCTATAGAATATGGTAGTGTTTAAACTTGAATGTGGCTACCCCAATCGACCAATGTCCATTGACAATATATCATCTGTCTAATCATGGTCTATCATAAACAAACGTATATTAAGCTGATAATTGTATCCATCAACAACATATCTTAAGCTTAGTGTATGAAGCAAAAGACAGAAGAAAACTGTAAATCCACACCATTCTTTAAGCCAGAGAATATTTAGAAGATGATACAAGTTGATAAGTGAGCAGGATTTGGCTTGTATTCAAGGTTTTATGCAGTGTAAACATTGTTTTTGTTATATACATGGCATATCCTGTATCTGATAGAAGATTTTCTATAGAAATTATTACATTGTTTTATTGAACAAGTCAAGGTGCTAGGCTAGCATCTGGTTCATGTCTAAGGTCATTCTTTGTCAGTAATTCACTAGGGTGTTGGTCATAAGAATATATAATTGCTTATCAAACAGATTAGGTTGTGTCGAAGGTTGTTCAATAGATACAGTTTGAGGATCTTTTCAAAGTTCCTCATTCTCTGCCATTTATAACCGTTATAAAAATGGGGTCAATAAAAGATTTGTTATACATCAATTTCTTAATATCATGATCAGTATAAAAAACATTATTGTTTCAAAAGGTATGGATTGATTGACAGTTAGAATTTAATGCCTCCTTCTTCACTCTTGGCTATTATGGCAGCCAATTTTTATTTGGGAAGGAAGATGTGTGGTACCCAGAGAGACCATAGGGTCCCTTGTTTAGGAAAATGACATTCCATTATCCTTGTCAATAAACATTAGAGTAACATACCTGCAACATATTAGTGCTAACAGGCAAAGAAGTTATGACCGTCTGTAGATAAACTACAAACTAAGCCATCAAGACCATCAATGGGTTGTCATTTCAGGGCCTTTAATAACTAAGCGGTATGGGCTTTGCTCATTATTGAAGGCCATAAAGTGACCCATAGTTGTTAATTTATGTGTCATTCGGTCTCTTGTGGAGAGTAGTTTCATTGGCAATCATACCACATCTTCTTTTTTATATTAACAACCAAATGAACTAAGGACGGCAAAATGTACATATAATGTGGTAAAATTATATGCAGTCAAAGTATATAAGACTTATCAAGTGTGACTTTTCACAATGGATGTCCTTAACCATTAGTATAATAAAGTAGGGTATTCTGCTAGTAGCTTCATTGTTGTTTTTTCTCAGCATTGTTGTCTGATACCTTGTTTTAAGTATAATTATACTATCAGTCAGAGATAAAAATACTATCAAATTATATAACTATCAGGACTTATAGATAAGTGTATACCATGAGAGGATTACTAGTATCAAGACATGAATAAACACCCCCTGATAGTATAGTCATCTCAAAAACAGTTGATAGTAATAGTATATACATTAGAAAATATTCCTCACAAACGCTGACTGATAGTTTATTCATTACAAACACTCCCCCAGTATTTATCAATCTATTTAAGACCTTGTTCAAAATCTCACTGAATCTTAGTTATTGTCATCATCCATTTGTTTTTGTCAATAACTTATTTTTAGCTCTAAAACTTAACCTTGGGAGTATGGTACACTTTTTAGTTTCTATGATTTACACTTGTCAGTGGTGGATCCAGGGGGAGGGGGCCAGAGGTTGGAAGCCCTTCTTTCTTTTTTACGATCACTCCATTTGAATGGGGACATATGGTTGGACCCCTTTCCTTTTTTTTTTTGGAAAATGGCTGGATCAGCCCTTGCTTGCTTTCAACATGTTCAATCAATCAATCCAATCCATTCAATGCATTACATTGACCAGTCATGTCTCAGTCATTACAGCTGAACAGATGTGCTGGGCCAGCTCTCCTTTACCAGCTATCTTTGATGAGGGTTTACAGTTAGATGATCAATGACTTACTACTTCAGATGACAGAAACCAATCCAAGCCGTACAGTAGACGTAGTAGAAGCCGTACCCGCATTAACATGCACTCCAAAACCCATTGTATCATGGGGGAGTGTTATACCGACTAACGTCCGAGGGCTGTATCCTAGGTGTTGGGTGATTGACCTTCATTTCACTTCCTCACACCTTTGGTCCTGATAACGCTTCCTGTCATCTATAATACTACGTCCGAGACTTATCTACCAGTCCTCCTTCATCTATGTTAACGGGCTGCCAAGCTGACCAAACTGGCGCTGAAAGCAGCCATTGTGAAGTAAAAGAAACATCAAAATAGTCAACAAAAGAAAAACAACTCACCAAAACCAAGATGGCGGCCTACATATGGCGTTCTCTACTACCTGTTCCTGACCCACGGCATCAAAATATGATAAAGCTCACCAAACGCCTTCCGGTAACACGCTGACCGTGCAAGGGCTGAAAAGCCAGTCAAGGTCGTTAAACACTTCCATATATATATATATGTTCAAGAAATCTCTTTCATGTCTATTGACAGTTGTTTGGAAATTCAAGATCCTAATATTGTTCATGCTTGTTTGAATTGTCTCTTCAAAGCAGAACATAGAAAACTGAAGACTGAGGACTGAGCAACACAGACCACGACCAAAAAATCATCTCAGATGCTCCTTATGTTTTCAGGTATTTTGTGTATTTCAGAATGATACTTCTGGTGTTATTTTATTGAACCCTTTGACTATTATATCAAATAATTCTTGTCACATCGGCTCCAAGCATTGGTTAATGGGCCATTCAGCATGATCAGTCATACTGATTCTCAGATACTACACAAACTGTCATATGGTACTTTGTCCAATGTAGTATTGGTAAACATTCACTTAGGTACATGTATGTGCCAACTTCATAATAGTGTACAAATGTTTATACTATACCAGGAATTACTCATTTTTAAAGAAAATTTGAAGGTGTTGTATCAAATGCCCTGAACACCAATAATTATCAATTATGTTGATAATACAACTTGACCTGAAGACAATATTCAACAATATTATATCTTCTCACTAGTCTGAATAGAGAGAAATTAAATGACATCCCCCTGTCCTTTTGTCCAGATATTTAATTCTTACTCATTTACAGGGTCAAATTTTGGTATTCCAAGAAAATGTCTCTTCTTATTAATCAACACGTATTAAATATTCATTAAAAAAAACACAAATGATAAGTTTTTTTTAAATATGAATCAAGTGTTTGTTTACAAACTGAACAATAGTCTCTGCAGGGCAGGGCTATATATAATTTGGTTACACCCCAACCCCTTACCTTCTTAGGAAGATTATATTCAATTGTTGTAATAATAGCCTATGAGATACACATCTTTCATCCCTATCACTTACTAGTCAGGATATCAGGGAGGATTTAACAACTTCCTGTACAGATTTTATGCACAGGTATAAATGACATATTTGTTAAACAGGTAACACGTCAATTATTTTCTCCCTTAGGGAACCCCAAAGATTATTACTTATTCACTTATTCATCTAATACATATACATTATCCTGTTTCTTTAATTTTTTCACATGACTTAATTGATAAATGAAATTTTGCTATTTTTATCATGATGATCTTTAAAAAATAAAATTAATTGAATAAATATAAGATTGTTTTCTTGGTGCAGGGGAAACAATTGAATTAATCATGGTGTGATTTCTTCAACAGATAATTTTTCTTTGTAGTTAGAGGGTCCAACCAAGGATTTCTTTTACTGTTTACTTAACAAGATCATGGATTAAGCTGTCCCTTTATCAGTGTCTGTTATAACAACAAGGAGAGATGTCTTTGTTTTTAATAAAAAAAAAAGATAATTTTAAATTATGATAATGAAATATTTGAAAGTAATTAAATAGGATTTATGTCCCTTTAAAACAAGAATTGTCAAATAAGAATTTCTGGTAGATACTGTACAAATTTGTGTTAATATTCATAATAATCCTCAAGTTCCATGTAATGATATGTAAGGTGTAAGAATTATGCAACATTACAAGATTTGCCAGATTAATACAGTACGGTGACCTGAGGTTATGAGTTCAACTCTATCTTAATTGACAATGATTGCCTGGTTTCCTGCCAAGTGTCTGTGGTTCTCTCCCAATTCACCTTCTGCCTCTATCTATACAAACTGGCCTCAGGCTACTTGAGGGTGGTGTTTAACACCAACAGACAACCAAAACAATGATGAGGGTCTGAACCTACTGTTAGTGATTATACATCCACATACATGACATATCTATTCTTTTGTTTTGCTTGGACCATAATTGTTCGGTACCATTGATTGAAATCAAGTCGGGTATTTAACTTCCAATTTTCATATGAACAGAACTGACTATTGTGACAATGTAGTAGATGAAAGCTGTCTTAAAGAGTGTAGTAAATAGGCAATGGTCATTTTTCAACATAAAAAAAACAAGCCTGTAAATGTCAAGGACAAAGGTCACAGAGGGTCAGACATTAACACATGATACAATCAATATACTAAGCCAATTCCTGTGTAGAATTAAATATTTCATTTACTAATAAAACAATAAGATACTACACACCATACAACAACAAACACACACACACAAGGGTCAAGAAAGGTCAGACATGAACACATTACTAGATCAGACAGATATCAACAATTGACTTAGCCAATTCCTTGGTAGAATTAAATATTCCATTTACTAATTAAACCAATGCCTTTAAGAAGAAAATACTACACATCATACAACAATAAACACACATGAGGGTCACGAAAGGTCAGACATGAACACTATCAACAATATATCATGTATATACTGAGTCAATTCCTAGGAAGGATTAATTATTAATACACTATTTATTAATCAAACCCATGGTGAAGATAATACACACCATTCATCAAACACACACATATCACACATAGAGTGTATAAAATGAAGGTTGTGTGTTAATTTGATGTGTTAATCATGTACATCCATCACATGTAGACTTACCCTTTGTTTTCTCTCCAAACAAACTAGATTTCCTACGAAGCTTTTGTTTTGACTGCATAGTGTTATCAATACAAATATCAAATCATAATTTCCACTTCTTAACACATTTTTTCCACTTAAATTCTTCTATAATATTCACATAGAAACATACTTGTTGAGCCAGCAAAAATTTAGATCAAAATTCCACAATTAAAGCATTAAAAACGTGCACTTTTTCTCTACATAATTAAATTAAATCTCAAAGAATCACACGATAATGGCCAAAATTATCTCCCTTTAGTTATGGTTTCCACATTATCCAGAGCTACCAGAAATACACAGTTCTTCTCATTATATAATCATTTTTCTCCAAAATATGATGACTTTTCCTGAATTATTACAGTTATTCCCCCTGATCTGCACATGATATAACAATGAATCAGTAATTAATTTTTATAGATATCGCCAACAAATTATGGACAAATATGATTATCAATAATCACTTCAATATATATCCTGTATTGTTTCTTAGTATTGAAATTTTACTCTTCACTTCATTTTTAAAGATAGCATATGGCTATGTCGAAAAGTCAAAACTGTTTTAGTACTTAAATAAAACCTCTGAAAATATTCACATACAATATTGCGAAGATACAATGTCTGAAGCTGACAGTAATTCTCAAACCAAGTTGGTGTGCAGTCTTACATTATGTCCAGTCACAAATTGAAAACACTTGAATATTTGTTTTGGAATGTTTCTTTGAACATCCATATCTAACAGAGATATGATTTGCGTCCCACTCTAACAAAGATATAATACATCATGTCATGTCAAAGACAATACCAAGTTATGTAACAAACATGTGTACTCCTCACTTACACACAAATATATCACAATAACTTTCGTTTTCCTCTCAAATATTGGAAATAATTCAATTCATACTCAACACTACAAACGTTTAAATTAATCCATAAAATATCCAACTTTCCCTGAACAAGTATTGGAACTCTACATTTTAACACATAATAAATATTTCATCAACAGATTCTCCATATTCAACAGTAAATTCTATCCGAACTGTTCAATTAACTGCGATAGGTTTCAATGCAATGTTTTAAACAAACGCTCATAATCTTAAGAAAATATCTCAATTTTAATCAGTCTCCATCTCTATGCATCCATTGTGTGTTTCAAGTTAAAATATTAAGTAGTGTATTTTTTCCCAATAAAATTGTATTTGATAACTATTACACATATTTTAATCCCGTAACACGGCAACAGGTTTTATACACAGGCCTCCAATATGGAATCAATAATTGTAAATTTCTTTTTATATCAGAATTGGACACAACACTTCACTAAGATCATGTATCGAACTGGTAGAACAGTGCAAATCAATAGTGCGTAACATTAAAACACTGTATGGCTACTGGCATTAAAAGTAAAGTGAGTTACACCTGATCATTTCAAGTTAATTGTAAGATAAAACCCGAGATGATCCTAAATTCAATGTAACACTAGTATTAGACTTGTTTGCATCAGATAAGAACTACTTGAGAACTTGGCATATAAACTGATATACAACTGTAATGATAATAGCTTCTTTGGTCAGAAAGGTATTTAAATGGCTCCAGATATCAACTGGTCTTCTTTTGTGGATCAACACCATGTGAATGCTAGACTTCACCACACTAAAATCACACTATTCTATTCTGACTGAAGTCCATTTAATTTTCCTTGGAAATATCTACCAGACTTATACCAGTAAAATGACCAATATAGTGTTTCCCTTGAGGATAATTATAACAGCTGATACCTGCCAGTTCAAAGAAAAAGGTTTTAACCAGTCTTTCTCAAGAGTCAATTTACTGGTCAATTAGAACTGAGTGTTTTATTACCATGCTTTCTGTGTGCACACACATACAAACTTTTAACAGAATGTTCAACTTTACAAACCTACATAATCCTGCCTTTCACCTCTGTTTTCATTTGATGCAGATTAAAATCTATTGTAAATGTACATCTGGATATTGACTGGTTTTTTTTTTTTAGCTAATAACCTCCCAGAACGGAGTTGAACAATAGAAGAAAGTAAGTGAAGGGCTGTTAATAGATCAGTACACTTTACATAAGTAGAGAACATAAAAGATGTCTATAAAGTGGTTATTTGTTTTGTTTCTACTATGTCAATATCTTTGTCATTAGGTATCATGAAACACCTGACCTTTTTGTCATTACAGGTAAATTTATACAGGCAATTATCTCAGGTCAACTGGTACTTTGGACAGCAAAGATAAAATATGAATGTCATGTTTCATGCTGGATACAAAATGAAATTTCCAGTAAGTTTTTCTTTGAAACAGGTACTTTGGACAGCAAAGTTAAAAATTGAAAGTTTTGTTTTGTACATGATATAAAATGAAATTTCCAGTAAGAAATAATATTGATGGATGTATCAAATTGTCTTTTCCAATTGGACCGTCTGCTCAATCTATCATGATCAGAATGATAGGAGAAACATTTGACGAGGGTTGTAAAGGGTAATTTTCGTGCATTTTGTTTTGCCATTTTTATTTCACGTGCAGCTGTGAAAAAGGTTCTTCATTCACTGTGTTTCGTGAAATCGGTAAAAAGATCCACGAGCAAGACATTTTTAATTGTTCGTTCATCGTGAAATGGCAATTTTATTTTGCATTCTTCCGTGCAGATACCCCCTCCCCCTTTTTACACCACTCTTTGTCAGGAAAAATAATAAACGTGAACTATATTATTAGGTGTGTATAAGTTGTATAAGCCTCCATAATTTTATGTCATTTGTAAATTGGCAAGAAGAACTACCTCAGGGTAAAACTCTCAAAGAAATCTACAGAGGTTAGTGACCTACTCAGAAAAGACAAATCAGGTCACACGTTTCCATATATCTTCTTTTTGACCTTGAATATTCTCTAGAAATTAAGCATTTTTATGCCTTATTGATTACCGTTTTTGGTAGCTACTGATGGGTTTAACACCTAAGTGTACCACCAATGAATATAATTTCAAAGTTTGAAGGCTTCAGCAAATATCTTAGTGTGCTATATTTTCCCCCTAACAACTTTACAAGAATATTGATATAAGAATTCAACTAAATCATATCAACTCTAATTTCAATAAATCTTATTAACACTTAAGATTTTGTTGAATCGTATCAAATCTGATTATTTTTCAAAATTGAACTTGACAAAAGGAGTCAAAACCCTAATTTATTCTTAATGAAGTTTCTTGGGAATCCATGAACAGACTGTTTCAAACAATTGACCTCTTGTCTCATCATGGCAAATAAATTGCATATGACAACAAGGGAGAAAAGCAAGATTAAACTTGGACAAATTCTACCAATGGAAGGAGTTCTGTATAATGGATCAACTGTTACATAGGACAAAAATCAACCTCAACTTGAAATAACATATTAATATACATGCATAAAATTCAAAATTGAATGCCTCAATGTGTAGCATGATATTATTGGTAGATTAAAATCTTTAACTAAGTACAATTGGTACTAACATACTAACATGGCAAAAAGTCTCAATTGCAAAATTAACCTTGGTTCATTTTTCTTCTGTACTTGTCTATACAGGCAATAGATAATAAGACATAAGAAAAACACATTACTGATTAAAAACATAAACAAAGCCTTCAATTAGAGGCTGATATATATTATACATATGTGATGTAACATTGAGTAATGAGGGAGGGGCGGGAATAAAACACGGTAATGAGGAAGTCCCAATACTCGCCAAATTGGTAAATAATGATAATAGGGAACATTTTCAACAAAAGCAAAAATCCTGATTTATCAGAGTTTAACCACATCAAAAAGATGGACAAATCCTTGAAAGTTTTTCTAACTTTTCTCATCATTAAAGTTGTAAATCTGACCACTCATATCTATTTAGGGTTTCCATTTAAAGTTTAAAAGTTAAAATTATCCGCCTCACTGAAGTACAATAGTTAGACTATCATGTGTAATGTTTATAACTATCATATGTATATATATCATATGTAGGCCTTTTGTCCTGATCTTACTCATCTAATATGGTCTCCACCCTTTTGAGGAAGTGCACACCTTTTATACAGGTGTTATCTATAATAACTTGTCAAAAATTACAATATATTGACAAGGTTCACTGTAATATAATCACCCATGCTTCAAACTGTTTAAATCAGTCAGTTTTCTTCTAAATCAGTCAGTTTTTCTCCCCATAATTTGAAAATTTAACACCATGTCATTTAAAAATAGCATTTTTCCCCATCAAATTATGGCACTAAATTTACAATGCATGTAGTTATAAAATCTATTCAAATAGCACCATGGCATGGTACTACAATGCTAATTGAGCCCCTGGGCAATGTTGGTAAATGTGTGCTCAATGTGTTTCAATAAGGTGGGTTCCATGAAAACCCAAACAGTATAATGATTAGGCCCAATGTGAGATGTTGATTGGTTAGCGTTTGCTGTACATTGTATCACCGGATCAGCACAATATATGTAGCAACAATGTCATATTGGTAGCAATTGAAAAAAGTGCCTTAGTAATCAAGACACATTTCAACATCCAATACAGCCACAATGAATACCCTACAGGATTCATTCTACTTTGGCCCTTTGGGAGACATCTGATCATTGCTTCTGTTGGGCTATATACTAAATATCTTTGGCTTAGTTTTGAATAATTCATGCTTCAACCAGATGCTCCGCAGGGCGTAGCTTTATACGACCGCAGAGGTTGAACCCTGAACGGTTGGGGCAAGTATGGACACAACATTCAAGCTTGATTCAGCTCTAAATTTGGATTGTGATTAAATAGTTGACACAGCATAGGTTTCTGACACAGAATGAATGTGTTCTAATGAACTTAACATTTTTGTTTTCTCTTAGAGCAATTCACTATGCTGTTGAATATTAATCCTCTCAAAACAAGAATGTGTCCTCAGTACACGAATGCCCCACTCGCACTATCATTTTCCATGTTCAGTGGACCGTGAAATTGGGGTAAAAACTCTAATTTGGCATTAAAATTAGAAAGATCATATCATAGGGGACATGTGTACTAAGTTTGAAGTGGATTGGACTTAAATTTCATCAAAAACTACCTTGACCAAAAACTTTAACCTGAAGCGGGACAGAGGGACGGACGGACCGACGAACGGACGGACAGACGGACGGACGCACAGACCAGAAAACATAATGCCCCTCTACTATCGTAGGTGGGGCATAAAAATGTTTGAAGAAATTTTCTTTTTTATTTATGAAATTTCAAATGAGAAAAATTGAACCCAATTTTTTTAATCACATCCTCCTTTCCCTTATTCCAAAACTAATCTCAATTAAAATTTCTAATGGAGTTTGCAACAATAACTACTCATTTAAATACATCATAAAATATTAAGATGTAAAAAAAACTGCTTGTTATCACTGAATGTTATTTATTATAATTTATCAGTTGGTAGTAAAAAGTGAATATACATTGTATATTGTATATAACAAAGATTTAAGTTGATTCTGGACAAAGAAAGATAACTCCAATTAAAAAAAAATCTTGCTATTGCACAATATTTTGCAATTAGATATTTCTTGCTTACTATTCTGGACAAAGAAAGATAACTCTAATTAAAAAAAAATTTGCTATTTCACAATATTGTGCAATTAGATATTTCTTGCCATTGCGCAATACTGTGCAATTGAAAAGACTTGCTTTTGCACAACACTTAATATAATAATTTTAGATCCTGATTTGGACCAACTTGAAAACTGGGCCCAAAATAAAAAATCTAAGTACATTTTTGGATTCAGCATATCAAAGAACCCCAAGATTTCAATTTTTGTTGAAATCAGACTAAGTTTAATTTTGGACCCTTTGGACTTTAGTGTAGACCAATTTGAAAACAGGACCAAAAATGAAGAATCTACATACACAGTTAGATTTGGTATATCAAAGAACCCCATTTATTCAATTTTTGATGAAATCAAACAAGTTTAATTTTGGACCCCGATTTGGACCAACTTGAAAACTGGGCCAATAATCAAGAATCTAAGTACATTTTTAGATTCAGCATATCAAAGAACCTAACTGATTCATTTTTTGTCAAAATCAAACTAAGTTTAATTTTGGACCCTTTGGACCTTAATGTAGACCAATTTGAAAACGGGACCAAAAGTTAAGAATCTACATACACAGTCATGACAGTTAGATTCGGCATATCAAAGAACCCCAATTATTCAATTTTGATGAAATCAAACAAAGTTTAATTTTGGACCCTTTGGGCCCCTTATTCTGTTGGGACCAAAACTCCCAAAATCAATACCAACCTTCCTTTTATGGTCATAAACCTTGTGTTTAAATTTCATAGATTTCTATTTACTTATACTAACGTTATGGTGCGAAAACCAAGAAAAATGCTTATTTGAGTCCCTTTTTGGCCCCTAATTCCTAAACTGTTGGGACCTAAACTCCCAAAATCAATACCAACCTTCCTTTTGTAGTCATTTACATTGTGTTTAAATTTCATTGATTTCTATTTACTTAAACTAAAGTTATTGTGCGAAAACCAAGAATAATGCTTATTTGGGCCCTTTTTTGGCCCCTAATTCCTAAACTGTTGAAACCTAAACTCCCAAAATCAATCCCAACCGTTCTTTTGTGGTCATAAACCTTGTGTCAAAATTTCATAGATTTCTATTAACTTAAACTAAAGTTATAGTGCGAAAACCAAGAAAATGCTTATTTGGGCCCTTTTTGGCCCCTAATTCCTAAAATGTTGGGACCAAAACTCCCAAAATCAATACCAACCTTCCTTTTGTGGTCATAAACCTTGTGTTAAAATTTCATAGATTTCCATTCACTTTTACTAAAGTTAGAGTGCGAAAACTAAAAGTATTCGGACGCCAGACGACGACGACGACGACGACGACGACGCCGACGCCAACGTGATAGCAATATACGACGAAAAATTTTTCAAATTTTGCGGTCGTATAAAAACTAAAAGTTCAGAAGAAGTTTGACTAGGATCTTATATTGTCATTTGAAGATATCATTTATCAACCTGTTATTTAAAATTATCATGAATTCTAAATATAAAATAAGAGAAATTCAAAAAGAATCTGGGTCTATATTATACTTAGGCAATTCAAATATTTCAGTTCAAACCGGATGTTTAAATATAATTGATTATTTACTTAAATGTATACATTATAATTTAACTGCTCTTTCTGAAGAGCTTTACAAATAATAATATTACTCAGATAAACAGCAGAGACAAGATGACACTTTAATTTTGCAATAAATTTATGAACTACATTGTACATATTTCTAAACCTTAACAAACAATCAAGTCTCTGTACCTCTTTTGTGATTTCCTAAACTTGATTCCTAAGAAAATCAGTAATACATATCATCACTTCTTCAATTATGATCTAGTCCAATTTTCATATATTTAGTTTGACCCGTCAGCTACACAAAACATGCTACAACCAGACCACAGCAACAGTAATAATGTCAAAGTAACTTGGTACATTAAATGTAGAGAATGCATTGTAAGAGAACAAGGGAGGGAACTTAATATCATCCAACTTATTACTATTTTATAGAAAATGTTTTGAACTACTAAACAGATGGAAATAAACAGAACGTACTATTACTGACCAAACCTGCTTTAATGGCAACCTCTTTTAAGCGTGAATTTGTATTGTCAGACCACCCTCTTCTTGTCCCATTGGAGTAATAACATTGTTTTTTGAACTTCTATTCAAAGGTCATCTCTCTTATAATGTGAGTTTCTTTCTGAATCTGATAGTGACCTTTACATACAGATTTGACTGTAGTAAGCTTATTTATTATTATTTATAATGTGTTTGGGTTGATGTATGTATTGATAACTTATAAAGAATTCATGGCTCACTTAACAAACAAATATATGTTTATAAATGAAGTCAAAACACAAATTATTGAGCTGAAACTTATTTGTTGGATAGTCTCATTGGCAATCATACCACATCTACTTTTTTTTTATATTGTCCATGCTGATTTAAAAGTTCTTCCATGTTGGATTGTCAATTTTTATATTTCAAAGCAAAAAAGTTAATGTATTCTTTAATGAAAAGGAATTTTATTATACAATCTACTATGTACCTAGTCCCTTGTACCACCTACTGACTTGTTATTGACCAAGTTATCAATCTGCTATCAGTACACACACAATACAAACTGTACTATACAAGATAAATACAACAAACATTCATATCCACATGTTTACGCCTTAAAATTTAGACAAGCATTTCTGAAAATATTCTTGAAAAAACTGGAAAAAAACTGTCTGTTTCCTGTTAAAATGACAATTAATATTTTTTCCTATCATTTTGGGTCAAAATGTAATTAAGTACAATTAAAAATTGATTTTAAAGGTCACATTCATTAGGTCATAAACAATTAATGCATAATGCATATTTACATGTCTATCTTTCTTTTCCAAGTCTTGCATGTTCATGAACTTTTCATGATACATGTACATTTCCTTTAAGTTTTCACAACTGACAACACACCCTAATTGCAAAACATGGCACATATTTTTTTATATTCAAACCTTATTTAGACTGGTTCTGTAAAAGTATCCACAAATGGTTACTGCCCACTTTGAAGTAAGAATAATTTTCACTGTTATGGTACAAAGATTACTGGGCAATCTTGTGTAATTCTAAAGAAGTCCCAAATAATTTCCCAAACTAGTATACCTGTCACCTGTAGTTCCAGTCTTAGGGGAAGTGAAGGTATGAACTTCTTACTAATATCTTCCCTAATCTATGGATAGGTGAAATTTGATAGGGTTTGTTATTGGAGAGGCAAGTCAATATTTGAACTTTGATAAAATAAACTATCTCTTTTTAGCCTAATATCAGTACCATTCAAGGGAACAGTAAATATTCTACAGTATATTACAGGTAAAAGATTATCTATTTATAGGTGTAAACATCAGGTAAGTTTGATGATAGCTGTTATTTTCTAATTTGACGATTTTATTGCTTTTGCAGTAAAGGGTGTTTTCATTCCAATAGCGATTAGGCTTTTTGCCAAATTTGAAGAAGCATATTCTTCAATGTTTTAATTGCAAGGAAACTTGTTTAATATACTTGATTTGAGATGTAGACAATTCTTTTTTTTTAACTGATGAAAAGTTTTTCTTCCATTTTGTCATTACAATTTTAAGGAAAGAAGCCCCTGTACTTGACAGGAAAAACCTGAACTGTAATCATTAATTTTTTTTTTTTTTTTTGGGGGGGGGGGGCCTTTGCAATACCATTTTTAGACTTTAGACAATCAGTTACCAAAAATTGGAATGGAATTGGATCAATGTTGGAAAAACATAGACTTATAGAACGGGTCTGTTTGCCTGAAATGTCTTGCTGTTAGCAAAAGGTCGGGTAAAAAAGATCACAAAAACTTCAATTTTTTTTAGTGAATTATGTTAAAATGGCAAGATGGACCATGTCCTGACATATTTAATTTGTCCAGAATATATGACTGTTTTGGAAGTCATGCTGTCAAAAACAATAAAAAATACTAATTTTCACTATTATTACAAGTCTAATGGTTACAGTTTCCTTTCACCAAAACTAAGTATCTACACATAAAAACAGGTTTGATTTATCAAAATGACCACTCAAAGTGCTTTGTAAACCCATTACAAGTTCTTAGAATGTTCAAAGTGCAGAATTTCTTTTACATCTCACACTTGATTGCATGATTCTGACCAAACTGAGGCTAAACACTGACTGTTTTATTAGAAGTGTAGCATATATTTTAGAAGTACCTCTTTACTAATACAGTCTATTGTGACAACAAATTATGATACACAAGATGTCTGCGATTCAAAGAAGTCAGAGAGAAGTTATATTGTACAATATTGCAATTAAACCAATTTGCACCAAGATGTCATTAAATGTAATTGTATATACTCTTAACTTATCTTTTTTTCTTAGACATAATTGCTAACGCCCTCATGGGTGCATGGGTGAATGACTTTTCTACATGTAACATGGTAAATAAATGAACTATACCATGCACACAATGCTGTAAGACTAAGTCAAAACTTCTCTAAACAGACGAATTAACCAAACCATGTGGTTTACAGGAATATAATTGTTGCCATAGTTCTAATTGAAAAGGGATTTTAATCAAAATTATATCGTAAAACAGAAATAAACAAGTTGTCCAGCTAAACAAATCGATAGTAATCCAGCAGATGGACAACAATAAAAAGTATTGATCAATGGAGTACTTTGTTGTACTGATGTGAGAGTTGTAGTATTGGCAGCTGAAAGTATTGTTTAATACTTGTACATGAAGAATGCTGAAGGGCTTAGAATAATCATTTGTTTATGAAATATTTAATGCATATATATATTTTTATTTAAATGAAAAGTTCCTCACAAGCACTTTTCCATGACAAATAAGGGTTATCAAACCAGGAATTCAAATATCACTTTTTTTTACTTTGAACCTCAGGACAATCTTCAGTTTTATGTTTTCTATGTTTTCTTTTTTTCTTCTAATCATTATGCTATCTACCTTGCTTCATACATTATGGTTTTGGGTATTTTCCTATTTGTTTTGCAAATCCAGTTTAATTATTAAAAGATGTGATTCCATTCTTAAAACTCAATCTCTGTCATAAGGTTAATCACAGTCCTACATTTATGCAAATAACTTTCCTAAACATGTGGAAATGTGCCAATGGATAAAGCAGAAATCAATCAATCAATCAATCAATCAATCAATCAATTAAGAAGTAGATTCTTTCATGAGGAAATACACTTGTGATTCTAATACATATTCTTATATTTCAAGACAAGACCTAGCAAAGCATTATGCTATACTTTTTCTCAAAATGATCATAGAAAATCATAATATTGCCAAAAGTCATCAGAAACAACCATTGAAGACCTGTTGGTGACCTTCTGCTGTTGTCTGCTCTGTGGTCGGGTTGTTGTCTCTTTGACACATTCCCCATTTCCATTCTCAATTTTATTACATAAAACTTTCTTTTTATTTATTGTTTTTTATGTATTCATAAGTACAAATTACTTGTATAAAGTTTTAACATACAATGACAAATCATATCATGTCAAAGTACTAGACAAGAGGGTCTGATAACTTTGTCCTTCAACACTACAAACAAATAATTAAATTTGTCCTCCATTGAAAAAACGGTTTTGGGTTATTTTTTTTAGCAATAATTGTATTTTTATTCAATTTGAGAACCAAAAGAATCCATGACAGTTTGTTATTATTTTACTAATTTTTCACTATGCAAGTTTAAATTTGCCCCAAAGTTGGTCCTCAGGTACAAAAAGCATTTGTTTTTTTTCTGATTTTTGTCTTAAACTGGACCAGCAACTGGAATTAGTCTTTGCCTATGGGAATTTCAATAATTAACACAATCAGTAGTAATATAAACTCGGGTTTACACTATTTGCAAAAGTTGTAGGCCTCAGAACTTTGTGTTAGACCTTGAAGGGTCCAAACCTATCCACAAAAAAAAACAATTTCAACTGATTTCAATTTTTGAAGTTTGTATTTGAGCACAAAAAGAACATTAAAACTGAGAAACATGAAAATAAATAGTGTAAGATTGAGGAAACATGTATACACTTTGAAATAAATGGCATAACATTGACCTACAAATGTATAGAGCGCCATTGGAGCCAAAACAAAGTGTTTTTTGGTACCAGTATAATATTACGGTCCCCAAATGGTAATGGTTAAGAACGTTGTAAAGTTACATTGATTATATAAGGATTTTGAATTGGTGTTCGAAACTTTTGGTCTTGTGAATTTTCATTTTAATTTTGAATTTATCAAAGGTAACCTTTTGGATATAGTTGTACTGACTCGCTGACATTCAACCCTTATACCTTTATGTTTATACTTTATGTATATATATTTTGGCATGCATATTCAAGTAAAGTTCATTTTTAAATGATAAACAATTTAAATGACAACACTGACAGTGACAAGTAGTTCAGTCCTCTGTGTTTAATTGACAAGGTCATATAAATGCACATGCACTGACCCACAAGACATTAAATCCTATTTACAAGACATAATTAGAGCACCTGTTAATTTATGATTTCATATTAAGATAGATGATAAAACTAAGCAAAAGTGTTTTTTAATACATGTATGTTCAAATTGTAAATTTCTATTAGATATTTACCTCTTCTCTTGTCAACAAGCAGGAGATAATAAAAAAAATTAATCTATCATTTTTCGTCACAGAATGTTATTTTGTACAAATGCAAAACACATACAGGTAACAAATCTCAAAGGTGTTTGCCTTCTTACCTGGTGAAACTATGTCTTCAAAACAACTATATAATCTGTTTACTTCAATTGAAAGATTAAAATTTAAGCAATACACTGACCTACTAAACAAAATAAAATTAAAACTTTTAAATTTATTTTTCCTTATCTTTATCAAAGAAATTTTTCTTTCAATCCCTTAGGAGCCCCATTGATACAAGAACCATTTGATATAGACTGAATAAAATACTCAGACCTATAAATAAAATTCATATCTTTTTCATTTTAAAAATTCTTTAATAATAGGGAAAAAATTATACAGCTTTTAAAAAGGTACATGAATAGTAGTAAAATAACTGTTCATCAAGCATGTCAAAATTTAATTTGAATTTTAAACCATCTTATTATGCATGGTCCTTTTAACTGAAGCATGTGATGTTTATTATGCATGGTTCTTTTTAAAATTAAGCATGTGATGTTTAACTGTGTGAAAGATATTCTTCCTTATTTATCTTATGTAATTTTCCAGTATTCCTAGACACCAAAGTTCCAACTTTTGGACAAATCTATCTTTTTAAAATAGGATATTTTTTTAAGGAAATTTCAATATGAATTCTTACTGTGGGCAACCTAGATAAAAGCCATAACTCCTTTGACACCATTTGCGAGTATGGTCTTGAGAAACAATGATAGACTGTCCGTAGGGGACAATAAATTGCTGACCCGTGTTAAGAGAGAGCCATATCTCTTGCACGTTAAAGGCACCCTTGTAGATTTTCAAAAATAAGCAGGCTTATGCTGTTACAAGGAAGCACTCGCACCCGCAAAGTGGAAAGGGATAAATATAAGTTACAATAACTGGTTTCCCAATCCACTATTAATAAATATGTTTAAACTAAAAGCCATAACATCTGAAGTTCTGACAACACTATGAATAACCATCATAGGTCTAAAGGCAACAAAAGTTATAATGCCAATGAGACAAATTTCCACCAGAGACCAAATAACAAAGATATTAGCACCTATAGGTTGCCTTAAGCCCTTCAACAATCACCAAAAGCCATACTGCAAGGCAAACTACAAATGCCCAGAAATAACATAAAATCAAGTATTACTAAAGATTGCAATTGTCACAAAAGGTCAAGATAAAAGTGCACTCACTGAAAACTTTAAAATTATACTAATGAACCATGAAAATGAGGTCAAGATCAGATGAACAAAGATGATGAACTCTACCAAACAGTCTTAAACACCTTACAATCATTCCATACATCAAATAGAGTTGATCATATAGTAGCTGAGATATGGACTTGGCCACATAAACTTAAACCTTGATCACTAATCCATTAAATAAGGCCAAGCTGAGGTGAACCCTGTCTGACAGACAAGTAAACCTTACAAGGAACCCATATATATACCAACTATTGTTATATTATTACTTGTAATAAGTTTGAAATTTACATCACAAAAAAAAATTCAATCAGTCACAGAACAGTGCTATTGAGGTCATGGATACATGGACAATGGACACATGACAGACAAAAATTTCATAAAATGAGGCATCAGTACATACAAAGTATGAAGCATCCTGTATTGACCAAGTGTCTCATTAGGGTAGTCACAAGACTAACACAAGTGATCAAAGTGATATGCTTGTAACCAGGAATTCAACATTGATACAAACAACTGGCACAGCTAGAGAAAATGGCTGATTATTTTACAAAAATATACCCCTTCGAACGTCATAACGCAATAGATGTTAAATTCATTATTGGCATCATCTAAATGTATTTACCAAAACAACCCAAAAATCATCCATCTTATTAGACAATAACTTTTACATATACACCATTAGGGTATATTTTTGTGTACATAATAGTCATTTTTCAAACTCATTCAGTTAACATATCTAAGGAAATCAACATAAACAAAACCTAAGAATACATTCCTTCTGACTTCAATGAATCTTAAGCTTCTTTATTCATTTATATACCTTTTTTTCTATTTTCCAGTATTTCTTTAAATTTTGAGTTTTGAATAATAAATCTTGTTATACTCATACAAATTAGGAAATTTAAACTTAAATTTCTTCAGTTTTTATTTTGAAAGAATTCTTGTATGCCAGGTCCAATAATAAATTGCAGTACTGTGGATCCAAAAAAGATAAAAATTAAAATTTATATGATTATCTAATTAAATCAGCAAATGTATAGTGTTCCAAAAATGATAAAAAAAAAATAATATGACTTACACTCCATATTGAACTGTTTATAAATCCATTTTATACAAAAAGTTGACTTTAATCAGCGGAAGCTGGCATCTAAACAACATCCAAGTAGAAAATAATTGAACTTATTTTTACTGCTGCAGTTTGGCAATAGACAAGCACCACCACTGTGTCAATTAGTGCATGATGGGTAATGAGAATTACACCTGATGTTCCAATTGTTAGAAATGTTTTTGTCAATGTTTTCTGATATTGTACCTCTAATTACATGTTTTCTATAACAATAAAATAGTGTTTGTTATTAGTTTGTTTCCAATCATATAAAGACACTATTAACAGTTTGGAGTTCCCAATGAATAAGATGATCCCTTTTTATTAACAAATTGATAGGATTTTCATTAAGTTTTTTGTTGGGTGACATTTAGGCATAAGTGACATAAAATTACATACTGATCTAAAATCCTGAAATCAATGTTTATGTTGACCTTAGGAAAGCTTTCAAGTTCATAATAGAAGCATGGAAAATCAAATCAACTTTGATTTAAAGAAAGGGTGACAAGGGTAATTTCCTTTCTGAAAATTACATGGTGTTCTCGTTTCTAATGTATTGGTCAGTTGTACTATACAAATCAGAGCACAGCAATCACAAAACCAACAAGTGAATATTTGGCACTGTGAGCAGATGCTGTCTCATAAATACTATCCCCAGAGCCCAAAGTGCAGAAAAACTTTTTGGAGCATGCATTTTAAACAAATTTACAGGAGTTTTCCTTGTCCTGGCTAATATGCCATGTGTAGGAAGACAATGTCATGGAAACTAATGTTTATCCATTATTACTACTTTTGAAACTGAGGAACCCTGCACTTCAACCTTTTTACTTCAAAGAACATTTGCTTTTGTTTCTTCCTTGTGTCTTTCATCTGTATAAATTTCAAACAAATCAAGTAAAGAAAATTAAAGTTACCATCACCAGACCCTTCATTTCTTTCAGACTGTTGGAGGGAAGGACAGACCAACAGACCCACAGTAGGACTATGGATGAACATTAACAGAAGGAAAGACAGACCAACAGACCCACAGTAGGACTATGGATGAACATTAACGGAAGGAAGGACAGACCAACAGACCCACAGTAGGACTATGGATGAACATTAACAGAAGGAAAGACAGACCAACAGACCCACAGTAGGACTATGGATGAACATTAACGGAAGGAAGGACAGACCAACAGACCCACAGTAGGACTATGGATGAACATTAACAGAAGGAAAGACAGACCAACAGACCCACAGTAGGACTATGGATGCACATTAGCGGAAGGAAGGACAGACCAACAGACCCACAGTAGGACTATGGATGAACATTAACGGAAGGAAAGATAGACCAACAGACCCACAGTAGGACTATGGATGAACATTAACGGAAGGAAAGATAGACCAACAGACCCACAGTAGGACTATGGATGAACATTAATGGAAGGAAGGACAAACAAAGCAATGGCTATATGCTTCTTATGCAAAATATAGAAACTGTAGAAACTTTGTTATAAAATAATTCTTTTCTGCAAAATAACACCTGACATAACTATTTCTTGATTATAAATAATACAAATTTCACAAAGATTTGAGCATCTTTATTCCAGAGCTAACATCCCCAGACATAACTCAACTATACTGTGAAAACTTTATATACAAACATTAAAACCTGCCCTACTTTTGAACAGCTGACTTCGAAATCATAAACTACAAGGATGAAAAGATTTCTCAAGTTTAAATGCAGTTGTAAAATAGGTTTAACAGAATGATTACATAAGGGCCCATCTATAGATCAAACACAATTACACAACACTATAAATCACATGAGATATAGCTTCTACTGTGTGTATATCAGATAAACACATCCATCGAAGACGAAAGAATATGTATCTGTATAACTCATCATATTGTTTAGTGTAGAAAAAGTTGTTATCAATTCATCTCAATTTATAAATTGTTCGTTGGTAGTATGAAAATACTATTTCAAATAATCCATCAATATTCCAGCAATAGATCAAGAGTTTTATGTCCGAAGATCCCTTCAATCAAAGCACAGTACACATCAATAATGCCTGTAAAGTGAATAAACATTAATTCATACCAGTTAAATGTTCAGTGATGCTCAATATTCTTCGGGAGATTTAAATTTGTTATGCCAAATTAGAGCCAAAATAGGAATCGGTACACACAAGAGACTATTTCAACCAGCTTTGTTCAAAGTATTTACCATGTATGTACAAAAAATACGGTCTCTATTCAATAAAATACTGATCTATATCTGTAAATAGAACAATTAACAAATGAACTTGTGGCTGATCAGAACTATATTCGTGATTTAAACAGCCAATCGTTTTCCCATATGGCCATAATTACTTTTTTTTGCTGCCCTATATTAGTCTTACAGAGCTGGGTTGACAGCTGGAAGTCCAAAATTTTAAATGCATCCGTTGGAAGATATATTACCAAAACAGGTATTATAGGTATTATATGACCAAATAGGACAATCTGGTCATTTAAATTCAGACATTTTGGCTGATATGGTCTGCCATAAATGATTCCAAGCAAGACTTTGACTTCTAATACACTGTCAGTCAATTTTGTAGACTAGCACTACTCCTACTAAATTTGTACTAGAAACCATATGAAGACAAAGAAATATAGTTACAATGTTCAACTCTCAAGGTCAAATAAACTGATATTGTCCATTTTTTATACTTGTAGGTTCCTGCCTATCTACCAACCTCCATGTTGACCACAACCTACTTAGCTATCAACCCCAGATTGGTATCTGTTACAAAGTCAGGCTTTAGTCAGCAGTCATCTCATTGCATGTTTTTTGCAAATTTTATGAAATGCCAGGGAGTCCGAAACATTGATGATGAATGAGTTCATGAAAGCCTAAGAGTCTTCATTCTGCAAATCCCAATTAATCGCTTCTCTTTATGTTATTTTATGCCATGAACTAACAAATATACCTTTTATTTCAGATGGACTATACCTTATAAAATAGATTGTAAAACACTTTTGGTTTAAACCTAACCTTACATTAACCATTAAATGAACCGAAATCTAAGAATAATTTACTGCAAAGGTCAAAGGAAGAATGAGATCAAAATGTTACATCTCATTGCCATTTTCTAACTTCAACTTTCATATCTCCCTACCTTGTTTGCTTCATACCTGAAGGACACATACAGAAAGTGGTTTTCACAGAGGAGAGCCAAAATGAGTAAACAGATGAATTATAGACTATTGAACAAGTGATATGGCCTTGATTCTTTGGCAGAGTGGATTTTCAGCTAACACTAAAAATGTACTGCTTGAATTATAAGGCTAATAACTATACATCTTCTTTCTCTAATACAATTCTATTATTTTTGCTGAAGCTTCAACGATGCCAACAGTATTCTAGAAAGTAATGGATGAGTTATAGAGGTGATCATTTACTTACAAACTAACATACCATTGTACTTCCATGGTAATATCAAGTTTGGCTTGTTATGTTTTATATATATGAAACCTTAAATGTTATTAGACTAATAGACCAGTGTATCCCAAACTCTGTCTAACCAACAAAATGTCAGACAAAAGTCATTCAGTCTAATTGAAATTTTCAATTTTTTTTATTTGAAAATTGTGTAGAAAAACACCAAAGTTCATTTCTGTCAAACAAACCCCAAAACAGTTTTGCACAGACTGTTAGACACACAATTTACAGTAAATCAGGATAGCCTCAACTCTTTAATGCTAGGTTATACATGATATACAGTCAATCATGTTAACCAACACCCCAAGTAAACGTTGTAAATGGAATCTACAGAAATCATGGTAGCAATGCAGTCAGTCTTATTAGCCTGAATACCTACCTATTTATGCTTGATTATGTTCAGGTAGCATTTATGATTAAAGACAAATAATTTTATTCCAATTTTTCTGCATCCTTGTTTATGTTCAGCACCTGGTTTCTACTTCTTTAAATTCCATCACTGCTCACCTTTCACAAAATTAAAAGTTTATCCCTTAAGCTCACACTGGTCAAATTGAAGTTAAATGTTGAGATTTACCCACATCCAAGACCGTCAACAATATCCTTATGAGTTTAACTAGACAAACAGTATACAGCCAACATATTAAGAGACAATGCCAAGGTCATCATTGTTTTCACTAAAACTTACCTGCACCTGTTTATATATAAATTATGCATTAATACACTATCACTGGTAATAAAATACATTTGCTATTTCAAAACACAGAAAGTAAGATTAAATTTGCTTCCAAACTTGCTGAAAATAAACAATTTTGTGAACTTACATTTAATCAGCTTCACCACATCTATATGATTGGAGTTTGTCACAAGTGTCCCATTCACCTAAAATAGAAATTGTCAGTCATAATAAAAAAATCACTCTTCTCTTGCCAAAATATAATAACAAAGTTCTTAAAACAGACATGTACAAGGAAGCAGGTTTTTCCAAAAAACTATATCTGTGACAAGCAATTTCTATAAATATTCACTGTAATTTATTCCACAGGGAGATGTTCAACTTTGTCATATACTTCTCCTGTACCTTAAAAAGATAACAAAAAGGAGTAGGAACATTAAGACCCCTTTTTGGCCAATTTTTTTTGGGGGGAAATTTTAAAACACATGAAAAATTAACCAGATGCTCCGCAGGGCGTAGCTTTATACGACCGCAGAGGTTGAACCCTGAACGGTTAGGGCAAGTATGGACACAACATTCAAGCTGGATTCAGCTCTAAGGCCAGACTTTTTATTTTATCTGTTTAACGAGAAAATTTGAAAAAAATTAGGGTCGAGGGGGCGAAATAAAAATAAAAAAAAAAGTGCAAAATTGGTCCAGTCGTCACTAAAAATAAAAATAAAACCATTACAAGTGACTTTTTTTTTTTTTTTTTTTTTTTTTGAATTTATCAAAATACAAGAACAATGAAGTGGGAACAGAACAGTATATTAACCCAGAGAAATATAAATACATACAGTTTATATATATATGTCTCTGGTTAACCCTTCTATTAATGACATTAATATAAACATAAAAACTATGTTTTGATTCTGTATTTCCACTAATATAGATCCATGGCACCACTCAAATATATCAACCTCGCTGCATATACACTATATATGTATATACCAGTCACCCAGTCAGGAACCTCTTAGTGTATGCAGAGACATATATATATACACATGTGTATATGTCTCTGGTGTAATAGTCCCAGAGTTAAGCAACTTTAACTACTTTATAGTACAGCCCGAAGAATGCCCTCAGATTTGAGGGAATCTCAAATTTCACAACTGATTACCTTCACAGTTTGAAGTCCTTGTAATTTATATATCACTCTTCCCTATAAACTGACCACAGATGTTAGCATAGCTTATCTGATAAGAAAGTCAGCATTTTGACATTTTCTGTCTTTACTTGAAAAATAAATATTTCTACTACATGTTACATTATCTATGTATGAATATTCTTCATAAGATTTTGACAACCAAAAATTTGATGAATTGTTAATATCTATTGACATGAGCTCCCTTTCGGTTTTTTTATGAATTTCAGATTTTACATTTTTGAGTCATGGAGTTTATTCATTAAAAAAGGATGATTTTCTAGTATTTGGTCAAAAGCTCAAAAATGCTTTCAGCAGTTCTCATGAAACTTTGGTGAATTGTTTATATCTATTTATTTAAGCTCCCTTTTGCTTTTTATAAATTTTATATTTCACATTTCTGAGTTATGGGATTTTATTCATAAAAAGGGGTGATTCTCCAGTTTTCAGACAATAACCTTAAAGTGCATTGACCAGTTTTTATTAAACTTTGTTATTATATCTATTGAGATAACCCCCCTTTTTTCCTAAATTTCTGATTTGACATTGAGAAGTTATTGAACTGTATTCTTGAAAACTGTAAGGCGTACCATGCACTACAATCATGGTGCAGCTGTTTATTAATGTTATGCCCCACCTGCGATAGTAGAGGGACTTTATGTTTTCTGGTCTATGCGCTCGTTCGACCGTTCGTCCCGCTTCAGGTTAAAGTTTTAGGTCAAGATAGTTTTTGATGAAGTTGGAGTCCGATCAATTTGAAACTTAGTACACATGTTCCCTATGATATGATCGTTCTAATTTTGATGCCAAATTCGAATTTTACCCCAATTTTATGGTCCAATGAACATAGAAAATGGTAGTGTTAGCGGGGCACCCCTGTACTGTGGACACATTCTTGTGGTTAGTTTTCATTTTAAAGCGTCTCCAAGTGCTGGATTTTTTCGCTGTGTTGAAGATCCATTGGTGGCCTTCATCCGTTTTTCTGCTCTTTTGTCGGGTTGTCTCTTTGACACATTCCCCATTTTCATTCTCAATTTTATTTCATATTTCAACTTATTTTCTCTTATTTGAAGCGTTTGATCTCACTCTTTTCAGTGAGATATACCAGTAAAAGCGGTTTATATACATATTGCCCCTCTATTCAGTGGAAAATAGGGGGGGGGGGGTGAATAGAATTAGGTAATATTTTAACCTTCAAATGCAGAATATATATACAGTAAGCATATATGGATTGGTCCTGGACCGGATTGATTTCAATATAGCAATATAGTCCCAATAAGTGAAGCCAAAGTCGAACCATTTTGAAGTACTACATATAGGTTAGGGATGCCTGATGAGGATAGGTCTAGGTCTACGTGACCATTACTGAAACACCTCCTTTAAAATAGTATTAGATACACGGACCAGATAATGATTTCAATTAAAAAAATACACACACAATAAATACACTACAAGCTTGCAAGTGGGAATTTAAAAAAAAATCTTTACATAAATGCTAAAAAAATGTATTCCATAACAACTTTTTTTAACAAGAAATAAGTATCCTTCACTGAATATACCAGCTTCATGCACATGAAAAATGGAATTAATTACGAAGGATGACAATAAGATAGACTGGATTGGTCCTGGAGCTGATTGATAATATTATTGTAACATTGACATGTTTTATTAAAACATATCAATTAAATTTAAAATATTCATCATAGCTATTCCAATTAGCTGCAGAAATCCTAAAGAAAAATTAAATTTAAATATTTTTTTATTGAATTTTTGATGAAAACATTGCAAAAATTTGATTTTTTTCGATAAAAAAATGTCTTGACTATAATAAAATTGAGAAAGGAAATGGTGAATATGTCAAAGCGACAACCACCCGACCATAGAGCAAACAACAGCCGAAGGCAACCAATGGGTCTTCAATGTAGCGAGAATTCCTGCACCCGTAGGTGTCCTTCAGCTGGCCCCTAAAATATGCATAATAGTACAGTGATAATGGACGTCATACTAAACTCCGAATTATACACAAGAAACTAAAATTTAAAATCATACAAGACTAACAAAGGCCAGAGGCTCCTGACTTGGGACAGGCGCAAAATTGCGGCGGGGTTAAACATGTTTATGAGATCTCAACCCTCCCCCTATACCTCTAGCCAATGTAGAAAAGTAAAACAATAACAATATAAGAATATTTTGTAGACAAGAATATAAAATGTATTCAGTGTAGAGGATATGGAAATTGAATAATCTTGACCAGCTGACCATCTGTGTTCATTTGATAACATCAGTGGACACCAACTGTGAGAGAAGCACTTAACCTAATCATTTAATTGCTTGTATAAACAATTAATTACATGGTTTCAATGTTGAATATCAGGGAAAATCCGGGCTGTTCTCTAAAGTATAACCTATAAATTGAAACAATGCTTATACATGGAAATATATACATTAATCAAGAAGATCTAACCAAAAGTATGTTAAAGCGTGTGGAATGCGTAATTTTCCCCTTTGGGATCATTTTTTGTCTGTCAGCAGTGCCATTCATGCGTCTGTAGTCATTATCGCAAGAATCCGGATTTCGGTCATAGCGGGTCCGTTTCCGATGAAATCCCGATTCCGATCCGTAGTTCTACAAATTTAAATGTCGGACGAAGAAAAATTTACAAAAATAAACGATGTTTGATACGCTATTTGGAAAGGAATATGACGTTTCTAATGCAATACATGGATGACAAGTTTACTTTAGGCTAATTTCATCAAGTTCTGATGAAGTAATAACTGATTTTGCCAAAAGTTAGAATGATTTGATGTACGCTCTCGTGTAACAAGTATGAAAAGCATGCCACCAGCTTAAAAATCTTTTAGAAGAAAATATATCGTTTATGCCTTGAATTTCTTTACTTTTAAATGAAAATTGCTGTTTCATTGACTTGGTAAAAATTAAATATTACCGATAACGAAATTGACTGAAAGCAAGTATCGTTAACAACACATTTTATTTTTTTCTGAGGATTTCGTAACAGTCGGCGGGAAAAATAATAATAAAAGTAAGAAGCACTACTTTTATTTTTATTCTAAAATCGGGAAAGGTGGAGTCGGCGGATCTCGTTAAACAGATAATAAAAAAAGTCTGGCCTAAATTTGGATTGTGATTAAATAGTTGACACAGCATAGGTTTCTGACACAGAATGAATGTGTTCTAATGAACTTAAAATTTTTGTTTCTTTTAGAGCAATTCACTATGCTGTTGAATATTAATCCTCTCAAAAAAATGTTTGAAGAAATTTTCTTTTTTATTTATGAAATTTCAAATGAGAAAAATTGAACCCAATTTTTTTAATCACATCCCCCTTTCCCTTATTCCAAAACTAATCTCAATTAAAATTTCTAATGGAGTTTGCAACAATAACTACTCATTTAAATACATCATAAAATATTAAGATGTAAAAAAACTGCTTGTTATCACTGAATGGTAAAGATTATTTTAATTTATCAGTTGATAGTAAAAAGTGAATATACATTGTATATTGTATATAACAAAGATTTAAGTTGATTCTGGACAAAGAAAGATAACTCCAATTAAAAAAAAATCTTGCTATTGCACAATATTTTGCAATTAGATATTTCTTGCTTACTATTCTGGACAAAGAAAGATAACTCTAATTAAAAAAAAATTTGATATTTCACAATATTGTGCAATTAGATATTTCTTGCCATTGCGCAATACTGTGCAATTGAAAAGACTTGCTATTGCACAATACTTAATATAATAATTTTAGATCCTGATTTGGACCAACTTGAAAACTGGGCCCATAATAAAAAATCTAAGTACATTTTTGGATTCAGCATATCAAAGAACTTCAAGATTTCAATTTTTGTTAAAATCAGACTAAGTTTAATTTTGGACCCTTTGGACTTTAGTGTAGACCAATTTGAAAACAGGACCAAAAATGAAGAATCTACATACACAGTTAGATTTGGTATATCAAAGAACCCCATTTATTCAATTTTTGATGAAATCAAACAAAGTTTAATTTTGGACCCTGATTTGGACCAACTTGAAAACTGGGCCAATAATCAAGAATCTAAGTACATTTTTAGATTCAGCATATCAAAGAACCTAACTGATTCATTTTTTGTCAAAATCAAACTAAGTTTAATTTTTGACCCTTTGGACCTTAATGTAGACCAATTTGAAAACGGGACCAAAAGTTAAGAATCTACATACACAGTCATGACAGTTAGATTCAGCATATCAAAGAACCCCAATTATTCAATTTTGATGAAATCAAACAAAAGTTTAATTTTGGACCCTTTGGGCCCCTTATTATGTTGGGACCAAAACTCCCAAAATCAAACCCAACCTTTCTTTTATGGTCATAAACCTTGTGTTTAAATTTCATAGATTTCTATTTACTTATACATTTTTGTACTAACGTTATGGTGCGAAAACCAAGAAAAATGCTTATTTGGGTCCCTTTTTGGCCCCTAATTCCTAAACTGTTGGGACCTAAACTCCCAAAATCAATACCAACCTTCCTTTTGTAGTCATTAACATTGTGTTTAAATTTCATTGATTTCTATTTACTTAAACTAATGTTATTGTGCGAAAACCAAGAATAATGCTTATTTGGGCCCTTTTTTGGCCCCTAATTCCTAAACTGTTGAGACCAAAACTCCCAAAATCAATCCCAACCGTTCTTTTGTGGTCATAAACCTTGTGTCAAAATTTCATAGATTTCTATTAACTTAAACTAAAGTTAGAGTGCGAAAACCAAGAAAATGCTTATTTGGGCCCTTTTTGGCCCCTAATTCCTAAAATGTTGGGACCAAAACTCCCAAAATCAATACCAACCTTCCTTTTGTGGTCATAAACCTTGTGTTAAAATTTCATAGATTTCCATTCACTTTTACTAAAGTTAGAGTGCGAAAACTAAAAGTATTCGGACGCCGGACGACGACGACGACGACGACGACGACGACGCCGACGCCAACGTGATAGCAATATACGACGAAAATTTTTTCAAAATTTGCGGTCGTATAAAAACTTGTACTTTTTGAATACTTTAGGATGAAAAATATTTTTTGTTTCTTGCATGCGCATGGTATGAAATTTAACGGAATGTGAGCTGATTTCAAAGGACAATTGCACTTGTTAAACGTTGTCATCAATTCACAAACAGGTTAACCTATTTTTTAACGTAGAAATTGATGAATGTTATAAAAATGGCCCGGAAATAAGTTTGAACTTATTTGTAGTAAGAATAATGTCACATTTAGTGCTACATGATCATGTCACTGCGTCTGCATGTCGGTGGTAATTAAACGAAATCTTATGCTCTGCAAATTCAATTGGCAAAAAAGTAAAAGGTTTATGTAGAACTGGGTAGCATGTTTCCTTGAATTAATTGACTAAGTTTTAAGTTTTGATAAAGAATAAACTACCTTACAAAGGATTGTAAAGGATATTTCTGATTTTTTTGTGAACAATTCATCAGCAAGTGCTACTGAAACAAAACAGAAAATTTGAAAGATTTACATGAAAATGAATTAACCAGACCAGGTGAGAAAATTAACCCAGAACTGACAGTTTATTGCAGTTGTTGAATGGAAGCCAATCACTTCAAATTCACAGATGTTATAACGATCTGATGAGAGAGGCTGATCTAATACAATACAGTGAAACCTGCATAAACTCAACACCTGCAGTACTGTAGATTTACTCATAAAAAAAAATATTCCTTATATCAGTATGTCCTCATACAAGATTTAAGTATAAGACTGTTATTCCATTTCGAGAGCAACGCATGCATGTGGGAGTAAAACTGGACATGAAATCTTGCTTCTTATGTGAACTGATATCGATGGAAAACAGAGATTAAATTCTTTAAAACAAAATATCTGACATGCATCCAGGTTTTTGTTTAAACTTTAATGTAAGATATGTTTATGATCATGATCATTCTATAAATTCGTCAAGTTCTTTTATCTTATGTTGCAGCATGAGCATGTCTGACCACTCCCCTAAACAACAACAACCAATGAGATCTCTGATCAATCTTACACAGTTGTTTATATCATTAATTGTAAATATTATCATGTGATTGAAAAAAGATAACTGTTATCCAAACAACAACAATCACTTTCTGATAATGATTTATTATATATAACAGTTGTGCAATTTGGGTGGTGGATTAGTTTGATCAGAAATTAATTCCTTCCGGAATTACGACTGAACGATTCCTCAGATACAGGAATGATTTCACTTTTGACCAGTATTTGTAAAACACTTAATAAAGTGTAACCATGTTGACTACAATATAATTTGTTATAAACATAAATAATACATGGTTTACTTTTACAAATTGTGACTTGGATGGAGAGTTGTCTCATTGGCACTCATGCCACATCTTCTTGTATCTATGTATATGGTACTGTACACTGTTGGTTTTATTGAACAATTTCCAATGAAATTTAACATGTCTCAATCAAATAAAGTACAATCAAACCTGTTTAAATCATGACTTATATAAACCAAATCCCTTTCTTGTCAAGTCACCATCTTGTTTTCCTGTTGAAGTAAAACCTATTCATTTTAAACCTCAATGAATGGTCACCTCTCAAAGTGAATATTCATTTGCAAGTCCTCCAATTAAAAAAAAATAAAGTTCTCAACTGAACTTTCAACAGACAACAATAACAGATTCTACGTTTGTGTTGATGTCTAAATCACTGACAAGCCTTTCCATACAACCCCCCTAACCTTTGTTTATTTGTACCAGCAACTACAATGTTTTGCTTCTCAAAATTACATTATATTTCACAATAAATAAGTGTCTGTACCAAGCCAGGAACTAGATCAAGTTTGTTTCTCTTATGAAATTGTTGTTCATTTTTTGTTCTTGTCATCCTTAGTTACTATGCACAACTATTAGCCATTGGACGCAAAGCAAAAAAAATAATAATCCAATGTACACAAACCTTCACAATTCTGTCCCCTTGTTGAACCCCAGCTCTTGCAGCAGCGCCATCTGTAAATAAACAGACGTTTTAATTTATCTTTGAATAAATGAGACACAAAATTTGTAATATTTTGTAACATATACATGTATAGCAAAATGAAGTTTACAAACTAACAGCAATATTTTTTATCCTGTGATGTTCAAACTAAAGCTTTTAATACTTTAAAGTACAGGATATAAGCCTAGGGAAGTTTATAAAACAAGTTGCAAGAAATATGTTTATACACTCTTTTTGATGACTTGAGTTTACAGGTGTTTTTCATCAGTACAATGAGGGTAAAGACACACAACAGTTATAAGTATTATTTAATTACAAGTAAAACTGGAAAGATAAATTTCAATATTTTTGAACCACACCTGAACGAAACAATTAAAAATAAGAAGACATACATGTTTAATAATGATTATAAATTGTTGTTTTGATGCACATTCATGCCTGACTGAAAAACACCTTTATATTTTACCATATTATGTAATTCATGTATTGCCCTATGACAGAATAATGAACTAACATTTTATAAATATACATGTCTGTGATATGTAAGTATTTCAACCTTTCCTTATTTGATTTTTAAATTATACATTGCTTACTTTTGCATTGTAGTATCTTCTATTGTATAACATGAAGAAAATCTCATTTACATAAAACTTGGGTTTTTTTTTTTATAAATTCCTTGATGTTTGCCAAGTTAGAGGTGCACCACAATTTGTTATAACTTATAAGTCTACATTCAAGGGGAGGCAATTCATTCTTATTCGAATGGATCAATAATTTCACATACAGGGAATAAAATATCAAACTGTAAGGCTAACTGTTAGAATCTTTTATAATAAAATAATTATCTCAGTTCAAAGAATATTTAAGCAGTTGTTTGCTTTTTTATTATTCTGTAAACATTTTCAATTGGAAACCACATTCTGCTGTAGAAGTCAGCTTTTTCAATAGTCTTAACTTAATTTGTGACCATCAAATCCCCAATTGATGCTGTCAGAGCTTAAAATACAATACAGTTATCTCCTAAGTGTTCCTCCTGTACATGTATGAATTATTTGCCATTTGACGTCCATTTTCAGTGATAATATGGAGACCAAGATGTAAATTGGGTCCCATAACAAGTGTAATAAAAAAAGGAAGATATAGGGAATCCATCTATGACACCAAATCAGTACAGGTACAGCAAAAAGCATAGGAACAGTGTCAGAATTACAACTTTAATTTTTGAATTATGCAAAAATATTTTTTTAACTTACCTGCTTTAACAGATTCCACATAGACAGGGTTATCTCCCCTAACTGTCAGACCATATCCTTTATCGTCACGCTGTATTATAACACACCTCTGTATATAACCACCTGAAACAAATATGTATTTGTAGTTATGAGACTGATATATAGTTATAAAAGAGTCAACCTCAAGCGTATTCTTTACTTGTTATCACTATTTACAGTTTCACACATACTTTACTGTTCTATTAACCTGATTTTCTGTTAATTATCACTTTAAAAATTTATTAATGCATAATTTAATAAGTGGTGCTGTTTTGACTACATTGCCATATGCTCGAAAATTTCTGTACCAACAATATTTTATTATAAATACTGTGGATTCATTATTATTTGTTGTATACCAATTTTTCGTAGATTTGGTCAGAACAAGAAAACCAGGAATTTTAATGTTCAACAAATTAAAAATTTGCTGTATGGTTATATGCACAATTTTGGAAAACCACGAAATCAAACATCAACAAAAATGCAAGTTTTCCTCAATTCACAAAAATTAGTACCAACGAAAATAAATGAATCCATAGTACTTCTAAATTACACAACCGCCTGTAGTGATCTATCAAATGAGAAAACCCAAATGAATGTCCTGAACAGGTTATAAATTATTGTACTAACTTTTAATCATGTATAGCATTTGTACCCACTTCTTTCATAAGCAATACCTTCATGTACAATTATCCAACATATGGATACCTCTTGGAAAAAATATATACTGAATATCTTTTATGAAACTTTTGTTCATGATTCAAGGAACGAAACAAAAATTTAACCCATTATCTCAAGTCTACATCACTTTACAAGTTTTGCAAATGATCCTTCTTGTAATCATCAAGAAGATCCCTCTTGTTTGTACAATGAAGTTCTAGTAACTACATTTATACAAAGACAATCACCTGCCAGTAACGACTTAGATAATTATCCCTGATTAACAATAATAATTACACCTATAATAATTCTCCTGTAACTTTGTGGTTTAGGTACTGTAATCAGCATGCTTTTGTGTGCTGCCAAGTTAAACAATCAGTGTAACATAGACTGTTTATGATCTGAGATTCATATCACCAAGGCACACATCAGAACATTAAAATTTTGTTGTTAACAAAAATTTGTACAAAAATAAAATTGAGAATGGAAATGGGGAATGTGTCAAAGAGACAACAACCGGTGACATAGAAAAAACAACAGCAGAAGGTCACCAACAGGTCTTAATGCTGGCCCCTAAACACTTAATTTCAAACTACTTAAATTTGTAATTTTGGAGTTTCTACTGGGGCTTCATTATTATTCGTAGGATACCACTTTTAGTGGATTTCGTGGGTAAGCTACAGCATAGATGCCAACCCCCTTTTGACACAATCAGTAACAAACTATCAAATTTTCCGTATTTTTGAAAAGTTTTCAGTAATCATTTATAAACGTGCATTTACCAATAAAAATTACTGACGAGTGGTTGCAAAGTGATGTGCACTAAAATTTGTCGTTTAACATGTTGTCTGTAGTATGTATTCCATTCATTAATTGTTCAGATGTTCTCGACTCGTACATTTTCGTTTTGTCAAGGAGAAGTAGAGAAAGGGGGAAAGCTCCTTCATAAAATGCAAGTTTGAATCTTCGGAAGTCAGTTAGTTACTCAACAATAGGTTGATAACTCCCGAGAAACCGGAAGCATTACATTGGCGTTTTCTAAATACCGGACCAGGACGGAAAAGTAATGATACAAATCCGCGTTTTACAAAATTGAACGGCAATGATTGGTAATCCGTAACTATTCGACTTTGACCGTAACAGCGTAGTTTTTATAGCAAAATCGGAAAAACTACGCAAAAATCGTAATGGTTGGCATCTATGCTACAGGTGAATCAGGAAGTTAAATGTTCAACGAATAACAAATTTTCTGTAGGATTGTATGCAGAATTTTGGCAAAACCACGAAATTAAATACCCACGAACATGCAAATTTTCCTAAATCAGGGGTAAATCCACGAAAACTTGTATCCACAAATATAAATGATCCACAGTATGTTATAAAACACATCTTGTACCTGTCACATGTGTTCGCTTAATAATAAACTCCAATCTAGAAAAACACTTTGATAACTCCTCTTTGACAATGGGCAAACCATGAAATCTGTGTGATCATAAATAAGAGGTGACATGATCTTTTTGTGTAGAACAGTCTGTTAAGTTATTAGTGTCATTGTGTTCCTATCACATAGACATATACAAATATACATACTTCGCATCTCCTTTCATCCAAATGTGCAAGTTTAGCACAAGAAAAAATATTCAAGATGAATCATTGTATAACAATGTAATATAATGTCTTGTAACTCTCATTCAGAAACACCCAACCAGAAAGTTGAAAAAATAACTGGAGCTTCAATCTGAACAAAAATATAAACCTTCAAGGAAATCAAACAAACCAATCAAGTCATTTAGTTATTTTCAGACATGTGAAAAATTACCTTAATTTAAACAGTTGAAATCCCTAAACTCTGAAAGGACAACGCCAACAATGTTCAAAATCAAAAAGCAGCTGCCTTTTGTAAAATCGAATATTGAGTTATAAAATTACATTAACATTGAGGAAATAAAATTTGATTTATTGGTTGATGGGCAGAAGGACATTGGTATACCAATATAGTTTTCTCAACCAGCGTATGATTGAAACAAAACCAATGAAGATTTGTGTTGGCAAAATGCAATGATATCAAGCATACTCATGACAACAAGGATAGTGACCCTTACACTGTTTGTGTTGAATTTGCTATATTCCATTACAATCATACAAGATTCAACTTACTAACAATAGATGAGGGTAGAAATACCCTTTACTGTCAGGTGTCAAATGGTCATTTTCATTTTAGCTTCAAATTGGTTAACATGTTACATTTTTTTGTACTATGATTCTTCAATATATCCTTAAAGTGATTCTTCAGAGGTCTCATATTATTTTCAATACCGTTACTTTTGAAGAGAAAAATAGATCATGATTCGTCAAAATTATTGTCTAAAAGAATTGTACATTTTATTGTCATGCACCAAAAATTACTGTTTACTTTATTTGGCAAGAATTTTTACTGTTAATCGTTATAAAGGTTTCCCCATGAAGACCCTCATAGATCTATCAATTAACTCAAATAATAATTTCTTCCCAAGTCTGGACCTTTTATAAATCTAGTCCCATTTTATTTTGATACCAACCATTACTAAGGTCTTTGTCACTGCCTCCACCTTCATCCCTTTTCTGTGATCCTGGGTCTTCTTTTACATTACTTAGACTACCAAGTCTGAAATATACAATAAAATCAAGGGTAAATAATTATATCCTTTTCTAAAGAAGACATTTTACTTACAATAAAATATATGATAATAGTACATTTCGTAGAATTTTTCTAATTATACTTGTCTAAGGCAAAACAGGGCAAGCTGTTGCTCAGCATAAAATTTAAAGCAAGACTATTGGGTTAGGCAGTAAATTTGTCACACTAAGAGCGCATTTGTTTCTAACCTAAACGATGTAAACGATTACGCGCGTAGTCGTTTAATCCATTTGTTTCTTACATTTTTTGGTCAACGTTGACATCGTTCACATAAAGGATGTACGCGCAAAATAGTCGCGTAGTCGTTGATCGTTTATCGTTGAGACGTGTAAACGATAAATTTGTTTCTGCATCTGTCGTTTAAATAATAACGAGCACGTGTTGTTTCGCAAAGTCCTGGTTATTTATTTCCCACACTTTTACCTGTTTGTTTACAGTGCGTGAGTGTAATCTATTTCTGTCCGACTACGTGGGGTCGATGAAGTTTATTAAACGATGTATTTGTTTCTAGCAGCTTAACGTTTACTAAACGATAGTCATCGATAACAAAATTTCGGGTTAGAAACAAATGCACTCTAAATGTATCAAATCAGAAACCAAACATCAGAAAATACACTGAAGAGTGAGCAAATGGTAACCTTTGTCAAATTAGGTTGAAACCATTGGGTGACGATGCACAGAACAACTAATGAGTAAGTCTTTATTCCTTGAATTTTCATAATTCAACATATGTCTCTCTCATACATGTACATACCAATTCAAGTTTTTTGTTCTTTAAAATCTTTTTATAAATATCTAAGCGCAAATGCAATGTGCTCCATTTTAATGGGCTTGAAACTGTAATAATTTTATCAGCACTTATTTTCAAGTGTCGAAAACATGGCTTGATGATTAGGGAATTTGTTAGGTGTCATTGATGATATTAACTGATATACATGTACATACAATATTAATTTCATAAAAATCTGGCAAGAATTGTACACATGAGAGTGCTAACACATTGTAACACTCCAATTTTCTATAAAATCAATATTTCAAAGGGCCATAACTCTTTTTAAAATAATTGATCCACATTGATTTTTTAACTCCCAAGATGCTAATATAAATTTTTAAACCTATGGTATAACTAAGTTTCATATAAATAATATAAAAAAGAAGATGTGGTATGATTGACAATGAGACAACTATCCACAAAAGACCAAAATGACACAGACTTTAACTATAGGTCACCGTACGGTCTTCAACAATAAGCAAAGCCCATACAGCATAGTCAGCTATAAAAGGCCCCGATAAGACAATGTAAACAATTAAAACGAGAAAACTAACGGCCTTATTTTTGTAAAAAAAATGAACGAAAAACAAATATGTAACATATAAACAAACGACAACCACTGAATTACAGGCTCCTGACTTGGGACAGGCACATACATTAATAATGTGGCGGGGCTAAACATTTTAGCGGGATCCCAACCCTCCCCTAACCTGGGACAGTGGTATAACAGTACAACATAAGAACGAACTATAAAAATCAGTTGAAAAAGGCTTAACTCATCAGATGGACAAAAATACAAGTGGACGTGGATAGACAACAATTGTACACATGAGTGAGCTAATAAGACCTGAAGTTCACCCAGTAATTTCTATGCCACCCACAAATCGTTGGGCAGGGGACAATAAACAAGTGCTCTAACTTTAGTTGATGTGACCACAAAAAAACTTTAACTGGACAAATTTCCATGTTAAGTGAGAATCAAAAATTGGGTGAAAACCCCAATTTGGCTTATGATTGAAAAACTTTGTTCTTACTAAGTTTGAAGTTAATATAACCAATACTTCATCATGTTCATAGTAAACTACCTTAAACTAAAACTTAATTCTGAATAAATAGACTGCAAAACATAATGCTCTCCCCCCACTTTTCTGTTGGCTGGATGAAAACAAAATGTGTATTGCCTTCTGTGAAAATTATGTTAAATGTGATAATTCAGGGTATTTTTTCTGACCTACATTTATCAATTATTATTTTGAAATGTGTAGATAAGCACATCCAGGAAATTGATTATGAACACAATACACATTTTCTGACAGTGAGACATACTGTCACTTTCCATTTATCAAAAGAATGATTCACACATGACATTTATATATACATTGTACACTTTCAATTACCATGTTCAAAATCTGTAATATTTTACTTTCTCTCTTTAGATATATTATACATGTATATATATATCATCTTGTTTGTCTGAGTGCATATGTTGTTTCTGCATAAATCATTTGAATAAATGTCTACAAGTTCACTAATATATTTCTCCGAAATGTTTGAAGGAACATTTTAGCTGCCAAATTTAAGCCCACTGAAACTTATTCAACTTTAAAATTTGATTTTATACATATCATGTTTATATGTATTTAAAATGTTATTTAAAACTACAAAATTCCATGGAACAAAAATTACACTATATATGGAATCCTTATAGAATTTCATGTGTATTATTAACTGGACACCATGCATCTACTCTAATATGAATAAACGAATATGACCCAGAAAATAACCCAGAAAAACTGTTGATTGTTATGCAATCACTTCATAATAATAAATATAAACAGACAGATAAATATTTATTAGCACTTGTGCAACAGCGTAAGGTCCATTTTCTAAGTTCTGTTTGATGTTATTTTATATATAGATAACAACATATTAATCAAATGTAAATCAGTTACATAACACATAACTAGCATATGACTGGTTTTTAAGCGGGTCACAGAAATCGGCCTTCATGCTACTGCCCTATACAAAATTTTCCAGCTAACATTTGTTTTGTGATCATTGGATTGATGGATGGTTGCCTTTCATCCAGTGGTCTGGAGGGAAGAATTTGGACTACCACAGGAAAATGAGGGTAACTTAAAAAGGGACAGAAAATTGGTATTGCAAACATTAACCACAGACCCCTCAAAGAGTTGTTGCAAAGATTAATAGTGTACAGAGTTCATGGCACTTTCTCTACAGGATATTATATGCATCAATCAGATTTAAGGATGTGGCACAAATTTGTACATCCCACACATCCTGCAAGTAAATTATACACAAGAAATGTTTTTTAAGTTATTTAGACCAAACCAATCTTGTGATCATAGCTAAATACTGGTTCAATATTCCCCTTAAAAATGTTTCAAACATATTTTATTTTTTGTCTTATTGCACCTTTAACATGTTTTGTACTCTAAGAAACATTCTAAATATTTTCTAATTGATTCAATTGACATGTAGCAGTTGTATATACGAGTTCCATAAATATATACCAGTATTGTCTTTGAATTGTATATTTCATTTCATTTTCTACGTCACTTTTAAGCAAAGCTTTGGGGCTTTTTCCTTGAGGGCAGTTTTTAATGGTGGAGGAAGACAGAGTCACTGCCCAGAGAAAACCACTGACCTTCGATAGAAGAAATGACAATCTTAATCAATTAATATTGGGAGTTGAGTGCATCCGCACGAGCTGGGTTTGAACCCACAACCTCCATTGAATGGCTAGTGATTACAGTAGTTACTACATACACAACTCAGCAACCGAGGCCCCTTTGAATTGAAGGTTACTAAGAAGCAGCCGTGATAGGATTAACTGGTATACCAGGCGCTTGTCCACTACTAAATTGTTGGCAACAGGCCTTGCAAAGTTCCAGGAAGTATAAAGGGATCTCCCCTTGCTTCCACCATCCAACTGTCAACTACTTATATATATCTAGTATGCAATAACTAGTCATTTGCTAACTCCTTAAGACAGCTTGTAATCACTACTTAAAATCTATTGATAGACATGTTGAAATGATAGTAAAATAATTATGTAAAATGGTATGAATATTATAATAAATTGCATGTATTAATATAATCAAAATGGTAAAAGTAAGAACATAAAAGTAACAACAGAATGTCAATTCAACGAAAAAATTAATCAAAACAGACCAAACTGCTGTCTAATGCTAATTATCAGAGGTATTTCCTTTTATTTACATTTTAATTCACATAAATACCTAGGCAGATCAATATCTGGTTACAGATACTTTTAAAGTACATCTAACTTATCAGTACTATTAGCAAGATTGAAAATATATAGGTAAAACATGTAAGTATTTAATATATATAAACATTTCAGATTTTTCTCTTTCTTGCTAATTTAATTTGCTGGGTTGTTGTCATAGGTATTTACTCTACAAGTTAAAAATTATGTAATGCCAGAAAATGCATATTAAATGCATATTTTATTATGTTTAAGTCAAAATACCATGGCAACAAGGTTGCAACTGCTGATAAAGATGTTTAGGGATATATTGTAACAGCTGATAAGATATTGATACGGTAAATCTCAAAACAAATAGTGGTCAACTGAAAAAAGGCTATCAATTTTGGAAAAACCAAAAGGATATTTCTAAGAATATCTACATGTAGGTGTGTACAGGTAAAAGTACAAAATGATAACTTGGGCTACATGTATCTAAACCATGCGTTGTTAGTCTCTGTGAGGATATCTATTTTTCAGAGTATGTCGTTCTGTCCAGTTTTGGGGAAGTTGAAGTCCAAAAGCTTAGGTAGAAAAACTGACAATACAAGTCAATTAAGACACACCTGACAGGTGCTGGATTTAAACTCACAACCTTAATGTTATAGTAGTTAGACTACATGTACTATGACCACTTGGCCAGTGACTGAGGCCCTAAATTAAATATAGAAAATACCTATAAGAAATAAAACATTTAAAGAATTCTTAAACTCATACAAATCTAAGAATGATTATTGCTTGTAAAGATGATAAGTTTGTACCAGACGACTTTAACATACATGTATTTCCTTAAAAAAGTTTTTTAAAAAAATCATAAACTGTCAAATGGATGTTACAATTTTAGCACAATTCAACAAATGTCAGGTCCAGTTCAAATTTGTGAAGTATGCACTATTCCCCACGAAATCAATAATCATTACACGGAAATCTGCGGATATAGACTAGTTCACTACTCCAAATATTATTTTTTAGAAAATTATCACCCCCTCCCGCACACCCAACCATAAAACCCAACCACAACAAAATTTGAATTCATTGTCAACATGTACTCATACTAAAAAAAAATACTACAAAAAAATATATATATAAGATACATACATTTTGTATAGACCTAAATAACATGAATGAGGCCACAATTAAAAATATTTTGGTTTGCCCAAACCCTACCCATAAGGTTGAGACAGTGGGTAGGTAGGTAGGCATTTTCTTTTTTTTTTCAAAAAGAGAAATTGAAGTATCGGATGTTTATTAGTCTTCATGCCTATCTGATTAAAAAAAAACTTCTTCAAATCAGGACAATAAAAGAATTTGAGTAGGCAGCTTTTTTCTGGGTAGGTAGCGTTTGGGCAAGCAAACCTATTCTTCTTTATGGCCTGAGACAAGAAGTTAAACTGCACATTTAAGAAAAGACATTTGAAGGATCTAATGATAAAAGACAGGCTTCTGTAACATTAGTACATGCATGTTCATCTTTAAAGTGATTGATTACAAACTATAACAAAGTCAACAATTCCTAGAAAATACTGCTTAGTCATTGGACTGGTTCAACTTTTACTCAATATGGGTGAACCAATATTGACGGTCAAAAAAGGAAACTTTAACTGAAATATTCCTTCCCTCAAAAAAAATCAATTTTTTATCTTTAAAACTTTATAAACATATTTTGTAATTGGGTGCTGTCAATAGTAAATTTTCTTAAAAGTTTTTATGAGTTTTGTCAAATATTCATGGTAACATTATTGTACATTATACATGTATATGTCGTGTTTCTTTGCTAATGTCTGACGTCATTCTGGCTTCACCCTGCACTATACACCTATGAAGTCAATCTACTACAAGGAGAATGACCTATATCATAAGGACTTCCCCCAAGCACCAGTGATTTATTTACCAACCTGAACTTAAAGCTTCTATTACTTCTTGGACTGTTATGGTTGTAATCTAAATCCGTTAATTTTTCTATAGAACTTGGACGACCTATTTTATCTATTTTCTCCCGTGATCCACTTATAGAACTAAGATTTTCCCTAGATCCTCGTAACAATCCACTCAAATTTTCTTTTGATCCTGAACGGAAAAGTACATCCATAGACCGCCATTTCTTTTTCATTCCTTTTTTAAGAGACATTTTAACGTAATTTCAAAATACTGTCAAGCAATTGCAATATTTATCTTCAAAATTGTATTCCTTTTAACGCCACACTATAAAACCATTCAAACATTACTTAGAATAATTTCCTTCAGGAAATGCATATTATAACTGATATGAAAATACACATAAAAAATCTGAACAGAACTACACAAGATATACAAGGTGAAAAGAAGCTAAAAACAAACACATGAACGATGGTTCAGCACACATTCTGTACGTCTAGAATATCACATCAATCAACTAGAATAGAAACATTCAGGCACTTGTTGCAAAATAGATTCCTTCTTATTTAATGGAGGACAGATGCATCTTCTTTTGATGTAACAGCTGTGATGTATGATTGAATCTTCAATTAACTACATGTAGATGAATATTCAACAACAATTGACCTTCAAAATTTCACATCCTCTATTCCATGCTGAGATTAATATTGACCTCTGACCTCTACTGTTTATCATACATCAGGTAAACTAATTAGAAAGGTGTACACATTAAATCTTATAGTTTATCATATGCAATCATCATGCACTTGATTACATGTTTTATGTAATTATTTTCTAGTCGCAATATGATTGGTTTTCAGCAAATTTCAAATTCAAATTGGATACAAGTTTCCTCAATAATTGATAATCCTCTGGAAAAAGCGTTCAACATCCACTAGACCTAACAACATCATTAACTGATGGTTTATTGTTACATATACTTATCATGATCTATCATCCTAGTCACAAATATATTGTAATATCAAATTGTTGATTACACATATTTTAATCCGTTTTACAAAGGTATATTGACTAATCCAATAATAATAATCGAAATCAATATTGCCTGTGAATGACTGACATAAAAACAAATACACAAGAGGACTGTCACATTGAGAAACAATGTCACCTGACATAAATATATCTTGTGTAAAAATTTGTAGCCTTCAGGTGTTTTCTATTTCTCGACAAAATATGAAGAAAAATAGGATATTTCAGTTTTTACCGAATATAGTTTAATACAGATGTAATGTTACATTTCATCAGTCAAGCATAGAGAATATGTCCAATGACCTGATCTGACATTTAACCTTAACTTTATCCAATGTTAAAGGTGTAAAATGTCTTTGATGAATAACATCCAATGGGGTGAAGTAATTGAAAAATCAGTTGAAAATGGTTAATTCATTTTAATGAAATGAATGTTTTTTTATGAAATGAGGCTATTATAATAATGTGCATTGCAGATACATGTATTGCTTGTAAAATATCATTTATAGGTAGAGTTACTAAGATTGAAAAATAGGCCATAAAAAAATGACGTAAACACATTCCTGTATAAAATGTTGTGCTGCTTTCCTTAAATTAAAATTCAATGTTGTGTTACAAATCCTTTCTAAAATTAAATAATTCAATAGCCTAGGTATCATGCTTCAATTGAGAAAGGTACATTTGTAACTGGTTATTACCAATTTATTGCTCAATACTGTATGACCAATATGACAACAAAAATTTAATTATACATCATAATTTTGGTTTTCATAGGGGTTTTATGTCAGTTTAACAGCAAACCACAGCTTATATTATGTCCTTGTTTTTTATTATTATCATTATTTATTACAGGACATTTACCCAAGAGGTGGTTAGTGATATTCATAAATCTGACTTACAACATACTGCAGAATATGCACAGTATGCAGGGGAGGATCTATCCATTTTTAAGGGGGTTCCCAACCCAGGAAAAAGGTTCTAACCATATGTCCCCCTTCAAATGCATTCATCGTCCAAAAAAAGGGGGGTTCCAACCCCAGAACCCTTCTCCTGGATCTGACACTGGTACATGCTGGGATGTTGCCTTCATTGTTTAGCTTCACACATATGCCTCCATGACAAACAATTTTCAACACTGTCTTATTGACCCAGCGTCAAATACTGCCTACCTTGGTCTTAATTTTACATCGAAATACAAGCACAGGAGAGTCTTATGTCAGTGAAAGTCAATCAGAATTCCCAACTATTATATTCCAAATTCCTTACATTCATTTTGTAGCCATTTTTTTTCGAAAGCCTTGTTCTCTAAATTTTACTTGATGTATTTTAAAATACACAATTGCAAGGACTTAATATTTAGTTCCTTGGAAAAATGTAGTGTAATTTCATACATGCCATGATTTAGTTTACAATTATTTGTTGAGGGAGAAAACTAACAAGAATGTGTCTGGATCCATAGTACATGGATGCCCTACTCCACTATCTTTTTCTTTGTTAAGTGGACCATGACAATGGGTACAAATTCTAATTTGGCATTAACATTAGAAAGATCATATCATAAGTCCTAGGAACATGTGTACTAAATTTAAACTGAATGGACTTCAACTTCATCAAAAACTAACTTGACCAAAAGTTTTAACCAAAACACTTTAACCTGAAACTGTGCAGACGGAAGGATGCACAAGGGATGCACAGACCAATTAAAAATGCAATAAAAGTAATGCATACTCACTTCAAGCATGAAACAAAATTTCATGAAGATCTGATTTGTATTTTCCTGAGTTAAATGCTATAAACATGTCATGGGACAGACTGAGCACTCCTGGGGACAGGGGTTTATTGTAGTAGTTTGTATGCAAAAGATTTTCCAATGAAAAAAAAGAAAGCAAGGAGGAAAGAAAGAACGCAAAGCTTCAAACACATGCTGTGGCATTAGTACTCGAAATGTCACAGTTTGCTCAAAGCACTTATTTTGAAATATTAATTGTAATTAGCATATGTCACTTGGAAAGTTTATGTTTTTATCAAAACATTATAGGATTAGGCTTTGTTAATTAATGTCTATTTTTTGTTAATGAGAGTAATATTTACATGTCGAGTCATATTGATTTATATTTGGTTTTAATATAAATAGCGTTGTGAAATTTAGGAAAATCAGTCACCTTTCGGAAACCTAACCTTTCACTACTAGTCTATTATACTGGATCTATAAGACTGTCGATCAGTCTACTAGTTGACTTTGTAGTGTTTAGACAAAAATGTATTTTTGACTCACCTTTTATTTTTGATAATTTTTAAGATAACAGTCAGTGTTTCGGAAGCGTGACCTCACACTACTCATGTCATTATACTGGCCCTATAAGACTGTCTACCAGTCTACCAGTTGACTGTGTAGTGTGAGACAAAATTTATCTCGGACTCATAATTTAACTTTGGAAATACTTTTGAGAATCTTTTATTTTAAGACTTTACATTTTGAATTTGAGATTAAGTATATTTTATGATTTAGTAATTTTGGCATTTATTTTATATTTTACATTTTAAGGAGAAATAGTTTTTACTTTGGAAATTGATATTTTGAATTGATACTTTGTACTTTAATTAGATTACTATTATTATTTGGAATTGTTTACTTATTGATTTGTTATCATCATTCGTTTAAATTGTTACAGTAATTAAATTATGAAAACCTTCCTTGCGTTTTAGCTATGCCTATCAGAACATTAAGTCTAGCGATAGACTGACCCCCTGTCCCTTGGTTCAAGCACAAACGAGTTAGCTCCCCCTTATCAAACAGTGCTCTGGAGGAACCTTGGTGACAGATATGGTGGAGGACCCGGGCAAGTTGACTTATCATCTCAACAAAGATACCAGATACCTTTTACTGCAACAAGTGAGTGTTTCCCCTTTAAAAGCAACAACTGACAATATGGAATTTAATTTAAGACCACAATGGAGATTATCGAACTTTCGAAGTCAAAGACCAGTATGTGGTAAATGTGGAATTGGGCATAGCAGATTATGTTTTGCTACTTTCAAAAATTGTTATAAATGTGGAGAAAAGGGACATTATGCAAGAATGTGTAACATTCATAAACCATCAGTGGAAGTAAAAGGACATCAGAAGTGTAATGACATCAAAGTGAAAAGTAAGAAGAGAGCAGACAGGGACCGATCCAGATTCAATGAACATTTTGACAGAAAACGACAAATGCTGGAATTACCATTTACAAACACCAGAAATACAGCTTTTGTAAGTGCTTTGGACACAACATATTCAGTTAAAGTCGAATTGAAAAGAATTAAAGAAAAATTAAAAGAGAAAAATATTAACAGTGGAAAATTTAAATTTCAACATAGCAAGAAAGATGAAGAAATAAGTGATCTGAAAGAAGAGCTAAAATCAATCAAGACAAGTTTAGATTCACATGTTATACAAATTAAGGAATTACAAGAGGAATTAGAAAAGTTTAAAGCCACACCAGAAGATCTAGATATGTTTAACCTGCATTGGAGGAATGAATTTTTAAAAAGTGAAAATTTGAGGATCATGGAAGCGTGCAATTAGGAAAGAAGACAGCATCACTTAGTTAAGTGTAAATTTGATGAAGACTATGAGGAAATTGTTGCAAACCATCCAAAGTATGTGAATTTAGCATTTGATTATGAGCAATTGCAAAGAACAATAGGCCAGCAATATACAGAATCACTGAAAAATTTGAAAGAAGAAATAGAGCAATTGAAAAAGAAAAATGAACAACAAGATTTAATGATAAAACGGTACCAGCAACAACAGCTCCAAAACCAGCAAAAGTTGATTCAACAACCGCAACAATGGAATCAACAACCACAACATTGGAATCCACAACCACAACGATGGACTCAACAACAAGATGAGTATCATCAAGGACATTTTAACCATCGGCGAAACAATAGACATGATAGAAAAGAACATGGAGGAAGATTTTACTAACTTTTATGAACACGAGGACGTGTTTAGTGGAGGAGGAGCCATATGTCATAAGGCTAATTTGGACTTATATTTTAATTGATTATTTTATTCAAAAATTGGACTTTTACAGAAATACTGTTTTTACAAATTTAATAATTTACATGTCAAAACAAAATGTGAGTTAATTAGGGACATTTGATATTTAAGGATTTGTGACAGATTGAGAATTAATGTGAGAGAATTAAGCATATAGGAGAATATGTGTTAATGAGATTATATGAGGAATTATAATTATCTTTTATATTAATTATGTGAAAACTGTTACTTATTGCTAGGTGTTATGAAATGTCAAATTAATTTGAGTATTGTTTCAAATGAAGTATTGTCTGATTAATAGTATAAATAGTGTGTGAAAATAAATGTAAAAGAGTAGTAGAGTAGTAGAGTAGTAGAGTAGAGAATAGAAATAGTGTGGATTAGGAGTAAGAACAGAGAGTCGAGATAGTTACAGTTAGGAGTCGTACATTTGATATTGACATTGTCCTATGTTTATTTCTTGGACTTGGAATTAAATGAAAACAAAAGTGAATCTGTTTGATCTTTGATAACTGCAACAACCAGTTCCTGTTATTGGTTTAAACGTTTTTCTAATGATTTTTCGCATAAAATTATGACCCCGTAACAAGGCTTAGCGGCTGAGCCAGCAGCCCCTTTGTTACATAAACAAAAATCAATAAGCTTTAAACTCATATTTTTGTACAATCCAAGTTTACAATGTAAATAAGAACCAAATCATGATTTACAACAACAATAATATTACATAACCAAGATGTGTATTTATTTCAATGACATCTGAAGGTCATCATAAACTGCAGACTATACTTAATTATGACCTAAATAATTCCAAGCAACAATACTGGATCATATTCTCTTTATTAATAGTTTTCATTCTAATTCAAAATATGACCCAGTTTACTCAGTTTCATTCACTGCAGGACTGTGTTAGTGAATAGGAAATATAAACATACATGTACACGAATGTACAGAAATATAAAAATCTGCAAAATATACAGAAAAACAAAGAAGAGGGTGTAAAATGGAATTTGTTTAAAGTTTCAAGCACTAATTGGCAGACAATCTTTTCAATCTGTTGATTGTTTGTAATCTGATTCCACCCCTGTATTGTTTTACCTACCATGAAAAACTAGATGAAAAGATTACACTGGAAGAGGTTTGACAAGGGGGCTTTTTTATTTATAAGTTGCTAGTGTAATCAATTTGATATCAAAAAGATTTAAAATAATATTTTCTGCCTTTCTACAACTTATTGTGTTTAATATGGATTTATTTTGGCTGAAGGGAGACAATTCAATCTTGTTTACACAACACTTGTCAGTGAATGTAATTACATTTTATGTGTATCATATTTCATAATCCACATTGCAAAACAAATTAGACAAAAATCATTTCAAATGTCAAGATCAGTACAAAAATCAAGTGTCTTTTATTTCTTTCTTTAACACCAACATCAATTAACTATAAATAGGGTGCACACACTGAAAATTCAAGCTGCTGTACTGTCCATGTCTTAACTTTGGAGTCCACAAGCCAGAAGCTCAATTTTAAGAAATTTTATGTTGGATTCTGTTGGCTAATTATATTATAGAGAAGAATTTTAGAGGTTCGAAAGCAAGCCAATGCTGTAGGACTGTGTAATTTATGTTAAGTATCAAAGAAACAAACCTAACGGTTAACCAATAAAACTTCACTTTAAACCAATGAAGATGAAAAGAGACCAAACCGCAAAAAATATCAAAACATTGACCTGTGAACTGTGAAAATTGGGTCCAGGTCAGATGAACCAATCAGACAAATATTTTCACCATGCAATCATTCCATACAACAAATAAAGTTGACCCCCTGCTAACATGTACAGTGGAGAAAAACTTAAACTTGATCATCGATCTATGAAGAAATTCAAACACATATTTCCTATCTTGTGACTTGTTTGTTTACAATATTGCCTTAAATCAGGAGATAAAAGTGTAACTAAAAATATTTCCATGTTCAAGGGAAATAACTTTTATCAAGAGTCAAATGCTAATTTTGGCATGTCAGTGTTTAGTTGGTCTTAATTTGCTGTTCTTTTTTTTTTCTGTTTACAGATTTTCCTATCTGCTATAGATTCCTTAGAAAAACAAATGTGTAAAAATTCATATTTTAAGGGCAATAATTCCTTGATTGAGTCAACTGTTTATATATTTAAATTTTAATTAATAAGAACTGAATTCGAACTTGTATAGTCCTCAGTTTTATTCTTCAAAATTGAACCGGCCAGAGAGGGGTTTGGTCTGAGTACAATAAGCAAGAAATAGGAGATTGATTGATTTATTGTTGGTGTTTTAAAGCCACTTATAAGCCCCACTAAGGGCTATATCTTGGCCTCCAGATTTTATTGGTGGAGGAAGCTGGAGTGTCAGAAGAAAACCCTTCGATAGGAAAACTGACAATCCTAGTCAATAAAGATTAGAGTGAAGTGCACCCACACTAGCAGGAGTTTGCTAACAACCTCAGTGTTGACTGGCTAATGATTACAGTAGTAGAACTACTACTCAGACCACTTGGCTACAGATGCACAAATAAATAAGAGAAAAATTTGATTTAGTGAGGTTTGACTATGCTCCACCATGTTTGATATTGAAATTGTAGATATCTTCATCTAGAGCTCTCATCATTTTCAAAACTAATAATTTTACCTTATCCATATTAATTATACAATGTGTGTAGAGGAGCTTGTTTGGGTGAGCAGGTTGTGGATGGATGGGAATTAGTTTGATCCAAAGTTGGTCATCAGGAGCAAAAACCATCAATTTTGATCATTTTCATCCTATTTCTTGACCAGACACACCAAGGGATGGTGCAAGTTGTATCTAACTGTAGTCTGCATGTAGAGTGCCCAGTGAACACATTAACAACAATAGTTTTTATGTTAGAGTGAAACTGGTCTAGGTAAAGCAGTCTAAAGATGCACAAATAGCATTAATCCTGCATGGTAAGAGGACAATAACAATCAAAACCAATGAGTAAACAAAGACTCACAAAACCAAAAGACATTTACATCAACAGTTATAAATAAGAAATAAAAAATAACACGAACTCCACTAAAACTGGGAGTGAAATCAGGTGCTCCGGAAGGGTAAGCATTTCCTGCACCGTATATTTAGATCCTTCAAACCCTTATGAACATGTTACGATATGTCAACATTCCAGCCATACATTGTATGTCAACATTCAAATGAATTGATCGTCTCTAAACTAGAAGGGGTTCCAACCCCCAGAATCTGCACCCTAAGTCAGCCACTTGCCATTGTGAGCGAAATACTTTTTGCCCATCTCTGTAGATGACCATGGAAATGTTTTATTATCCTGTTCTTATTTACCAACTCAATTTGTCTTTACCATGATGAGCATCATGACAGGTGCCATATGTGTGTAGCACTTCTTGTGCCCCTAGATCAACCAAAGTTGATAGAGAGGATAATTAAAGATTAAAGAATCAATCTGTATGCTGACGCAGATCCAGGATTTAATGTTAATTTGTATATTGAGGGGTTGTTGCACCTAGCGGGCCCTCATTTTAATTGACACCTGAATTTTGTATATGTATGGTTTAAAAAATCTAAATATTCTTGGTCATTGTACAAAGTACATGTACATGTATAACATTGTACAATACACCTTATCGCTATTTGTCCGCCATTACTGGACATCACACAGGTTCCCGTACAATTTTGACATCATAATAAAAAATGTCTGACGCCAAAATGGAAAAGTGATTATTGTATAATGTCAATAGTTCAAGCGTGAAAGATTCTCTGGTCAGTCAGGAATAGCGATAAGGTGTATGTATTCTACACCAAGTAAATCTTAAAAACATCAGCTTGAAAGAGCCAGGTGATAATGAAAATTTGAGCAAAACAAATCAGTGACAGTGTGCAAAACAACCAGGATTATTACTGCAAAATGTACTATTAGTATAATCTTGATCTTCATATGATACAGATAGGAATATAGTGATACATCCAAGGATATTAATACACTATGTGTGCATCAAGTATTTTACTCAAGTGGGCCCCCCTTACAATTTCGCTAAAGGTTTTACCTTCTTTTACTGTCTGAATCTTGATGAAAATATCATGCAGGGCTTTCCATTGAAATTGAAGTAGAAGGCTGAATTAAAATTATAGGCGGCTGTAACATGCGTTCGGCGAAGCCGGACGTCCACCAAGCTGTAAGCTTGGTGCCTTACGGCAGGGGGTCTGGGGGCCGCTCAAGGCCCCCAGAAGCTCTGCCATAAATAGAGCAAAATCCTGCATTCTCGCAATCTCCTGGCACCTAATTTCATCTTTCAAATGACCATTTTTTATGTATGAAATTAAAGAAAAAAAAAGTCTCAAAGAATTTTTTTTTTTTTATGTTATAGTTTTTTATTTTCATTTATTTATGCTTAAAATTCATTTACTTTTTAAAGAGATTTATTTATATAATAATCCGGTTTGTTAAAAATCTTGATCGATTTATTTTGCAGAACTACGTGCATTTGTAAACAAATGACCCCCCTTTTCTCTCTAAAGACTGGTACGCGTAACTAAAATCATACAATTATTTTTCAAGCATTGACAGAAAATTGATATATCCTCTGATTTTCTCTTTTTTTGTAAACTGTTCAATAAGTCGGATACATAAATCATTTGGAAATGTTATTTATTTGAGGTCGAGTCGACAATATTCTACTTTCGTTTTTGACCTTGATTCTCTGTACACCACGTGGGCTTTGAAAAATGAACTTCAAAAGATACTGTTTTCCAGATTCTGAACAATATGATCTACTACACTTTCTTTAATTTGACAATTGCATAACATAAGATTGTCATCCTATCTGACTGTCTTCACGTTTTAAAAGTAAAAAAAGCCAACGAGTTAATGACCCTCGGAACGTCTCTATTGTTATCATTCAATGACCACCGGAACGTCTCTCTTGTTATCTTTGAAAAGAAACGAAGCATTCTGACTTTAAATAGACAACCAATCAGTGACCTGAATTCATGTGAACTATATTTAGCCCAAGGTAAACACTGACTTTTCATCCTTGTTTATCGTGATCTATCGTGACCGCGACTTTGCGAAAATACGTCTCTCGGCTGCCTGTAAACATTTGAAAAAGATATTATTTTCTTTTTGAATTATATTTTTGTCAGTGAAGTAGCCGGCACTTGAAGCCACCGCAAACGGCGGATTTCCGCCGGCTACCGGCTTCAATGGAAAGCCCTGATCATGTGGTAATTGGTTCCAGTCTTTGATGGTATTTGGTATGAAACTGTATTCTAAAATGTCCTATTTTGTATTAAGTCTAATTAGGAAATACCAATGTATACTTTATTTTTGTATTAGAACATTGGTCTCTACCTTTTACTCGAAGGATTTAGAAAGATACTGTAGATCTTTATTTTTCTGTCAAGAAAACACAAGACATAAGATAACTGATTATAAGTATTCTCAATTTTACCTGAAATGAAGGTGTGTTTACTTTTTTAGAACCCCTAACTTCCTGCTGTGTACGGTCTACCTGAAGTACCCGCTTCATGAATGTACAAATAAAAGTTTTCACAATGACAAACCTGTCTGAAAAGGACATGCTCTGAAGCTGTTACAGCATCAAGACTGTATCGATGACCTTTAACTTGCACCAATCTTCACCAATATTCTGGATGCTGAGGATGTTAATCCAAGGATTTTGCAAGATACTGTAGAGTAAGACGTTTGCCAATAATTGTGTGTTTGTAATTTAATTGCACATAATGTCAAATCATACAGATTGAATGTTTGATGTTTATAAGATTTGCGATGTTTCATTAAACGCCAAATTCTTGGGATAACGTGTTAAAAACTTCGATTATCGCTGAGAAGCTTGAGATTTTCACTTCTTCTTTTGAGCCTTACAACACAACAGGTACCTGTTTGAAGTACGCGTAAAAAAAGTTCGCATAGAAGATTTCACATTTTCCAGGTTTTAAACGTATGAATTCAAATAAATATATGTTATTTGTTGAAAAATAGTTCAATCATTAAAACAATTATGATATTTTAATATGTTGCGAGTTAAAACACAAAATCAACATGGCTTTCGCGGACTGATTTATGATTATTGGTATTTGAGAACTACAATAACAGTTTCGCACAAAATGGAAAAGAAAACATTTTGTTTATTTTTTTGTTTGCTTAATATTTATTTTTTATCTTTGAGGAGTATTGGAGTGTCAATGTTTATTGACAAGTATGAATAATGATTAAAGCAAAAAAAATCCGAAGAATATTTTTTTTTTCTCAAGAATAAAATATAAAATATAACTATTGCCTTTCACATCACAGGCACTTGTCTCAAAAATATATAAAGGTATATAGGGGAAATAAATTCTGAGACGAGTGCCTGTGGTTATTCTAAAAAAAAATTGTGACAGTAAATGATATGATGTGTTTGCCAAATAACTGAATAACTGTTTACAAAAAGGCGCAACTTCAACCTATTTTTAAAAGTTGAAGAGTCAAGTTTGGTTAACCCATATAGGAGTTTTCTCCCCTTTTGTATTTGAAATCAGTATTTCTCCATAACCATACAAGTGATTGACCTCGGGTCTTCCGATTTGTGATCACTGACCTATGACCTAGAAATTGAGGTCAAGGTCATGTTATAAATTTTGAATTTTGCTTGTCATCGTTATCTAAAAGAAACTGTTACAGTTAATGATATGATGTGTTTGCTAAATTACTGTTTGCAATAAGGGATCATATTAAGCGCAACTTCAACCTATTTCAGTCGAAGTGTTTTGGTTAACCCTTATAGGAGTTTTCTCCCCTTATGTATTTGAAATCAGTATTTCTCCACAACCATACAAGTGATTGACCTGGGGTCTTTTGATTTGAGATCACCGACCTACGACCACAAAATTGAGGTCAAGGTCAATTTTACGTTCTAGATTTTGACCTTTGCTAAAATATCTTTCTGGTTCATTATAAAACAATTAAGTCTTCTGCATAAACCTATTAATATTATTTTTTTTTATATCAGTTTGATTTAACACACAACATCAACACGGAGTGACATTTTCAATCATCGTTTTTTAAATTTCATTCTTATTATCGAGGTGGAAAGACCTTCAATTGTTCTCTGAAGAATTTGTTTTTAATTGTAGCCTATTTATCATGGTAATCTTCACAATAATATCCCGCTAACATACTGATAAATGGGCAATCTAATTAAAAACCGATCTCTCATCGCTCCTGTTTCTGATATGTCGCGTGGGAGATCTAACGAAACCGGCTTTGAGGTCACATGTGAGTGAACTAAAAGTTATGAATTTATAAAGATATGCAAATGAGTTGACGACCTATTAATAAGCCAATCAAAAAAGTTTATGAATTATTTTGACTGACAATTTCGTCGTAAATAAAATGAGTTACATCCCTTTGCCTTACGTTAAACTTCCAAGATCGTGGAAGACTCAATTTCATTGGTCGAAAAAGACACACCTACGAGGTCACTCACATGTGGCCTCAAAGCGGGTTTCGTTAGATCTCCCACGCGACATATCAGAAACAGGAGCGATGAGAGATCGGTTTTTAATAAGATTGATAAATGGGACGACTCAGTTCAGTCTTTCATATCGTTAATATTCCATTTCTTGATTATGATCTTTTATGACCGTGATGTCTCGAATTTCACTTAACATAAAATTTGTATAACTAAACTGAATCAGTGAAAGTTTTACAACAGGCGCATACTAGTATATATCATAAACATAATAAAAAAAAATTAACTAATCTTATAGTTATATCTGAGACTAGTTATAGTAGTCTCAGGTTATATTTTGAGGGTTGAACATGTGCTGAAACGGCTTAATATCTCAGGGGAGGATCCAGCCATTTTAAAAAGGGGGGTTTCTAACCCAGGACAAGGGGGGGGGGGGGGGGGTTCTAACTACATGTCCCCATTCAAATGCATTGATCGTCCAAAAAAAGGGGGGTTACAACCCCCGGAACACCCCCCCCCCCTGGATCCGCGCCTGTATCTATAGCTCGAAGTAAGACAAGAATGCCTTTTTGTCGAGCCTTTTTGACTTTAGTCGAAAAAGCGAGACATAGCGATCCTACATTCCGTCGGCGTCGTCGTCGGCGGTGTCCACAAATATTCACTCTGTGGTTAAAGTTTTGGAAATTTTAATAACTTTCTTAAACTATACTGGATTTCTACCAAACAATGACAGAAGCTTGTTTATGATCATAAGATAGTATCCAGAAGTAAATTTTGTAAAAATAAAATTCTATTTTTTCGTATTTTACTTATAAATGGAATTAGTTTTTCTGCCTTAAAGTTTTTAAAATTTAAATAACTTTCTTAAACTATCCTGGGTTTGTACCAAACTTGGACAGTTGCTTCTTTACGATTATAAGATAGTATCCTGAAGTAAATTTTGTAAAAAAAAAAGTAATCCATTTTTTCCGTATTTTACTTTTAAATGGACTTAGATTTTCTGCCAGGAAAACACATTCACTCTGTCTGTGGTTAAAGGTTTAGGATGTTTATAACTTTCTTATACTATTTTTTATTTGTACCAAACTTGGACAGAAGCTTGTATCTAGAAGGAAATTTTGTTAAAATTTTGTTCCTGTGTATCTGTATTTTATTTATAAATGGACTTAGTTTTTCTTCTAGTAAACATTACATACAGTCTGCTGTTAAAGTTTTTAAAACATTTATTAGATTCATAAACTATCCTGGATTTTTACCAAACTTGGACAGAAGCTTCTTACAATCAAAAGATAGTATCGAGAGGAATATTTTTTATTGATTTCCCTTGTTTTTGTTGAGCATGCGATTTACAGCAAACGTAGGCGAGACACTGGGTTCCGCGGAACCCTTACGAATTTTTTGTTTTTCTACATTGAAGTTCTGCTGCTCTTTGTTTCCTTTCAGGGGCGGATCCAGCCATTTAAAAAAAACACATGTCCCCATTCAAATGCATTAATCGTCCCAAAAAAGGGGGGTTTGCCTTTAATACTTTTGTTAATGAAATATTTCATTCATCCATGAGGTTGCTTTCAGTAAATTTGGTTTAATACTATTAGTATCAGTATTCCATTACTATGGGTTATTAATGAACTTCTGTTGGTACCGGTAACGGGTTTTCTGTTCTTTTAGATTGGTTAAGGGGAAATTATTTTAAAAAAATGGCGGGAGATACCAATGGACATTCAAACTCGTATAATAAGACGATTAAATTCGGCAATGACATGGCAAAAAAAACAACGGACGAAAAGTCAAACATTGGAAAATACTCACTAAAGACATCATTACACTTCTCCTTATTTTTATACTATTAAAGATAAAGTAAAAGTTCTTCGTGAAAACTGCCGAAGAAGAAAAAACATTAACTTTATTATTTGAAAATCACGGCGCCCACAACGAGCAGAATAGTTGCAATCTTAATTTTTTAAACATGATGCAAAAGTCAACTACATAATCATTCAATAAAGTATGATATGATTATATTTGATTAAAACTGATTAATTATATATAATATTTATAGATTGTCGTTGATCATCTCAACGAGATTGATTTTCTCGCATTTGATCATCTCAGCGAGATTGATGTTCTCGCATTTGATCATCTCAACGAGATTGATTTTCTCGCATGAGCTGCCACGGCGAAAGTGAGAAAAGCAATCGAGTTGAGATGACTAATTATAATTTGTTAATCGTTATTTTACCTATGACGACGTTGTCAATTTCATGTCAATTTCATTAGCAACGCCACAAGCCCCTTAGTTTCTAGCGATTATTTTCATATCACTCGGTTTCGCTGAGAAAGGAACAATCAGTCGGCAAGATCAAAGGAACATAATGAAGTAAATTACATAAGAAAAATATATCATTTTAAGATGTGTTACGGTAAGTTTATCAAGAAAAGGGGGCAACTGTTGTAGGATGAATGTTCTTATTTCTCAGTCTAATAATAATATAGAACTGGTGATATATTGATATAAGAAGGTGTGCATGAGTGCAAATGAGACAACTCTCCATCCAAGTCACAATTTGTAAAAGTAAATCATGAAAGGTCAAAGTACGGTCTTCAACATGGAGCCTTGAACGGCAAGCTATAAAGGGTTTCAAAAATGGCTATTGTAAAACCATTCAAACAGGAAAACCAACGGTCTAATGATCTATATAAAAAAAACGAGAAACGAGAAACACTTATGAATCACATCAACAAACGACAATGTATCTCTCATGCCACAGGACGACCACTATCTTAACAAGAAAATAAATGACGGCAAATACCTTCAAAGCATGGTCAAACTGTGATCGTTACTATACAGGGGCTCTTTAGCCAAGGGAATCACAGTTGTTGGTTGAATACCGTCGCTAATAAAATAATGAAATCTGAAAAAACGCTCATAAAAGTTCCACGAAGTCTCAAAATAAAATTCAATTAAAATTGGAGGTATTTTTGAGAGGCCAGTATAAAGATATCAGACCTTCGCTCAGTGCTTTGGACCTGTTTCTACATATTTGTTTTTCGAATTATTTATTTATTCGTTTTTGGGTGTGTGTATATATTTCTTTCTAATTTAACCTCTTCGTGTTCTTGCTCTTATCCATATGATAAATTGGACTGAACAGTAATTGATATATATATGTCATAATGATGCCCCATATATAACGATTTTCCACATTAAACATCTGTAACAGTTTTAGTACGCTCCTCCTGTTTAAAAAATGCAAAGCACACTACATGTATTCAATTTGTAAAATATCAATAGGTTAGAAAGGGCTGATGCCAAAAAACTACCTGCCTAAGTAGAATCAGAGATCAAGCTACGCCTATGGTACTATAAATGTGTAAGGGAAAGACACCAAAATGACATGGATAAGTTGAAGAAATACTGACAACGCCACGGCAAAAAATAAAATCATAAAGACACGGCTGGTAATCTACACACGCAGAACATTTGGTTCTGCAATGAAAACCGTGAGAGGATTTTCCGGTTGTGCTTGACACTGTGAGTGGAGTAATTGTCACCGCTTCAAAAGGTATGTACATTTCTAAATCTCAATTTTCTTATTCAACTGATCAAAATATTGAAAATCGGAGAATGCTATGCTGTGGTGAATACTTTAACGAAGAGATACATGTATCATTTACTGTTGTACGTAGAGTTGAACTCCTACAAAATCAGTTGTCCCACGAGAAATTGCCTAAAAAAGTGACATTTCAATTTTGAATGGTTCTATTTACAGACCTAAAAGTTCAAATTTAGTATTTTTTTCGGGCAATGGGTATGAATGTTGCTTTTGGCGGCGTGTGCGCTGTCCGGTGTTCATAGACGTCTTTATAATTCCAAAAACAACATTTTTCCATGAAGTCATGCGTGAGGGGATCGGTTCTGATTGAGGACATCGTGAATGCGTGAGGGGAAGTACAAACATTTTTTTTAATATTTGGCTTTGTGACTTTTGTTGACTCAATAAATGTTATCAAATCAATGCTGATTAAAAAGCACAGATTTATCCTTATACTTTAATAGATGTTAACTGATCACTGATTTAATGAAATCAAACTATTAATTGTTTGTTCAATTTCAGAAAATGCCATTATTCAAAGGAAAAAGGAAAAGAGGACTGAAATTGACTCTCTACAAAAAACCATGGAGATACAAGTTATCCCCGCCCTCGAAGCGAACTAAACCCCCTGTGAGTAGTCCTGTCGTCAAATATACGTCACAGAGATCACCACATATATCTAAGAAAATTATATCGCCGATGAAAACTTCGACACCTATTAGACGAAATCTGTTCGCCCAAAATCACGAAATGTTCGAAACAACACAGGCAGATATACAGATGATTCTAAAAACACAAAATTTGATATTGTTTATTTTGATTTATACAATAAATCACCAAATATTCTTTATATGAATAAAGTCTAACTATTGAATTGCAAATCTGTCTCCATATTTGCAGATGTGGGCAAATAATCGATCTAGTTTTTACTTGTAGCAAGAAAACAAAATCGTTGACAACATTTTTTAACTTTATTCTTCGTGAAACATATTATTACACCTAGGTTCCTACAATTATTTCAAAATCCAATCTCATAAACTTTTTTAAGCACACTCCCATATGTGTTTTTTCATGAACAATATAGCCAAATTTAGGTAAGTTTCAACGACTCATAGCTTGAATATAAAGATATGACTTTCACCTCCCCTCACGCATTCACGATGTCCTCAATCCGAACCGATCCCCTCACGCATGACTTCATGGAAAAATGTTGTTTTTGGAATTATAAAGACGTCTATGAACACCGGACAGCGCACACGCCGCCAAAAGCAACATTCATACCCATTGCCCGAAAAAAATACTAAATTTGAACTTTTAGGTCTGTAAATAGAACCATTCAAAATTGAAATGTCACTTTTTTAGGCAATTTCTCGTGGGACAACTGATTTTGTAGGAGTTCAACTCTACGTACAACAGTAAATGATACATGTATCTCTTCGTTAAAGTATTCACCACAGCATAGCATTCTCCGATTTTCAATATTTTGATCAGTTGAATAAGAAAATTGAGATTTAGAAATGTACATACCTTTTGAAGCGGTGACAATTACTCCACTTAAGCACAACCGGAAAATCCTCTCACGGTTTTCATTGCAGAACCAAATGTTCTGCGTGTGTAGATTACCAGCCGTGAAAGACAAAAAAGTTTAAAAACCCAACAATGAAAACAAAAGACTCTAATTAGGCATCAAAGGTACCAGGATTATAATTTAATACGTCAGACATTCGTTTACGGTCTACATAAGACTCATCAGTGACGCTCAGATCAAAATAGTTATATAGCCAAACAAGTACAAAGTTGAAGAGAATTGAGGACTCAAAATTCCCAAAAGTTGTGCCAAATACGGCTAAGGTAATCTATTCCTGGGATAAGAAAATCCTTATAGTTTTTCGGAAAATTCAAAGTTTTGTAAAAGTAACTCTCCTTTTATTCACTTGTCTTCACTTCACTTATGTGCCTGTGTTGAGTCGTATGGATTGATCAGAAAAAAGTAACCGGGTGAAAGTCAAAACAGAACATATGCAAGTGAGGAGTTCTGTTTTTGGTGATAACAAATATTTTGGTCATGCAAATGATAAAGAAAAAATAAAATCTAAAGTAGACTCGCACATTTGGATTTTTCTAGGTAGTCAAATGATTTACCTTCAGTTTGTTTCACTTTCAATGTTGACATTCTTTTCCTTTAAATAATTAAACACGCACAAAGCCTGCGGAATCCATCTCTAGCTAAGGGATTAAATTGAAGTTCAAATAAATACGGACGCAATGAGGTTGAATTATACGCTTGCAAGTGGATAATTTATCATTAATGTTTTTAGCTTATTTTGACGAAATTGAACCATACTGGCTGCTAAAAGTGATATATTAATTCACTATTTCACTTTCATTGATGATTGAACAAAAAATATCATTTTTTTTTATATATATATATCTCGTAGCTAGTGTCCCTTTAATTAATGCGATAGATTGGTTGAAAGGTGTCTGAAAGGGTTCTACTAAATTAAGGCGGGGTCATAGAGTAAATATATGTAAATTAAGGGTATGTAATACAAAGTTTCCCATTGAAACAGGAAGATGGAGAAATATACCACGAAATGAGAGAATTTGCCCACTTTGTAAAGCTGGTCTTGGGGATGTGTACCACTATATATGTATATGTACCAATTATAAAGTTAAAGATTTAAGGGGGAAGTTCATACCTCCATATTATTTAAAATATCCAAATGTTAAAAAAGTACTGGGCATGCTTAAATATTGTAATAATAATGTGCTGTCTAAGCTGTCAATTTTTATTCAAAAGGTAGAAAAGATGCTTGTCTGATTTAAAACTGCAATAAACAAAGATTTATCTCTGAAGATGTATAATTTAAAAATGTATACTGTATGTATTATGAAATATGTTGTGATCTATATTGTGCATAATATGCTCCTGTTACGCAGTCTTCTGCGGCTGAGTTTTCTTTAATAAACTATGAAACTATGAAACTATCTGATGGTATAAAAATAGCAGATGGGATTGCTATACGTTTTGATTTACTATTTTGTAGAACATTATCAATCTTTTGCACAGTCTTCTTTCCAGTTTATTGAGTATGTAGGCCTGTGTGCACAGCGATGGTCCCATACTGAAAATGAATATTCCAGTTTTGGTCGAACTATAGCACCAGATATGCCTGAGTTTTGATGTTCTGACATGATGTTTTTAACTTGTTTAACTTCGACTTTTTAACAGTTTCTTTTCGGAAGCACAAATATTTGTTGCCTTTAGCAACGACGTTGTTTGTATGTTTGCTGGTAAACTAGTGTAATGCCCAGATATTTTGCTGAAGAGACCAGTTCAAGTTTGTTATTAAGGAGGATACATGAATGTTTAAACTGTTGTTTTTTTGTGATACTGTAACGCAGGCACTCGTCTCAGAATTTATTTCCCCTATATACCTTTATAGGAAAACAAATTCTGAGACAAGTGCCTGTGGACTGTAAGTGTAACCGCGGTTATCTGGATGATGAAAATTCCTAGTGCATGTTTGCTAATCTATCCACTAACAAAAATTCACTAGGGTTTTTGATCCGGGTCCAGTGTAATGAATCCACCACTCTTGATATGATTCTAAAGAGAGTTCTTTTAAGGGAAAATATATGAAAAAAATGGGGTTTGGTATTTGGAGGGGGTATTTGAATTAACTAAAACCTGCATAGATGATTTACGTAAAAAATAATGATAAAGTGAACTTGTTTTTTTTCATCCACGGAATGTTACTAGTTACTTTGAACGAAGTCTTTTTGTTTTCACTTTGAAAACATGATAACAAAATATAATACTTTATTTACGAATTAAATTTTGATAATTTTGATAATCAAATCCATTAAACCATATGCTTTAGATTGTCACTAGTTATAATTTATATATATACTAGATCACCGAAGTTTTCTGTGCATTTGCGTTTTGGTAGACTTCAATTCAAAATCATATCTTCTATGTCAATATTTATTAATCAAATTGGTTCCTTGAAAACTATTCTAATTTTAATCTGTCAATTTATGTAAACAATTAACGGGTCTAATATAAACAAAACAACGATATCGAGATCAACGCTTTCACACTATTAACATCAAATACTCTCTAGTGAAAAACAGTTACCCGGAATAAGAACACGGTAGAATAAAATTACGCTTACAAAAGGACTGTGCATTTGTCTCTAAATGGGAAGCCATCAAGTTCAACCGTGCAGCGACAAGCTTGCTCCAACCTAGTAGCTGCATCTAAATCTAAGTGTAGTGCATTAAGTCACTTTGAGATTTGATGGTTTTGAAGATGATAGTGTCATCGGCAAACTATCTGAGTTTACTGGATGAGGTCGAATTATTCACTTACAAATGAATATTCATCAGTTGGATGCGGTTTCTAAGCCTTATTTTGATAAAATTTAAATAAACTAGCTGTAAAGTGCGAAATATGGTTTCAATTTTTGACTTTCATAAATGACTGAACCGAAAAAAAAACATAACGTTTTTTTTACACTCACTTATATCTCACTTCAAGCTTACAATGGCAATGTATAAAGCAAAGTTTGAAAACCACATTATTTGATTTATAATAAATTATTTGATTTATGAAACATTTGTGTTTTAATAACCACATTATTTGATTTATAATAAATTATTTGATTTATGAAACATTTGTGTTTTAATAAAATAGTTTCTTTTTACTCCAAATCAATCTGAGATTTACTCTTCTGTTTTTCCGCTCGCCGCAAATATCACTGCACTGATCATAGTACAGCGGTAGGTCTTTTCACCACAGAACAACACCGAACAACTCAAAAATTAATTTTTACATCCTCTTTTTGTTGTTGTAAATGTGACCTATATATAATATTTAACTGAGTTATCAATTCTACAAATTTTAAGATTAAGAGACCAAATATCAACATCGAACAGACAAAGAGAGTTTATAATATTAACTCAAACGTCCACTGACCACTGGACACCTCAAATATTTGTTTTCTTCATTTTACTTCTTCTTTTATAAAATAGTTTTACCAATAATAAGAAAAGAGACAATGTTAAAATCATGAACAAAATTTAAATATTTAATATATTAGTATAAAAGTCTGAGGCAATAGATGTCAAATGATTCTTCACACACAATGTAATCCGAAAAAAATAAAAATTTAAAAAAATTGTTCAATTATACGTAATTTGATTGATTTTATCGTTTTATTGTATAAAATCACTGATTGTCTTAGTGGTTGCTGGTTTTTTTTTTGGGTGTTCGGTGGTGAAAAGACCCACTCCTGATAGATCCTGATACAGTTGGCCTCTTGATAAAATGTAGTTGTGAAAGATGTAAAGTAGCCTCCCCTTTTAAACCGGAAGTTGATCTTGAATGCAATGGAAGTGGGAAATGTTTTCATTTACATTACAGTTATTTTGTCAGCTTTCACTTCATTAGGTATAGGATGAATGACATATTCAGTTGTATCTTCAATTTTGAATGAAGAAGCAACTTATTCTAAGCTTCAAAACCCTTGCCGACATTTATTTATCTTTGAAATTAAACCGGTTACCAAAAAATATCATTCATTTGTATGTGTCATAATGATAATCTACATGAATATCCGGAAGTAAATTCATAGAACTGTGAGAAAGTTAATCCGAAAGATTGATAGATGAACTCTTTTTTGTATGAACTCTAAACATAGTTTTCATGAAGCAAAAGTCTGAGATTTGGTAAAAATTGTGAAGATCAAAGAGGAAAAAAAATGTCCATAAATCAAACGAAAATGGTGCCAAAGGGACATGAAAGTGTGCAAGCCTCGTGTTTATTGCCTGACATTTGACAGCCCTGCAATCTGCAGCATCCTATATTCATAGGTGTTACAATGATGTCCTCTCCTCTAGGTTAACTAAATGTACATGTGCAGGTCAAATCGCCCAAAAAAACATGTTCGTTCTAGACTGTTTACCCAGGTTCAATTCGCCCTCAGAGTTGGTAAGCTGAAGGTCTGTTGGTTTTTCTCGGCATGAGTCACAGTTCATTAAGTAAATGTGAATAAATAGTTAGTTTATGAAAGAAAATACATGTAAATTATCATTGATCTGGACCTACTTCTTTTAAATGTATAGTGGTTTTTGATAAGAATAAATTTTTAATGACAGGTGATATGTATATCGTACAATGTGAATGCTTACTTGTATATAAGGTGATTGATCTCCACGAATTATCATTTGTGTAGAACACAATAATAAAATAAAATACTCTGGGCGAATGTTAAAAAGGAGAAAATGAAAGGGCTGATTAATATTCTACATGACAAGCCATTTTTTTTCAGAAGCAAGTTAACTTATAATATACAATTATAAACCTGTTTGACTTAAATTCAACTACATGAAGTACCTTTAACAATTACCATAAAATATATTCAGACTGTTTGTTTTCATGCCTTGTTTTAAAAAAAAATATATATCTTTCAAATTGAACATTCATGTATATACAGTGTACATGTATGATCATTCAAATTTAACCCAAAAAAGGAATATGATTTATAATATGAGGCAGGCATAACCTGTGAATGGGGAAGAAGTCTGTATGTATTATTTTTTTAATTCAATCACGTTGATAAAAGAAACCGAAATACTGTACGTAACATTCCCGATTTTGATTCTGTTGTTAGGGAATTAACTGTGACGTTCTTTAAGTTATGACGTCATATTCGATGTAAACAAAAGAAACGCTTTCATCAGGTAACGTTTTTTCATATCAAACAATTATTAAAATTGAATTTGTATTGAGATCCAATCTTATATTTTACTAGACTGATAAATATAAATTTTTTCAAAGTCTCATGCAAACAAGACAGTTATCTGCGCAAAAGCGGAGAAAACCGGAACAGGAAGTAGATCTGAAAAAAAAAGTAAACGATTTTGAGTTCATTAGTAGAATGAAAAATTCTGGAAATTTTCCCGATTTTTTTTTTTTTTTTTTTTTTTAATGATTTTTCTACCGTAATTAGGGACTTCGTCCCCATATTACATATACATGTAGGCTAATTTGCATTATAAAATATTTGTTTGTCAGATTTTTTTTGTAATGGAAATCCTTTATGACATTTAATGACCAACTAATGAACAGTTACATGTATCAGTTATTTATTATTACAATGGTTATGAATGCAATTGGTGCAATTTGATGTTATTGTGTTTTATGGTGTATTTTCATTTTATTTTTATTGTTTTTCAGTGCATAGTCTCAGAATAAGTAACAAGACTTATATTGAAATCCAGGGAAAAGCATGTTTTAGACGCATGAATGGAACACATCAGATTGGATGTTCATGTAAGTTAACTTTTTTCATTACCAGTAGGGGGAAATATTACATGAAGAGCTTTTATTAAAAGACAATAAATGAATTGTTCGATACATGTATATTAGTGAAAAAAATAATACAAAAATATAAGTCAAAGAGTCAAGAACACAATAAAGAAAGGGACAAAATGCTACTGACACTGAAAACTAAAGATTGAGCAACACAAACTAGATGTGAGCTAGGGTGCTTTTTAAGGGTAAGCTAGTTCTGATAGTTCGTCGGAAGGGGATGATAAATGGCTGACCCGTGTAAGGAGAGAGCCATATCTCTTGCACGTAAAAGACACCCTTGTAGATTTTCGAAAAAGAGTTTGGCTAATGCCACTACAAGGCAGCACTCGTACCCCCAAAGTAGAAAGGGATTAATATAAGTTGCAAAACTTGTTTCCCAATCCACTATAAATAAATATGTTTAAACTAAACTAGTTCTGTGTCACCTATGGCAAGTACTGTATTACAAAAATTCCAAACAGGTAAAAGTAGAAGGGATTGAAAAAAAATTGGAACTGCAACATGTGGAGTAAATCTGTGGTCCTATGTGGAACCTATAAAACTTTCAAACAGTTCACTTTATCTTACCATCAAGACCATATGGCGATTTTATGTATCCTAAATTATAGATAAATCACGTTTAACTACATGTATTTCTTTTATTTTCTTTGTATTAGATTTCTTTATGTTTTGTTTCTTTTTCAGCTGAAACCAAGGGGAATGTTGGCATTTTATATCACATCACTGGTGATAATGATACAGAATGGCTACTGAAGAAAGGCCCTAATAAACCATACATTGTGCTACTTAATTCTCTACAGTTCAAATTGTAAGTTCCAGACATAAATTGCTAACCCAGTGGCAGTGCTAGATCAAAACGTAGAAGACCAGTATACATGTACTTCATATCTTTTATATAGATACCTTATGTTCTAAATTATCTGTTTGTTATATGTTGATTGTTCTTGACCTCATTTTCAAGATTCAGTGACTGCTTTAAAACCAAACAAAATTGTCTTGCTTTGGACAAAAATCATTGATGACAAGACAAAATTGTTGCTTTTTTCTGCTGCGACGTCTGTGACAACATCAACAATTGTTAGGTTTTCTGCTTATACATGTATTAAGTTAGTTCAATAAAAACTACTTGTGAAAGATCAATGATATTCTCTATAAAGTTGCATCATTTCCAGAACATATCAGTTTGACAACTACTTTAAGGCCTTATCAACAGTTTATTTTTTCATGTAATAAGTGATGAAGGCAAGATATTTAAGCATTTGTACTTTCTTTATTAAACATTTTCAGAAAATAGTAAAAAACTTGGTTGAGTGGAAATACTGAATAGGGGTTTATTTTTGCGGGGTGAACATTTTTGCTTATTTTTGCCAATTTAATAGTGCTCATGCTATATGGTATATGAACTGCTCACTGTGACCTTATGAAAATGTAAATTCCATATAGCTGGTGTATACAATGTTGGTTATTTTTTTTAAGTGACTATATGTGTTTATAGTCTAACAGTGGCATTAACTTTAAAATGTTAAAAAATGGCTTTTTATTCAGCAACAATATATATCTATGCCATAATGGAGATCTATGTCTGAATCAAACAGAAATTGATTAATTTCTAATGGTTTAAGAAAAAAAGGAACAAATATTTGTATTTGTATAATCTGCATAATTTACTTCCTTCAAAAAACAAGGAAAAACCTGGCCAACCATCCTGACTTCATAACATATATTTGCATGTGTGGTATTATTATTTTCTTGTTATCATTAGAAAAGCAACCTTTGAATTTTTACATTCATTTAACAGTAACAATTTGCATAAGCATAAATAAAATTATATATAATGAATTATTTTATTACAGAGATTTTGTAAAAAAGTTAAAGAGCTCAGGGAAGGTAAACGGTATAATTGTTATACATGTTCTGCAGAATGAAACATTGACACCATTCCCACCAGAGGGATTCTCTCCTGACAGTTCCTGTCCTAATGATAGATATGGTAGGTAAAAACTCATTAAGATCCAGGTAGTATTGTACTTAACACAGCAGTATAACACATAGGTATGGTAGGTAAAAATGCAAGAGATTAATCAGTCCTGGTTAAAGGTGTCCAGGCAGATACAAATTACTACCGTATAAATCGTTAAATAAGCCGCAGGTTTTTTTCTCTGTCTTTGTCCCTGCGTGTTATACTCGGGTGCGTGTTATGTAAGTATTATTTTCTGTTTTCAGGACGACGGTGAAAGAAAAAAATATCTGGATTTGTTTTCTGGAGACAGTCAGATTGTCAAGTGCTTGCAGTGACTTGATAAATTGTTAATGTTGCATATTTTGTTATGAATAAATAAATATATTAACTAAATCGTTTGTTTTTATTTCATTCAATCATTGTTGGTTTACAGGAAGTCGATAACCATGTGTTTAGTGTTCATTTCGTAAACAAAGAAAGATAACTGTGTCCATACAGGATATTAATTGTGTATTTATCATAAATATGTAGTTGTTAGTTGATTTAATGTGTTTTAATATAAAATTTTCTAATGAAATAATAAAGAAAGTGATTGTGTGTCTTGCCAATATTACAAGTTTCTTTAAATGACGATGGTGATGCATGTGCTTAAATCGACACTTTAAAGTGCTTCATAAACAAAGAGAGATAATCGTGTTTGAGAAGAGGTACCAAACAGGATAAAATACTGAAGAGTAACTGTTTGTCGTTTTATTGTGTTTCAAAACGAAATATCTTTACGAAATATTATTGGATGTTTAACTAAAAAAAAAAGAATACTAATTTTTATAATTTAATCTGTTAAAACATTTATTTATTGCCGTCTTCTTTTAATCCCCCTTGTCATTGCTCATAACACTTTCATTTAAACAATGACTTGCAAAAAGTAAATTGTTTTGTTTCTTGTATTCATCCAAATTAAAATTGAAAAATGTTTGTTACGTTCAAAACTTCAACTTTTATTTTATAGACAACAATAAAATTCTTAAGATTGATTTAATTAAAAAAAAATCTTGACTTTTGGGTGAACAGTTTTCACACGTGGGTACAGGTAAGTCTATAGGTCATAATCAAGGTAAACAATGGCAGTTTTATGGCTTGGGTGACCTTTCATGCATACATTTTTAAGATTAATTTAAATCCTTAATGCCAATTCAAACAATAAACAAGCAATCAATACCATACTAATTTTAATCAAAACAACAAGGTTCAATGGACACCCAAGCTGTCAACACATGGCCATTGTTGACAAAAAACATCAAACGAAACTGGCATAATTAAAACAATGAGAAAAGTATAATTATTTTATTACGATTTTTTATTTTAATATGACACAAATAAATATATTCAAAAATACTCTCAACTTTCTCACCAATCTGAAAATAGAAATGAAACAAATTACGGTGTGAGTTACAAAAGGAGAAAATATTCATGACACTATCAGGTCAGTAGAATAAATATACGTTTTCTTCAGTGTGCGCTTAATATTCAGGTGCGTTTTATGTAAGGACAAAAACAATCTTCCCCCCAAAAAACGGCCGTGCGGCTTATAAAACGATGCGCTTTAAATTCGAAAATATACGGTAGTTTAAAATGTCCATGGTTACAGAATTTACCAGTATTTTTATTACGAAGTAATTAATAAAGTCCATAGATAAATTCATAAATATTTCCAATTTACTGTCACAAAATACACATTGAGATCAAGGTACTGCTGTACTGTACATAGTAGACATTGACAAGATTCCCTCCAAATAAATTGCCCATGAGACAACTATCCACAAGAGACAAAGATTGATTTGTGGTGTTTTAACACCACTTTTGGGCGGCCAGTTATTTTTGGTGGAGGAAGCTGGAGTGCACGGAGAAAAACACAGACCTTCGATAGGAAAACTGACAATCCTAGTCAATTAAGATTGGAGTTGAATGCACCCACACGAGCTGGGTTCGAACTCACAACCTCAGTGTTGACTTGCAAGTGATTACAGTAGTAACAACTTAGACCACTCTGCCACCAAGCGACAAGAGACCAAGAGATATAGGGTTAACAACTATAGTTCGCTATTTTGCCTTCAACAAAAAGCAAAACCTATACTGCACAACAATCTACCAGTATATAGGCCCATTATAACAAATATAAAACAATAAACTTAAAAAATATATGATATACAGCAACATGTTCATTTCATAAGACTTCATTGTGTTTTATTGGGAATATTGGATATCTTCTTTTTCTTCTTATAGGGAAATATTCTGTAAAATTTTGTTGTGTATGACCTACTTTTTATTTTGTAGTGATAGTTATACCTCATTTCATTGAGTGAGTTAAAAACTGCAATCGCCTTGTACATCAATATTCATTCAGCTTTTTTTTAGTTATGGAACGTGTAGATATTCAGTCCTGAACTTTAAGATGAAATATACGTGATGTGATTTTCAGATCGGACAGTCATCCTGCACATGCATGAAATATTTGCTACTGGTTGTTTTAATTAAGCAACCATCAATCAGATCTGATAGGCATTCACTTGCAGTTTTTTTTATACTTCAATTTTTTTTTATCATACCCACTGAACAAGGAATTTATTCATTAGATATAACTCTGCTTCAGTGTTAAGGAATACTTAGGTTAGTGGGCTGGAACTTTATTAAGATGAGTTTGCACAGGTCTAATAAGCAATTTTAAATCTGCCTGGCAAGTTCTTCCTCTTTAGTGATACTTTGAATAGTTATTTTACCTAAGCATGAATTTTATTTGTGACTTCAGTATTTAGAAATGATAATGATTTTACCAGTTACTTTGTTTTATGAATTGTACCAAGTAAATAATTTTCTGATCTGTTTGGCAGTTGCTTCTAATTTGATGGATTTTGATTATTATATGAAATTAGCATGGAATTTTTCATCATTATTTAAAAAAAAAAAGTTGGCTATAATTTGTAGGGCAATGCTTGCAATTTCTTGTTTTCTTTTGCACAATTTTTACGTCATAAGTAGAAGTTCAAAAATTGTTGCTTATGGTTTTGTTAATTTTTAAAAACTTGACAGTAGGGTCATATTTAACCTGTAAGGATAGAAAAGAACATATAAGCATTTAATCTGTTTTCTTCAGAATTTTAATTGCATAAAAAAAAAAAATGTCAGTCAAAAATGCTTTCATTTTTTGTGGTAATGGTCCATAAATTCTGGACCGTTTTCTCAAATTACTGTACATAAAAAACTCTACTTTAATTATCTTTATTTCTCTTCCAATGAATGATAATTATATAAGTATGTCAATATATATATATTATTTCAGGTTTATACCATGAGGATAAAAATTATGGAAACTGTCAGAATGTAACCTGGAATCCTGTAGGCCATGGTATGATGTTTGAGGACTTTGACAAGTTCCCTATCTTTGTGGTCATTAACCAGACTGAGGTGGACATTCTCATACAGGATGTAAGTTAAAAGGTTATGACATATAAATTGACAAGTTTCCTTTCTTTGTGAGCATACATCAATGAGACTAAACAACCAAAATAAAATAAAAAAGACATTGTGAGGTCAACAAATGATATGAAACAATAGACCAGTGTCTATACAAGCTCTTTATCAAGTTCAGAAAAAAAGTTTATCATAATAAATTTATCAAAGATTACCACAGATTTACTTCAAACATCAAATTCTCAAAGGAAAACTTTAACTCTTACAGAAATTAAGTATATCATATGATAAATTCAGGTACATATTTTTACCATTTTTATTTCCAGTGTTATGAGAAGTATAACAAACCTTTACCAGATGGTTCTGTCAGAGAATATCCTCTGTGTGCTGTACAGCTGAAAGATACAATGTCTGGTGCTAAAGATGCTAAAACCTGTTACCGTAGAACACAAGTCCCTACCAATCTCAACCCTGACACCTACTGTGATCCTCTGGGAGACCATAATGTCATAGCTACAATAAAAGCTGTTCCGAACCAGGAGGTTTACCCTAACAAATCTGTTATAGTGGCTGCTGCAAGGGTGAGCTTTTTTCATGATTTAATAAATCCAAAACTAAAAGTGTTATTCATCAATCCCAAAAAGATTTAAAAAAAATCTTAAACTCTCTCAAAATTAAGTTTTACCCAAGTTTACAAGTGAAATTGCTAATGATGATGTCGCAGTTATGTCATCATAATTTGCAAATTTTACTGAAGTTTCATTTTTATCCTCAGCTGCAAAGTACAAAATATATAGAATTTGGTAATTTCAGTATATCAATGTGGGGACACCTGCTACTCTTTAAATATTTAGTTCTTAATTATTTTTTCCAGCTTGATTCATTTTCTATGTTTGAAAATATCTACCCAAGTGCAGACAACCATGTAACTGGAATTGTGGGATTGCTAGCAGCTGCAGAAGCTCTATCTAAATACAAAGATGACATCATCAATAATAATGATACCAGAGACATCCTTTTTGCTTTCTTTCAAGGTGTAAGTATATTATATTTACAAAGTTATTTGAATAGTTACGAAGCAATTCGAAATTATGATATTTTCCCTTTGAATAGACAACAAATATAATGCAATGCTGACTTTTGGTTTTACAAATTTAACATTTTAACTTTGTTTAACACTTCAGTACAAGACATATTCACTAAAAGCTGTGTTCTATTTATGATACTGTCTTCCGTGGGAAAATGTTAAATCAAACCAAACATAATGACATTTCAGATTTTCTGAAAATAGAATATGTGTACAATGTAAAAAGTAAACTATAAAAGCTTGTAAGATTGAGATTATATATTTTGGGAAGCCTTTGATTTCATTGGAACACTTGTGTATTGAGCTTGTAAAATTGAGTTTATATATTTTAGGAAGCCTTTGATTACATTGGATCATCTAGAACAGTTTATGACATGCAACGTAATGTTTTTCCTATGGTTGAGGAGACAGGAAAATCTACTTTACACTTGGTCAACTTTAGTCATATATCACACTTTGTAGAGGTCAACCAGCTTGGATATCGAGATGATGGTAAAGTCTGGCTCCATACAGATCCTCTCAGTCAAAATAATACACAAACATCTCAAGAGGTAACCATAGCTTAATTTTAAGTATTTTTCTCTACTTTTCCCATATCTTCTATATAAATCATACTGGTATATCAGTAGTTAAGAACTTAAGAAACTAAAACCAGGAACCAAGTGTCTATACTGTATAGTTGAAGTCAATTTAAATCTCACCATTTGTCGGAAATTTTCGTTTCATTTCCCGCAATGGTTTCAATAGTTTAGTTCATAATTTTTTGCATCAAAATAACTTATTTACAACAGGATTTAACTATAGTTTAAGTTTCAACAGATTTATTGCTTGAAAAACTATGGTAAATAAATGAGACACAGTTAAGTTTTCTAATGTAAACATATATATCTTTAGAATATTTAAAGGGGCACTAGCTGTCAAATTCATTGTAACCGATTTGACTCAAATTCTCATATGTGGTTTATAACAATGTAAAACATTTATCCAAACTATCAAAAGTCTAAAATAAACAGTTTACAGAGCATGGGGTAGATACTATATAGGTTCGTTTCGTGTGTATTTTAGTCCAGACGCCATCTAATTAACTATCGATTTGACCTCAGATGACCATATAAGCGATGTAAACAAAAATAAAGATACGAATAGATTAAACCAACACGTGCAATTGCATTTTTATAGGTCTGTTTGATTTTATTTTATAGATTAAAAATAGATGTTTCTCATTGTTTTTAACCATATAAGAATGATTTTATGTGCATCGAATTAGTAATCAAATGATTTACCGTAGTTTCACTTTCATTGTTGACATTCTTTTTCTTTAAATAACCAGTACACGTACAATGCATGCGTTGTCAATCTCTAGGTAGGGGTTAACTTGAAGTTCACATGAATACCGGTTAGAATGATGATGACGTTTTCACTTGCAAGTGAATCAGTCAAAAATTATGTTTAATCGCTTATTTCAACAAAATTAAAGGAAATTGATTGCTAAAAGCAAATTATTATTTCATTATTCCAATTTGATTAATGATTGATCTAAAAAAAATCATACTTTATTTTTTTTATATATATCGTAGCTAGTGCCCCTTTAAAGAACAATTCATACAAAACAATACAATATATTTTGAGTATTCACATGATTTTAAAATGTTTCTATGATGATCAGAATTCTTGTAACTTTCCCTTCAATATGTAATTACGGAAAGCATGAGTACAGTAATTTTAAAGATTAAGAGAAATGAAGATGATTGTATTTAATTTCGAGAAAACTGTTAGAACAACAAAAATGTTTATATTCATATTTTTAGTACTCTGTTGTACAACAAGAAAACCAACCTTCAAAGTCTGTTGTTAAACAATTAAAAACAACTAACTCTATGCTTGGTACTGAAAGAGTGAACTGAGGGTCTGAATGGAAAATAAAGAAACAATTACACATGAAAAAATGAACAAAAAGTACTGTACTGATTGATGGTGATCTTACTTTAAATTTTTCAAATCAAAACATTGAGAGAAAGTCTTATATACCATGTAATAATATGATTCAAGTAAAAACCTATCATTACAATACTACCATTACAGATTGACAAGATGATACAACTGATAAAGAATGTGGCTAACAATATGAGTTTAGGTATAGGAGAGAACAGTAAGTCCCAGCCACTACCTCCAGCCTCTGTACAGAGGTTCCTTAGAAAGGACAAGATTCCAGCAGTTGTTTTCAGTGACCACCAACACAGTTATACTAATAAGTAAGTACATATGGTTCATTTCTATGGCAAATATTTTATATAAATAAAAAGATGTGATGTAAGTGAGACAACTTTTCATGTTTAGGTCAAGTAAAATTTTTAGATTATTTTTGAGATATCCTGCATTAGCATAAAACAAACTTTATTTTAAGTGCAGGAAATTAGTAAGAAAAATTAACGAAGGATTCATAGAAAGTGTGGAGGAAATCATGAAAAATTCCATACTATGTGCCCTCCATATACCCTTCCATCTTCCATTACTTGTTTTTAAATAACAATGGAAATCATATTTATGACATCCAATTTATAATTGAATTTTACGTTGATTTCATTATATATTTTAGACAGTGATTTTGCTAGCGCTCGTCACTTTCGTATTTTACGAAAGGGTTTTTTCATTGAAAGTATTTCAAATCAATTTCGTCACTTTAATTTTGAAAGTGTAAAAAAAATTTCGCAATAAAAACTATAAATCTACCTGTCTTCATGTTTTTGACAAGTTTATGACCTCCAGGTAATTAACATTTTCAACAGGTGTTACAAGTTGTGATTACAACTAATCCGCTTATCGCCATCAGATGGGTCACTTATCCGTAATTTATAAATTAACCCCATAATTGAATGACCATCATAATTATTTCCCCAGGAAAATTAGTCGGTCGGCAGTTCAACAACCAGGAGAATAATTTCTTCATTTTAAAATCAAAAATGTAACAACCCGGACAGTAAATTCGCATTTGAATTTCAATATTTCCCAAACGATCACAATCTGAAGTTAGTTTGTCGTAGATTTGTCATTCGAAGGCATTTTCGTCATATTTTATTTAAATTTTCATCAATTTAACTTTCGGCAATTTCCATTTAATATAAAGAACTTTAATGTGTTTATTCAAAAAGTTCACGAGAAATGTTAAACAGGTGCTTCCTGTATTGTGTTCTACGCATGCGTGAAAGTATTCCTTTGACTATTTATAGACATTAAAAACGTAAAATACGAAATCATTTAGAATCAATTAAACGAGAGAGACAAATATATATCTCTTACGTAAGGAATTTAAATCGAAAAATTATAATTTCCTGATGAATCCGGACTCGTTTTATATTTATTATCCACGTGTCACCCCGTTTTCGTTCATTTTAAACCCGAAAGTAGTAAACGTGATCTATTGTAGATTTGTTTATAACCTCCTTTCAGTCATTATAATCGTTCTAAAAAGGATTTTATACATCTCCAACTTGATAGAAATCATTTCCAAATATCGACTTAGATGTTTTATAAGGATAATGATTATGCAGTGAAATAATCATTGCAAATTAATTTCTGCTGTGATTCCTTGTTTAAAAAATATAGAATCCATGCAACTGTTGTTGATCAGGATGACCCCTGGAACAAACTGAAGAGAAATTGTGAACTAAATTTCTGGATTCCATGTCCGAATCTTTCATAATAATGACCAATACAGTCAAATCATACAATAACTGCCAATCATGCTGGTGCCTCAATCCCTTAAAATCTGACTAAGTCAAAAGATGAAGCTAGTAATATACATCATGATGAATTGGTCCATTGCTTTTACACAAAATAAGGTTGATTTTAATAGCGCGCAAAAGTGACTAAAGCCCTCAAAATCCTAGCTTAAACCCTGATTTTAGATCTAATTTATATTGATAAAACTCTGCTTTGTTTACAAAGTAAAGATATGGTATACAAATAATATTTTATTGCATTATTCTATTTTATCATATAATTTTCATTTGTAGATATTACAACAGTAGATTTGACATCGCCAAAGCAATAGAAGCAAATACCAACGACTCAAATATAATCACAGAGCAAGCCAAGAACTTAACCAGGATATCTACCATGTTAGCAAGGACCTTATATACCTTGTCTACAAGGAAGGATGCTCCTCAGGATATGACAAGTTCTGAATCTATAGTAAGTTTATTGTAAAAAAAATTATGCATGTGATCTAGTGGATATTACATGAATATTTGCTAGAACTTTTTGTCAATAAATTTAAAGTTTGTCATTTAGGTCTGTAAAGTAAATGTGATTTTCACAATCCAACCTTTACAGTGGGAGGTACTGTCAATGACCACAACAGCCATTCAGTTATCATTAGCAGTGCCCTACAATTAAATACAGAAGAAGGCTACTAACTTATATGATCTCCATTCATAATTAAATAATATGGATTAGAATTGTTGATAAATAAACACTTGCAAAGGCGGATTTAGGAGGAGGCAGGGGGCCTGGGTTTTTTTGGTTGCTTATATAGGGAATCACTGAAGCATGACTGGAGCGGGCCCCCTCTTAGGCAGTCGGTGGGCCCCCACTTATGAAATTTCTAGATCCGCCAGTGACCAGTGACTTGACCAGTTGCTGTCACGTTCAATTCATAAAGAATAGATTTATCAGGTCTATTTATTGATTTTAGTTATCAACAGGGGTGAATTTCAATGGGGGTGAGAAGACTTAACTATTTGATTGTATTTGTAAGTGAATGTTATGTGGTATTATTTTCTGAAAAATTAGATGATTTTAATGATGTTATTGTATTTTTAGGTGAGTGACTTGTTGTTTTTGTTATCTGATAACAAGAGATTTTAATGATGTTATTGTATTTTTAGGTGAATGACTTGTTGTTTTGTTATCTGATAACCAGAGATTTTAATGATGTTATTGTATTTTTAGGTGAATGACTTGTTAATTTGTTATCTGATAACAAGAGATTTTAATGATGTTATTGTATTTTTAGGTGAATGACTTATTGTTTTGTTATCTGATAACCAGAGATTTTAATGATGTTATCTGTATTTTTAGGTGAATGACTTGTTTTTTTGTTATCTGATAACCATAGATTTTAATAATGTTCTTGTATTTTTAGGTCAACGACTTCTGGTTTTGTTATCTGATAACAAGAGATTTTAATAATGTCATTGTATTTTTAGGTGAATGACTTGTTGTTTTGTTATCTGATAACCAGAGATTTTAATAATGTCATTGTAGTTTTAGGTGAATGACTTGTTGTTTTGTTATCTGATAACAAGATATTTTAATAATGTTCTTGTATTTTTAGGTGAATGACTTGTTGTTTTGTTATCTGATAACAAGAGATTTTAATAATGTTCTTGTATTTTTAGGTGAACGACTTGTTGTTTTGTTATCTGATAACAAGATATTTTAATGATGTTATTGCATTTTTCGGTGAATGACTTGTTGTTTTGTTATCTGATAACAAGAGATTTTTTATGATGTTATTGTATTTTTAGGTGAATGACTTGTTGTTTTGTTATCTGATATCAAGACAGTGTGAAATGTTCAGAAGAGTTTTAGATGATACTGATAACAAAAATCTGGGTAGGTAATGTTAACAATTGCAGCATTTTCTTCACATAGAATGGGGCCTTGTTTTAATGATGGATTGGGGTCATTTCTTTATGAGAGGCGAAAGATACCAAAGTGATACTCAAAGTCATAAGTAAAAAAACAAAAATCAAAAACAGTAAAAACATAAACAATCAACAATTCACAAAAACATAACATAACATAGTAAACTATAGACTAAGCAACAAGATCCTCATAAAAAAGGGAGATTATTTCAGGTGCAGTTAATCCTGTCTCATATGTAGCACTCGTCTTGTTGCTCAGGTAAGTACAAACCCTGTAATAAGTCTTATTCAGTAGGTCACAAACTTTCTTTAAAGAAATCAACTCTCACACAAAGGAGAAGCATCTTATTTTTCATTTATAGGTTTATTCAGTTATCCTGTTTTTCTGTTTTGTCATTTATATATTTGTGTCAATTACATTATGCATTTTTCATTTCAGATGAGAGTAGTCTCCCTTACCCATTCTATGTAAGTGTTACAAGTACTAATAACCAGGTGACCTATTTAACCAAGAGACTGCTGAGTTACTTTATTGGAGATAGAGTCAACAATACAAAAGCCAACTGTAAACAATCTGGAAACAACAAGGTAGTTAGGCCACACCAATTTAATTTCTTGTTCTACGGATTTTTGGACTCCAAAATTTGGGGCGAGCGAGCGATTTGAAAATTTTAATAAAAAAATATTTAATTTGCAAATTTTTGAGGCGAAGCTTAAAAAGTAAAGGCGAGCGATTATATTTTTTTTTTGTAAACATAACATAGTAGGTTTTGACAATATTAAAGCTTGATTTATCACTTGTACTTTAACATTTCTTTAATTTCTGAAGTATTTTTTCCCTGTTCACCAAGAAATAATTAAATCTGGTCTATGTATGTGTGACTGACAATGAGACAATTCTCCATCCATGTCATAATCAGTTTAACTTTGGGGACAACCCCTTAATGTTATAAATATCCCTTTTACATGTTTTATGAGGGATCAATATAAGTTATAATATATTTGTTTGTACAAAAGGGCTCATATTTTCTCAAAGAACTATATATCTATCTGGTATTAAATTGTCAAAACATGTTCAAGAATTTTGTAATATTCCTGGACTTTAACCATGTTAACACATTTAATTTAACAGTTTAATATTATTCAAAAAAAGTGGACCCCTTTTTTAGAAAAAGTTGTTTAAAATATGATGTAACTCTCCTCTTTTTGAGTACAAAATTCTAAGTTTTTAAAGGTTTTGTATAGAAGAACTATACAAATCCTTGGTATTTCTATTTTCTTTTCTACATCAGTAAAATGACCCCTTGTCTGAGGGAGGGTTGTTCTCAACATGATAATAACAAACACAGGTCAAAGTATGGCCTTTTACACAGGGCTTTGATACAGACCAAACAGCAGGCTATAAAGGACCCCAAAATTATTAGCGTACACAATTCGAAGAGGAAAACCAACGATCTAATTTATATATCATGTATATCCAAACGGGAAAATACCAATGAACAACATCAACAAACGATAACTGCTGAACGACAGGCCCCTCAATCAATCAGGACAGGTGCATAAACATGCAACAGCTATGGATAGTTTTGTTTCGCCAGCATACAATATAATTGCAGTTGAAGGCAAATCCTTCAGAAGTTCTTTGTACTTTATTCTAACAACGAACATTTTTGATAGGGAATATCAGTAAGGGGGAAAGTAACCAATTTTTTGTTCTTTACAGTTATTTCCGCGGTTATAAATTTATATCGGAGCACTCCCGCTTTGGATAAATAGGTTTCACATTTATTCAAAAACCAGTTGTTGGCATGACACGGGTTATGTTCTTCTCATATATGTTATGATGGTATGATACTAAACCCCTAGCGGGAAGGATTGTGCCTGATGTTCATATGATGAAATCATAATCTTTCAGTCAGTTTAATTGAAGTCTGGAGCTGGCATGTCAGTTAACTGTTAGTAGTCTGTTGTTATTTATGTATTATTGTCATTTTGTTTATTTTCTTTGGTTGCATCTTCTGACATCAGACTCGGACTTCTCTTGAACTGAATTTTAATGTGCGTATTGTTATGCGTTTACTTTTCTACATTGGCTAGAGGTATAGGGGGAGGGTTGAGATCTCACAAACATGTTTAACCCCGCCGCATTTTTGCGCCTGTCTCAAGTCAGGAGCCTCTGGCCTTTGTTAGTCTTGTATTATTTTAATTTTAGTTTCTTGTGTACAATTTGGAAATTAGTATGGCGTTCATTATCACTGAACTAGTATATATTTGTTTAGGGGCCAGTTGAAGGACGCCTCCGGGTGTGGGAATTTCTCGCTACATTGAAGACCTGTTGGTGACCTTCTGCTGCTGTTTTTTTCTATAGTCGGGTTGTTGTCTCTTTGGCACATTCCCCATTTCCATTCTCAATTTTATTCATGCTGAAACAAATATTCTCACAGTTATCTACAAAGTGTGGTGGGGTGCTTTTATGTTTAACATCGTTATATACAGGTTAGACTGTGATTTTAAAAACAAATGTTGATATTTTTATAATATTTACAACAAAAAAAACGGTGCGGGAAATGGACATGATTACATTTCCGGATGCGGGAAGCGGGAATATAAAAAAAGTAAAAAAATTCTGTTTTGAAAAAAATAGGTGCGGGCGGGTCCGTCGAACAAGGAATCAAATTGGTGTGGCCTTAGTTATACAAGATACATTTCTATAAATAGCCCAAGTCAAAATCATGCATCAACTTTTCTTTGGTAAATCAAAGACGTAGCAATATCTTGTAAAGACATTACTCCCCTTTTTGTATTTTACCTGTTTTACACTTTTCCTGTTAAAGGTAAAAAGGTAGAATGGAAATGGGGAATGTGTCAAAGAGACAACAACCCTACCAAAGAGTAAAAAAACAAACAAAGGCATTCAATTGGTATTCAACACAGCAAAGAAATCACGCACCTGGAAGTGGACCTCAGCTTGCTCCTTAACAAAATTGTGTACTAGTTCAGTGAAAGTAGAAGTCATACTAAACTCTTAAACATATGAATGAACTCAAATTAAAAAAACATACAAATCTTTTATAAATTTATTCATTGATCTCTTTGACCATTTACTAGCAGAGTTTCTTATCTGATATGAATCAATCATTTTTTAAGAAATAAATTTGTAACAAAGTGAGAGCGAGATTGTTCTGTACTTTTGATAAATCATCCCTCTTTATAGCTTTGTTTGCTTGTGGTGCGCCACAAAAATATGGAGGCTACTTCATTCATTCTATAGATGGCATACAGTGTTATCCCTAGGATTTTTGGATAGCGCTGTGGTAAGCGCGTAATTTTCGACAATTCTCAGTAACTTTAGGAAACCAACTTTAGCGCGGCGCGCAGTTTGTTTGTAATTGCTTTGTTATGTGTTTTTATTATACATGTATCATGCTGTTGATGTTTCCTCTTGTTATGATGTGCTTGTCATGCTCATGGAAGTTACAGTGTACCCCTTAATGAGGCTTTGTTTGTTAATGTTATTGTCTGGATATAGAAGAAGAGTCTTTTTTTCTCCATTGTAAAATCATAATATATTAAATCCTCATACTATCTATGTATAAAACTGAAGCAGAAGTCTTTTTCCATGATGGATCTACACCAGACTGCCTGTGCCAAGATTTCTTAGCACCATCAGGTAATGTTGCAGAACATGTAGGACCAACAATATTCAATAAAGTCATTGTCAGCTTCTGTTTGGTTTTGTAACCAACTGTAGCAGTGTACTGCTAACTTTACAACGTTTGACAGGAATTGACATTTTTTAGCATAAAGATTTCTCATTTTTATGACCTAAGCGTTTTATAATATTTAAATGGCCTCATCAAGCTGGACATCGAGAAAGTAAAATTTCTCAAGTCGTATGAGCTTTGGGTTTGTTTTTCTAATCATATCCTCTCAAATTGTTATCAAATGGTAGAATTTCTGACTAAACAATTATCAGTTCGAATAAGGGATAATTAATACTTAAAAGACTTGCTCATTTACGGGGTTTGTATGGATAGTAAACCCGGCAAATAATTTGTAACAAATCCCTGGCCCTGTGTTTGATCGTTTTTAAAATCATCGTTAGTTCAAAGTTCGTAAAACAAGTTTGTGAGTGACGTCGGGAAATGCGGTCAATTCATTTCATCTCATTTCATTCATATATGCCTCTATATTTTCTTTGAATTAAAAAAAATAGATGTCAATATTGAAATCTTTGTTTATTTTGATCCTTCAATGACGCCATCTTGTAAAATTTATTAGACTGGTCCCGCAGAGTTACTTTAATACATTCATTCAAAAATCGTAAACCAGTCGATCATGTGATTCAAAGTTAAAAATAAGCGGGAAATTTGAAAAATTTGAAAAATACGGAAAAAAAATATAGCGATGCGGTTGCGTTGGATAGCGCTGCGATCAGTGCAATAGGACAGTGGGGAATTGCAATAGCGCTGAAAAGCGCTGTGCTAAAATGGCCTGGGGAGAACACTGGGCATATATATATGAATCACATAGAAATAACAGAACATTTGAACTTAGTAAACTTAGTATTGAAAAGTAGAAAACAAATATGAGAGCCAGTATTACTGGAAGAATGATCATGTGACATAAATAACAATTCCTCATTGGCTATATTAGTTATACATGTTAACCAATTTAACTGGATGTATGATCATGTGACTTAAATGATAATTCCTCATTGGCTATATTAGTTTTACATGTTAACCAATATTACCAGAAGTATGATCATGTGACTTTAATAACAATTCCTCATTGGTTATATATGTTTTACAGGTTAACCAATATTACTGGAAGTATGGTCATGTGACTTAAATAAAAATTCCTCATTGGTTATAGATTGAACAATTAACTTCCCCATAGGTGACAACGGTAGTCTTTTTCGAGATACAGACTTTAGAAAGTTGATTTTTTTAACGAAACCTGGCTAGAATTAAACAAAAGTTATTAGGACAGTATTTTTTGGTCCAAAATTAAATATAGGTTAGTGTTTCTTTTCTTAGTGTAATTTGTACTTATGTCCCATGCCTATCAATTTTGCACTTAAAAATATGTGTCTCGTTCTAGCGCCGAAAAGTCATATCAGTTCTGTAGGGGCTAAGGAAAACAATTCATTTTGCCTTTTGTATAAAGCAGAGTGCACAAAGTCTCTAATAATAAAAAATAACGTGAACAAATATCGACCAATCAGGATTATTCATACTCTTAATTCTAACACCATGTTATGCTCATAAAATGGCTGTGGTGCCCATAAAATCTAATGGTTTATTGTAACCTATATTTGTTGTACAGTTTAACCAATATTACCGGTAGTATGATCAAGTGACTTAAATAACAATTCCTCATTGGCTATATTTGTTTTACAGGTTAACCAGTATATGTGGATGCAGGGAGAGAAGAATACAACAACAGACAAGAGACAAGGATTCTGTAGCAGAAGTACAGCAGTGTACACCTTAGCTCAATCTCCTCTGTTTGATCAAGATGGTATTTATTTTAAACCAGACATATCATGTACAAAGCTCACAACTAGAGATACCCTTACTTCCTCAAAGTCTATGAAAGGCAAAATAAAAAAAATGAAAAGTCTATATTTTCTATAGGAACATCAAAATCATGCAAGATTCATTATTGAAACATACAGTTTTTCAAAAGAATACATCTAAGAGTTTCATGTGATCTTGGCCTCGTTTCATAGACCAGTGATCAAATTAAAGTTTTCATGGTCAAGGTCAGATTATAAATGCTGTAAGCAATGGAGTATTAAACTTTATTTTATGTATTGAATGACCTTTAAGGGGTACATGTCTGTTTGGCAGGGTTCATCTGACCTTGACTTCATTTTCAATGATTATTTATGATGTTAAGATTTAGAATTACTTGAAGTAGAAGCTTATCTTAAAGGGGGCATAAGCTAACCATTGCAATACGTCAAAATAGACTCAAACTCTGTAAATGAAGAGTTGGTCAGTGTTATGGGCTTTAATTAAATAATCTAAAGTGGAAGAATTCCTACATGCACATATGGGAGATAACTCTTTGGCAAGTTTTGGCTCTCGATAGCTTTTATATGCAGACAACGATAGGTAAGGTAAATGTACTCTAATAGATTAATATTATATCACTATTATTGATAAATATGCAGTATAAAAAAAGATATTCAACAAATTTCTTTTATAATTTATTGTGTTTTGTTATTTTGTAGATTATAATTGGAATATAGATGAATACTCAGCCTGGACAGAGAGCAGCTGGCAGACTGATTCCATACAAATGAGAATTTTCTTAGTCCCTAGTAAACATTTAGAAGTATGTACTAAATAATTAGAATAAAGAGATTAGGTTTTGTATCTTGCACTAAACACCAGTCTGTCTTAGTTTGAATTACAGTTACTACCTGAAATCTGAAAAGTGACTCTTCCAAACTTGCTGCACTAATAGAATGAAAATAAGGCTCATGTTTGCTTTTGATGTTTGGAACACAGAATGTCCAAAGTGTTCACCTTTGCATTCACTGTTAGTTATTTTGATGCTTATATCTTTTGAACATCAATTCTTATTGGTTGATTGCAAAACTTTACATCCTTGAATACAGGATTGAGTGCATTAGAAAATGTTGTACATGTAAAATTTACATGTTTGTATGTTAATTACTTTTCTATTTGCAAGAAATGTGCACTTAATTTTACAGTTTCATTTTAAGGGCTTCTATTATAATTGTGTTTCAATATTGACCAACCATTAAAATATAAATTTTCTCTGAATACACATGCACAAGGGCAAAGTGATATATTTAATACACAGAGAAATCTGTAAGCACACTTCTATTATTTTATAAACTTATCACCACTGAATCCTTATACTTGTTGTCACATCTCTGTTTCCCTATTTACATGTTCATTTCATCAAATACCCAGGTAGACTGTTTTTAATAATGAAATGACTTCAAGCATATATATAAATAGGATTCTTTATACAAATGCAATGTGGGTTATTGATGGTAACCTTTTCATATTTTTTTTTCATTCGGTGAAATTGCCTATAAGACCAATTGCTATGATACCAATCTCTTTAAAAAAAAAAATTCTTTCACAAAAATATTAGACTGTCTTGGAAAAAAATACAAATTATTGACAAAAATGAAAAGAATATCCAAACTGTTTGAATTTCTTGTTTTTACTGATTAATTTTGAATTCACAAGAATTTGATTTATATTAAATTTCTATTTATAAGAATTTTGAAACCATTCATTTAAGGGTAAACAATTACTATCCCAGTGTGCTACTTAAAAGGTTCATTGAAATTCTTCCTATCAGAATACTTGTTTTGTTTCTGAAGGTGTGAGAGCAAGCGTCTAGAAATGGTCATATATGCCAGTCTTGTCCTAAACTGAGAGTATTTTGTCCTAAATGAGTAATTGGGATTTAGGACAAATTTTATTTTTTTACAGAAATAATTTCGGTCATTTTGTTGAGATCGAGTTTCTGAATCTCCATTTTGAATTTAATTTTTTTGTTATCCTTTTCTTGTAATAAAACTGCCACTCCAGTATAGTGTTATATTCCTGATAACTAAATTCCCTTAATTGCTCAAGATCGATATTTAGGAAAATGGTAGGGAAATTTATGAAATAAATAAATGCAACAGTTAAACAAGTTCGTTGATGCTTCCAGTACGACTGTATGAGCATACACACAATCCTTGTTTGAAAAAGAGCACCAACTTTTAAGTTATCTCAAAATGACCTAAATTAGGTGAAAAAATTTCCGGATCCTTGTGTGAGAGGGTCTTTCTACTTTGAAGGAAGACTCCGTTTTCTTGTAGATGGCTTACAGAAATGTATCTTGTTATTTTTATATATGCTATCTTAATATTCTTACACACAATAATTTATCATCTTATTACAAAAAACTATATGACTGAAAGTGAAAAATATATATAACATAACAAAACAACTAAGAAAAACATTCTATAACTGTTAGTCTTGTAGTAGTTATGTCATAATAACCAGAGCCTTTGTCATTGCGCTAGACTGGTAGATATGTAGCAATTAGTTTATAAGAAATAAGGGGTTTGAAGCAATAACATCTGGAGATTAATATATAACTTTGATACTAATGTTATGTGAATGTATGGTATCAGGAGATGTCACTCATACAAAGATTAATTTGAATGCATTTTACAGTCGATCCACTTTTAATTTCAAAAGCTGGAAATTTTACTCCCATTTGTGATTTTTAATCTTCTGTTTATTAATTGCATCATTTGAATTCTTGTTAAAATTCAATACCAATAGACCATTTTCATATTACTTTTGACTCCATAATTTTTTCGACAGGTTACCATGTAGAACTTCCTATTACTCAGTCAATTATGAGCAACCAAAAGAAGTAAAATCAAATATATTATCAGTGCAATTTTGGGGAAAAGTTTACTGTTTTCTGATGATTAGTCATGTATAGAAAGCATTAAACATTTAATTTTCCCTCAAAATTTCACTGATTAAAAGCTTGAATTTACTTATTTACATTTCTCTTGTTTGTCCAAGTACCATGATGTCTTGCCACAGAGAAGGTAACCTTTCAAAAAAAATATAAATTACTGAGTCAAAAGTCTTTAATTTGAAATTGTCTATTGTTACAGTATTCTAAATGAAATTTATATTATTCAGCTTTTGTTTAGATGTAATAAAAAATTCATAAATGTTTGCAGCATAGTTTATATGCTTAAAATTTTTGTACAAAATTGTAACTTAGATGAAATTGATTTTGTTGACAGGTAGCCCTGTTGTGTTCAGGACTGGCCCTCCTCCTAATTTCCTTGGTCGCTGCATATTTTATCAACCTGAAGGCATCCATTTTGTTCAGTATTAACAGTTCACAAACTACATAAGGTCTGCATTGTAATTAACAATATCTATTTAAGGAAAACTGGTTGAAATATTTACCATTTGTATATATTTAAGATTATGGCACATAAATGAATCAGGCTAATTTAACAATAATGATTTTAACATCTAACAATTATTCAATATAAATTAAACTGACCATTGCTTGAACGATTGTCCACACACTTTTTATTTCTGCTGTATATTGTAAACCAACTTATTTTTTCACGGATACTTTATTTCACATTTAACCCTTTCTAGTCCACTTTGCAGCTATATAATTTGACTATTTTCTAATTTGCCTGATGTAGTTTAATAAGAAAAGATCCATGTTTTACACAACAACTTATTTTCACGTTATTTATCTGTTCATGAAAGTGGGGGGAAATTAATCGCTTGCTAAAAAAGCTGGTTTACAGTAAAAGATGTGGGTAAAAATTACAAGAACTAAACATAATTCAATAAGAAAATTCCAGTTTTCCTTGGATGGATTAGAACATTTGTATTTAGGGTGTGTTCTAAATTTAGCTTGCATTCAGGTTTAGCTACCACTTATGCATGCTAGTATTATTAATTTGCATGAAAAAATACACAAGTATTATGGAATCAGGTTGGTTACATATATACCCTAATTTTTGTGAATGAATTGAAATGTGTTGCAGGTTTTACTGTATATTCAAAAATAAGTTGACAGTATATATGAAAGAGCTTAAAATGAAAAGAACAAAAAAGGAAATAATCTTTTAAAACCCTTTCCTCCATTGAATTTTTTTTTTTAATACTTGATTCGCATAGGACTTTTTAATAAAACTCTGAAAAATATGCTTTCAAGTATTAATGCATTGAGAAAAACAAATATTTCATCAAATAAATTTAAGTCGGATATTCCTATGATATTCCTTTTCATATTGGATACAAATTTTATTAAGTCTACTGCAGACACCTTCTTGTCAAAGCATTTCAACTGAGGTACTACACAGGCGTCAAAAGGCGTCATTATGGAGTAAAGGGGGTGGCGTCAAAAGGTGTCACTATGGAGGAAAGGGTTTTAAACAAGTGAAACTTGAACTGACATGTGTTTGATTGTTTACCGATTATATATTTATGTGTTATCTCTTAAATCTAATAGTTTACCAAGTTAATGTTTATAAAGTTATATATTTATCAGTAGAGTAGATTATTTGTAACATAACACATTTTTTGTTGAATATTCATTAAGATGTTGTATCTAATCTGTTTCGCTATTCTTTAAGCACATATTTATTCTCATCAACAATTTCTTTTAGTAAAAAATAAGTGGAATTTTGAATAAATTATTTTTATAGAATATTAAACAATGATTTGTAATAGATTTGATCAGATTATTTGTAATAGATTTGATCAGATTATTTGTAATAGATTTGATCAGATTATTTGTAATAGATTTGATCAGATTATTTACAATAGATTTGATCAGATTATTTGTAATAGATTTGATCAGATTATTTGTAATAGATTTGATCAGATTGTTTGTAATAGATTTGATTAGATTATTTGTAATAGATTTGATCAGATTATTTGTAATAGATTTGATCAGATTATTTGTAATAGATTTGATCAGATGATTTGTAATAGATTTGATCTGATTATTTGTAATAGATTTGATCCGATTATTTGTAATAGATTTGATCCGATTATTTGTAATAGATTTGATCCGATTATTTGTAATAGATTTGATCCGATTATTTGTAAAAGATTTGATCAGATTATTTTGTAATAGATTTGATCAGATGATTTGTAATAGATTTGATCAGATTATGTTGCTCAGTATACAATGTATAACTGCATGATCTTACAAACTGTCTATGGTTCTAAAATCTTCATCAATCTAGCATTGCTTCTCTGTATTGTGTGGCTGCATGAATTCTTTAAATTAAAATTTAGTCTGATTATAACTTGATATGTATACAAATAAAAAAAGTTCACACGAAATATGCATGTCTTCAGCTATAACCAATTATGTAGTCTTTTCAGATGACCTGGGACAATTTTTACAAGATTCTGTCTCTTTTGCAGGAGCTTGGATTGGAATAGAAAACCTTAAATAGCAAAAATGTTCAGTACTATAAATGAAATAAAAAATGTGTGACTATGGCATAAATTGCCAATTAAAGAAGTAATTGTCCTTTGAAGATGCTAATTTACATTGCTAATTCTCCTTTAATTAAAATTTTTAGAAACTAAAAGAGATAAAGAGACAATGTAAATGGCAAATATGTTCAGCACAATATGACCAAAATTGATTCCTTGTAGGAGTTATTGCCCTTAAATAATGTGTTTTAATGTAGCTTGTATTTACCATTGATCTTTTTTACTTTCAGACAGTGACATTGGTAGTAGGCCTTATCCTAACTGTTGTCTTCATGACCTTGACCTACTTTGTCAATAAGAAGGCTGATGTTTTATTTATGCAGAGGAGGACAAGGAGATATTAGAACAATAACAGTTTTTAAAAATTTAATTTCATTGTCTTTCATTGATTCATATGATCAAATCATATTTGTCACAAGAGTAGTTTTCATAAGGTAGCATCTCTGATCATCATACTTGTTATTGACTAACAATGATATCAATAGTCTATATGCCAATTACCAATAACTTGCTGTAATTACAATTTTTTTCACAGGTTGTTTTTCCTTCACCAATTGCATACTTGTTCCAAACTTAAAGGGGAATTAAAATCTTGTTCACTGATTTGACTCAAATTCTCAAATTTGATCCATAACATACTAAAATATATATCCAAATTATAAAAAGTCTAAAATAAACAATTTACAATTCATGGACTCAATAATATGTATCAGCATTTCGTGTTAATATTATCTAGACATCATTTAATAAAGCATCCAGTATACCTCCAAAGACTGCTGAAGATCATAAATCCTGATATAAATGATAGCACACAAATGCAATTGGATTTTTATTAGGTCAGTTTGATTTCAAATAACGTATCTAAAAAAATACGTTATTAATCATACCTGTATAAAAATATTTCTAGTAAGGGGTTGAATTGAAAGTCGCATGAATACAGATTCAATTAGTTCGAATTATTCTATTGCAAGTGAATAACTCATCATTGGTGTTTCTTAGCTTATTTTGACAAAATTGAACCTGTTAAAAAGGAATTTTCATTTCACTATTGCACTTTTACTCAAGATTTAACACGAAAAAAGATCGTGTAGCTAGTGTTCCTTTAACAAAATGGTAGGATGCCAATTGAAAGTAATACATTTTTTTTAAACCAATTTTTTCATAGCTACCTAAAGATTTTTTAAATCATAAAGTTTTGAAAAAAGCTACAAATAACATACATTATGCACATGTAAATTTGCTCTTTCTGTTTGCTCATCATTGACAATGAAAATTAAAACCCCTCCTATAAAGGAAACAACTTGTACAATGGATCTCTAAATTCAAAATTGACAAATAGACTATTCTCATCATCATATTCTATTGAACAAATTTATATACACATTTTTGGAATAATAAAATGATGAAGTGAAGAAATGCTGCTATTTGCAAAGGAGAACTTCTCTGTGACGATTAGCTGTGTCACCGTCATAAGATTTAGAAACAGGGATTACTATCTTTTTCATGGAAGATTTTTAACCAGTCTTAGAGATGGAGTTCCTTAGTATGCTATTAACAAGATGCTTATTGTGGAAAATCATCAAAATGGACGTTGAGTGCCATACACTAACATTAAGATGTTCATTTCTGTAATAAGATATTTCTTGGAAAAGCTTTTTTTCACAAAATTACTCTTATTCCATTATTGTTTTACATGTAAATATAAGATATTGTAAGTTCATTAATTACTGTGATATTTAATTTGTGTGAATTAAAAGATACGATAATTCATTGCTTACATGCATTATAAATGTTATACTAAAAATGTAAATAAATCACATTTATTATACCTCCACTCTAAAAGTAGGCTAAATTGCTATCATCTTGTCTGTCCATCCAGCTGCTAGTCTATCTATTTGTTGGTCTGTTGGTCCTACACATAATTTGTCATGCTTATCTCAAAAGCTATTAAACCAGAATGAATTAATATTTGGTCAGCAGCTCAGCATTGATTGTTGTAATGTGTAATCACTTTTCTAATCTGTCAGATGCCTACTTCCTGCTTTGCACTATTTTGTATAATGAGTGGGGGTATGCTTTGCACAGCAACATGTGCATTCTTGTTTTTATGTTATAAAAAAATGCACAAATAAATACAGATATTGATTTCTAAATTTAAGGTATTGAATATATTTTTTAACATATGAAATATGACTAGTGACCAAATGTATGAAATACACCTAATAGGTGTTTTCCTACTCTTTTATGACCTACAAGAGACTTCGGTATACCTTACAGAAAAAGTGAAAAATCCATTTTCTCTTATCTTAAATTTAATTTCATTCAAAGCATTTATATTTTTTTGTGATTTTTCCACATCCAAATGACAACTTTCCAATAAAAATTCTGTTGGTTGAACTTGATTCATTATGTGCAGAGTCTGAAATATAGGAGTTCAGAAATCCCATGAAATTTTTTCTCAGGTACTACATGTACTGAGCTGAATGACTTTCTATTTAATCAGAAGCTTTGCATTGGTGAGTTGTAATGTGTAAATGTGTGAATGCTTTTTAGATGTCTGATAGCTTCTTCTGAGTTTAAAGTACTTTGAAATATGAGTGGAGGTATGCTAAGAATGACACTTTGTGCAATCTTGTTTGTATTTAGAATTTACAGCCGATTTCAATGAGTGTGTAGGAAAGGGTAATATCTTTGGTTAGCTAGCTTTCTAGCTGAACCGTGAAGTCATTATTAGGTAAGGTATACTACCCTCCTTTCGAAGTAGCTTAGTCCTACAGACATATATTGGTTATCTGTGGACTAGTCTACTCTTAAAGGAGGGTAGTATACCTTACCTTATAATGATCTCACGGTTCAGCTAGCAAGCTAGCTAACCAAAGATATTACCTTTGCCTACACACTCAATGAAATCGGCTGTAAGTGTATTCTGAGTATATTGTAATGTTGTTTTACTGTGCTGACCTTGTATGAAGTCCTACATGAATGTATGCTTTGTTGTAGATTTTTTGTTTCATATAAACCTCTTATCACGATGTAAATATTATTCATACAAAGGTTTTAATGTTGTAAATATTCATTATACATGTCTATTTTGAAGTCTTTGTTAACATTATTTTAAACATTCAAATAAATGTTCATACTGGGAATGATGTAAGAAACATAAACTGGAAAACTTGCTTGAAAATAGAGGTCTGTCTGCAACCTTTATTTTGATGGTAAATTATGCATGAAATTAAACTGTACTTTTGTTAGCGTATTAGCTATACTTTCCAGCCCCTATTTCTTAATTTGAGAACACATACACCATAGTGCATGGTCAACTACAATTTTGACAAAAAGAAGGGAATTATTCAACATGTAGTCTAAATGTGTTCTATTGTTTGATACAATGCAAGATACAATGCAATGTCACAGTGCAAAATGAAAGCAAATGCCAATCTTTACCCTTCAGTGCTTACAAACAAGTTGATTACAACCCTGCAGTAGACTTTTATTTTTACTGTATATAATTGAGTTATTGTCTCATGTTAATGTACAATATATCATCGTCTTTTGTATTATGCATGGATCATGAAGAAAAGTAGGTATTTGCCTGGCAGATAAAAATTGATTGAATATTGACCAAACGTGTACATTTTAATGTTAGTGAACCATATGTAAAGAACAAATAAATACTGTGGATTTGTTTATTATTCGTTGGATACCAATTTTCGTGGATTTCATGAGTGCAGGTAAACCATCATCTTTGCTAGCCAAGGGTTATGATCCACTCATGCTCTCTTCAAGAGAGCGGGAGTGGATTGTAACCCTTGGCTAGCGAAGATGGTAAACCCTGAAACTATATGTACAACGAAAAACAAATTTTATGTAGGCTTGCATGTAGACTTCAGCAAAACCATGAAATAAAATATCCACGAACATGTAAGTTTTCTTGGATCCACGAAAATTGGACCCACGAAAATAAACGAATTCAGAGTAATCATAATTAACATATGATTTTAATTTTATTATAAAAGATTATATATCATGACGTCTTGAGATTATTTTTATATTCCATTTATTTGAAATTTATGTAAATTCAATGTTATTTATTTTTAATGAAATCATTGTTGGTATGTGTGAGAATTTTATATTTCACTAATTATTTGTAATATTGTGTATGCTGAAGACTTAATTTGTAGTAATAAGGTCATAAGGAAATGATAGATAATTTGCTTCATGAGTTTACTCTCTTTCAAGAAATCTGTAATTCTGATCCTATGTAATGTATATGTTCAAATTGTTGTACAACAAGTTTATCTTCTAATACCACACCTTCTTATATCTATTATTGTCAAGCCTTCGACTTTAGTCGAAAAAGCGAGACTAAGCGAGCCTACATTCCGTCGTCGGCGGCGGCGTCCACAAATATTCACTCTGTGGTTAAAGTTTTTGAAATTTTAATAACTTTCTTAAACTATACTGTATTTCTACCAAACGTGGACAGAAGCTTGTTTATGATCATAAGAAAGTATCCAGAAGTAAATTTTGTAAAAATAAAATTCCATTTTTTCCGTATTTTACTTATAAATGGACTTAGTTTTTCTGCGAGGAAACATTACATTCACTCTGTGGTTAAAGTTTTTAAAATTTTAATAACTTTCATAAACTATCCTTGATTTGTACTAAACTTGGATAGAAGCTTGTTTATGATCATAAGATAGTATCAAGAAGAAAATTTTGTAAAAATGAATTTCCACTTTTCCGTATTTTACTTATAAAAGGACTTAGTTTTTCTGCGAGGAAACATTACATTCACTCTGTGGTTAAAGTTTTAAAAATTTTAATAACTTTCATAAACTATCCTTGATTTGTACCAAACTTGGACAGAAGCTTGTTTATGATCATAAGATAGTTTCAAGAAGAAAATTTTGTAAAAATAAATTTCCACTTTTCCATATTTTACTTATAAATGGACTTAGTTTTTTTGCCAGAAACAAAACATTCACTCTGTGGTTTAAGTTTTTAAAATTTTTATAATGTTCTTTAACTATCCTGGATTTCTACCAAACTTAGACAAAAGCTTGTTTCTGATCATAAAATATTATTCAGAAGTAAATTTTGTAAAACAAAAATTCACTTTTTCCGTATTTTACTTATAAATGTATGGACTTAGTTTTTCTTCCAGTTAACATTACATACAGTCTGCAGTTAAAGTTTATAAAACATTTATTAGATTCATAAACTATCCTGGATTTTTTACCAAACTTGGAAGCTTCTTTCAATCAAAAGACAGTATCGAGAGGGAAATTTTTATTGATGTTTTTCCTCATTTTTGTTGAGTCTGCGATTAACAGCAAAAGTAGGCGAGACACTGGGTTCCAGGGAACCCTTATGAATTTTTTGTGAAAAAAAGAAGGAAAATAAGAGAATAAAGTGAAATGCTAAACATTTAATTATTAATTTGACTTATAAGGGACCAGAAGAATGAATGTGAGGAATTGTAATTGATTATTGCTTTAAAAACATTTTCTGTGTTCTGGCCTAAGTATATAGTTGTATTTACTTTGCTATTATGTCCAAACGTAAAGTTTTTGATGTACACTTAAACAGCTTTATTAGGTAGATATCACTGTGCTTTCACATAATTACTTTCAATGATAGATTAGAGGCTAGTGCATTATACATTTCTTTTTATGCTTTTTCCTTGTTCTACTGGTCAGCCATATATTAAATTTATATGAAATATCACTGGTCAATAAAAAGCCATCACTTGACGTGTGACATCTGTTGTCAATAAAATTGTTTAAATCTTGCTATCTAAAACATTAGCTAAATTAAAACCAAACTTGGCCACAATCATGAATAACTTCAAGAGAAAAAAAATATTGCTTCCAAAGTGTTTCTGAAAATGAATTTAAAAGGTATTTTTTGTGTACATTATTAAGGTCCGTTTTCAGGTACATGCTCTTTCTTACATCTTCGAGATACTTGTACAATGACACCAGCTTTTTAAAGCCAAAGTCTATAGATATACCTATTGGTTTGATGTTTTTTATTGTTTGTCTTGTCTGAGGCAAGGTAATAATTTGCTGAAATTTAATACAAAAAATAGTCTCCACAAGTTTGATTGGTTTGCATAGAGATATTTGAGTAGGGTTTATTTAAGTGTCAAGAAGTATTATGATTTATGATTACTTGTTATTAAGTGCTACATATTTCTTGTATGAATGTATATTATGAGGACTAAATAAAATAATGATTAATTTACAACTTTCTTGTGTAATTTTTTTAACAAATAGATGACGTCAGTTATGAATAAAAAATGTGCTTTCTGCCATGTATCACTTTCACCAGTTGGTGATCCAATGAATGGATCCGTAATAGAGTTGTCACTTACTTAGACATACTTATCAAGTACTGTGACTGTATCTTACAATTCTTTACAATAGATACTTATCTTTTGCCCAATGTATCATGTATTGTGTTACAACTCTAGATTCTACTGACAAGGAAAGGTATATTACAGTGGCGGATCCAGAACTTTTCATAAGGGGGGCCCGCTCCAGTCATGCTTCAGTGATTCCCTATATACTCAACAAATTTTTCCCACGAAAGGGGAGCCCTGGTAGTAAGTAAACAAGTATTTGGTGAAACCCAAATTATTCACTTTCTACAGTCATGTCATTTTACAGTTTTCAATGGAAGTGTTGCAATACTTTTTTCCAGGTGTATAGTTACTAGACAACTAACTTTTCATAATTAATGGTAAAGTTAAAGTCATCTCTTTGAAATTTTTACCTTAACAACGTAGTAAAGTTTAAATACATACAAACGTACATTAAATAAGCTTAAAGGACATAATAGGATTCAAATTGGTATTATTCCTATTTGCCAAATACTATTCATTCATTTTGTTGAATTTTTTACAAGGTCTTCTTTCTAAACTACAAAGATAATCATATCCCCTGTTCTGAAAAATCTTTAGGCTTCACTTTTATTCCTGTCAAGATCCCCTTTCTGTTCAAATTCCTTTTATTACAATATTTACAGGGACAGCAATTCAAGAAAATAATGTGAAGGTCATATGAAACCCGTCGGGCAGAAAGTATTTCTTACATACAATGGATCTAGACCACAAATATAGTGAACCTAAGACTTCAAGTAACTGAGAATCTGATGATACCACAAAAAGTTTATCAATTAGCCATGTATCAAATAAGGTCAAGGTCTATTGAACCCTGACAGTTGGACATATATCCCCTGGTACGCCATTTCCAAAATCTGTTTTTGTCATATGTGACATACTAAATTTCTTTATTTATATATACAAGGGAAAAATATTAATGACCTGATGGCATTGGATCTTTTGTTTCTTCTTCCAGGTATGATTCTATGTTATAATTTCTTTCTTGCACAAATCTGTAATAGTACAGGATTTAGCAACAAGAAGGAAGCCTCTTTTCTGTCCAATTTTTCAATAATTACGGCCTATACCTTGGACATAACCCACCGGTTCAATGCCCAAGACTAGTATAATTGCATTCAGACAGATACATGCACCTAACAACCATTCCATACACCAAATATAGTAGACCTGTTGCTTATACATGTAGTACTTGAAAAACATACTGAATCACAAAAAATTATTTTTAACCACTGAACCATGAAAATGAGGTCAAGGTCAGATTACACCTGCCAGGTAGACATATATACCTTACAATCATTCCATACTCGAAACACAAAAAATTATCTTTAACCACTGAACCATGAAAATGATGTCAAGGTCAGATGACACTTGCCAGTTGGACATGTATACCTTAGTCCTTCCATACACCGAATATACTAGACATATTGCTTATAGTATTTGAGATATGGACTTGACCATCAAAACTTAACCTTGTTCACTGATCCATGAAATGAGGTCTAGGTCATGTGAAAACTGCCTGACAGGCATGAGGACCTTGCAAGCTACACACATACCAAATATAGTTATCCTATTACTCATAAGAGAGAAATCAACATTACAAAAATTCTTAACTTTTTTTCAAGTAGACACTGAACCATGAAAAAGGTAAGATGAAACCTGCCAGACTTACATGTACCCATTCCAGTCATTCGATCATCAATTTGTTGAAAACCCATTGGTGGCCTTCAGCTGTTGTCTGCTCTTTGGTCAGGTTGTTGTCTCTTTGACATATTCTCCATTTTCATTCTCAATTATATTTACCAAATATAGTTGACAAATTGCTTATAGTGCTTGAAAAACAGACCAAAACACAAAATCTTAACATTGACAAGTGAACCATGAAAATGAGGTCAAGGTCAGATGATACCTGCCAGACTGACATGTACACCATGCAATCATTAAATACATCATATATAGTTGACCTGTTACTGTACCTGAAAAATAGACCAAAACCCAAAAACTTTACATTAACCATTGAACAATGAAAATGAGGTCAAGGTCAGATGAAACTTGCCAAATAGACCATACAATCATTTGATACACCATGTTGTGGCTTGCATAATTGGGGGGCTTGTAAAATTCTCCCTTACAAGCCAACAAAATCCAACTAAAATTTTTGTAAAATTGAGCTTTGGGCTTGTGGATTCAGAAGTTTATTGTTCAGACTGAATACCTATGTCTTGTATACTGCTACTTTTTCAGGAGAGACAAAAATGTCAATCATCTCTCTTTTTCATTTTCAGTATCTTTATATGAATAAAATATGTTCTCCTCGAATATCTAATAAACCAATGTCTATCATTTTATTTTCTATTGAAATGGAATTTGAAATAATCAAGGAGATAAATACATAGACAAAATGTGAACAATAAATTACTTTATTGAATGAAATAAAATAACTGTAAAATTATGTACAAATTATTGAAACCCAACTAGCACAACCTGAAGTCCTTTAAAACTTCAAAAAATGTCTTAACATCAGAATGTCTTTCTAACAGTAGACCTTAACACTTTTTTAATCATGTAAATTTTCAGGAAATACTTGAATGTGGTGGATTATATCAAAAAAATATCACCAAAGATTGCAATACATGCAAATAAATGCATGTTTTTTTGCATTTAGATCAAATGAATAAAGTATGACCATCAACCTGATCATGATCAACAATCTACAAAAGTCATAAAGAGCTACTTGCTTACAAATGATTGCTTTTTCAACTTGAATGTATTTTCAGCAAGTTAAATCAATTAAAGTGTCATTGTTTATTTCATAATCAATAAATTCAAACAGTAAAATTAATGGTTTCTCAACATTCAGTGTCAGAATTTCATATTATTTTTTTTTTTTTTAGTAAAATATAATTTTATGAACTCACAATGCAATACGTTTATAATCTTCTTTCTTATCTTATCACCACTGCTATACAGCAATTTTATCACCACTGCTATACAGCAAGAGTTCAAATGTATACGAAATTAACAGTGTTTAAAAAGCATTGAAATGAAAATGCATGCTATATAGATTATTTTTTTATTTAAGTTACCCTTATTGTGAAAAAATCTGTATCAACTTTCTAAAGGATGGTCAAGCTACTTGCACAAAAGTCACTTGGCCATTATTTAGAAATTTCTCATAATTTACCATAACTTCATTTAAGTGAAATATCATCATATATAAGTTATAAAGTGACATTTTATTTCTTATGATTATTTCTTTGCTTTAGCTTCATGTCACAAGAACACTAGCATTGAATATTTTCAAAAGCAGCACAGTGTAGGTACCATAAAAAGGAAGTATTAAAACCATAATGTATTAAAATAGAATTAAAAGGAAAATAATAAAAATATTATTGATGAAGCATGGCTAAAATGACACAAGGTAATCCATAAAAAAAAATAAGCATTATCATTAAAGAAATCAAAACATATTTGTAACATTACAAAAGGACTTACATCATGTATAACAACATACAACAATAAACACAAACATGAAATAACTACAAAAGGCTTTACACACATTGTTTGTACCAGAACAAAATTTGTAACATTTCTTTTGAAAAAAAGGTGAACAAGATTTGTAGCAATTTAATCCAAAAAATATTTCAACATTACAAATTTAAATATTACATCATAAAAATACCAAAATTTTTTTATACATATATATCATTATTTTTCATGAAAAATTTAAGACATGAACCAAGCGTACTTACTCTCTTAACAATATAACAATAAACAATATTTAAAAACAGTAAATGCACAAGACTATTGGTTTTTCTCACACTGTATATAGGAAGTTTAATAGCAGACATCATTGTGTTTTTTAATGAATTCAAGACAAATGTATTGACATCTTTTTCATTAACAAATCATGTCCAATTACTAATGCTATGTACATGAAGGTCTGGATGGGGGTTTTCATAACTCCATTCTTTAATTTTCATGCCATTTTTCTCTTTTCTTCAAATATTTTGCTTTTTATTCTCTCTCCTATATACCTCAGTCCTCTTGTTATTTTCAATTATTTTTTTAACTAATTTTTTGCAGTGTTGGTCTCATATTCTTTATTTTCTAAACCCCATCCAGACCCTTGTACATTGAGTAACCAGAAATCTTCATTGAGAATGGAAATTGAAGTATGAAATTTAAGTTTTCCTGACTTTTACACTTAACATTAAAAGTAATTAAATATGAATTCAACCAGGATAAAAACCAAACTGAAAATCAGTTCACTTTATTTTGTATTACATATTCAGTAATATCCTAGTATCGTAGAGATTTCTGACAGTAAATCAACCCAACAACTGTGGTGGTAGTCTACTTAAACAACAAAGCAATTAGCACAAGAGCTTTGCGATAAAAGTAGAATAAATTTTTACAGCAGAATATATGCTGTAAATGGGAAAACAACTGCATAGTATCTGTACCTTAGTCAGAAGACATTTCTAACACAAATAATCAATATCTAAGTAATGCACATATCGTCGCTGTTATGCAAAAACCTTGTATCTTATGTTTTGATAATTTTACAACAGGCAGTAAAAACTGAAATCTTTTTATCGATTATTTAGAATTAAATATGTATGTTCCACTGTATGCAAAAATATCTGATCTTCTAACCAATCAATTACCAAGACGAGCAAACATTTCATCACCTATATTGTATTTTCAAAGCTTTTCATTATTTTTATTAGCTTTGAGAACCTAAAATTGATAAAACTGTACCTGTTATAATGTCAGCTGCGGTGCAAAGTGTTTTTCTTTTGAGATACTATATTTTCGCACAACAAAATGTCTCACCAATCTGACTACACTTTTTCGTCACAATTGTAAGAATTCGGATTAATGATTGGTTAGAAGATCAGATATTTTCGCATACAGTGGAACATACATATTTAATCCTAAATAATCGATAAAAAGATTTCCACAAAAAATTGAGATACGAGGTTTTTGCATAACAGCGACGATATGTATTAAGACATAATAATCACTTTTGGACTGTAAGTGTAATCAAAAGGAACAGCTTCAAAAGCCCCTTACAATAACATCTTCGTTTTTTGTTTCCTAATTATAATTAATGAAAGTCATTATGCATCTTCTGACTGTTCTCTTATATTTGCACAAGAAATTTCCAGTGTATTAAAGCACAAAATTTCATAATATGTAAAATTGTTTGGAAATTGTGCGCTATTAACACTCATCTTGTCATCAACATGAATTACTGTACTGCTGTGGCTATTCCTTGAACATTCATTGGTATACTGGTGGAATTTGGTAAAGGTCTTCTGAATAGTAATACATGCGGTTCTGTAATAAAACAATTTAGGTATTTCAAATAAAACTTAATATAATGCAAATAGTTCTCTAAGTTAAATCTAGATAATACAAATAATAATAAAACTTTCTGCTGCTTGATTGGAATAAAGCATACTCCTAGAAAACTGTAATGAGTTTCAAGTTCATGTATCCAAAACTTCATGGAAAGATTTGCAAATGAAAACCTCTCATTTTTAAAGGCATCATACACTAAAATCTCATTTGTATGTTGTATTTCACTCATTTGTCTAATATTCAACTATCAAAATAAGTACATGCAAAAAGGTATCTTAAATCAAAACTTTAAACATGAATCAGATAATATATATTATGTTATTTATTAAACAAGTCACCTTAAATAGAATATGTGTACCAAGTTACAAAGTGATAATAGCAAAACTTCTTTGTAAACTAACTTAAACTCAATTGCAAGGTTTATATACGTCACATGGTTGCACAGACAACATATTCCATTACATTAGTTGAGTTGTTTTAGTGGAGAGGCCAAGTTGTAGTCTTTGTTTTGTAACATTGTATTGGTATATTTTTTTTAGTGGTCATGCAGAGAAAAAAAAGTTCCAAGTAATTTTTAGTCTTTTCAAACAAAAAAAATGCAATTCATAGGCTATACTACAATATTATTCTTAGCAATTCCTAGCTAGACAGCCTGTAAGTTATTATTTTAAACATTAAATTACCTGGAGAATGAACCATATAATGAATCCATCCTGGAGACTGCTGTACACCAAGATTCCTCCATTCAGATTCTGTCATCAAATGATTCTTTGGAACTTTCTTAGCAATATCAGGTGGCAGTATAACATGTCTATAAAATTAATTTAAATTACATTCAAACAATAGAAATAACAAATTTTTAATTAATCATCTCAAAGAAGTGAAAAGATGGTAGTCAACAAATGTTTCATCGCTATTAAAATGTGTTTCGTATTACGATAAATTTTTCACTTCTGTTCTCATACTTTGAACAACAAAATGATCTTATTTATCATGTTTATAGTTACCCGAGTAAGTTTTTCTATTCAACACCATTTTTGTCTAAGGTTGTAGTTTGTTTTTTAACATTGTTTTACATACTGTATTTATATTGTGTCAAAGACCAAATTTATTTGTTCGGTTTATGTTTACTTGTTTTGTTAATTTTCTTTTTGTAGAGTTAAGCCATTTTAATTGATATTTTATAATGTGTCTGTGTATGTTTTAATGTTATAATACTGTTTCAGGTAAGGGTGGAGGTTGGCACCAGTCAAAACCATTTAACAGGCTGCATTTGTTTGCACCTGTTAATACTTGTAAGTCAGGAATCTGTTGTTCAGTTGAGTGTTGATGTGGTTCATAACTTTTTTTCGTTTCTGGTATTTTTATATAGATTGTTGTTTTTCTTGTTTGAATGGTTTTACACTAGAAATGTTTATGCCTTTAATAGCTTGCTGTTTACAGTCAGCACCGAAAACATTTTTTACTACTAGTCTAACAGAAGACCAATATTTTCAACATTTTTTGGTATGCGTTTAAACAAAGTTTTAAAAAACTTACTAGTCCGAATAAAATTTTATTATTCTGGGGCATCGGACAAGTGGCTAAGGGTGCAGACTGTGTTTAGTGTAAGGCAAGGATACATTTGTATGTGTTGAAAGCCATAATTTGACTTAAGTAGTAATGGTTAACTTTTTAACAAATTGTGACTTTAACTGAGTTTTTTCGTTGGCACTCACACCACATCTTACATCTATTTACCTGTATTCATGTTTATCATCAAAGTATTTTTCCGAGTAGGATATCTGGTCAACAGGCATCTGGAAAATACATGCAATATAATAAATGATTTTTTTTTTAAATCAGCATAGATATTTCAGATTAAGTACTATGAATCAGTTATGATTTTCTTTTCAGTAACACTAATTTAACTTATTTTCCATGTGATATTTCAAATGAAAAAAAAAGTTGAACGTGTTTTATATACTTCAATAGCCAAGATTTTACTACATATATTACATGTGTACTCGGACATTCTCTTTTTTCATTCCTCAGTTTGATCAAAATCTTCAAAAATGTACTTCTATTGAATTCTTGTCTTTCCAATTTGCTGATAGCTTTCCTGAATACAGTGATCTTGTTTGTACTTTGGTAACAGCACCACACAAATGTGAGAGATAAACCCTTGTCAACAAAGGAGTAGGTTCAGTAAGACCCCTTTTTGGCCCCAAAATATAGCAGTTTTACAAAATTATTAAAATGTATACTTTTAGTTATTTATTGGACAGTAGAATGCTTCTGCTAAATGAATATGGGCTGTGTTTGACAATACAATGCACATATATATCGTGTACTAGCATCATTAAGTCATGCTAAATTACTGAAATCTTCACAATTTTAGCATTTTAAGTTATATTTTAGACGGTTCCTGTCTTAAATGAAATTGGCCTCATTCGTGTTCATTCTTAATATTAACCCTTTCAAAGCTACACACGGCATATGCCACGATGACATACGCCGTCCGCCACTGCTTTTAGCGGCATATGCCGCCATGACAACAGATTTTTCATAAGGACTCTTAAACCATTCGGTTTTCATTCGGGTCCTCTCTAATTTTTCCTTGTATGAATCGAGGATATGCAAGGTCTCATTTGCGCTTGAAATCCCGGCAATTTTTATTGTAAAATCATGCAGTAGAAGGAAAATTGAAGGAAAATAAAAACAAATATTTTGACAAATGCAAATGGCGGAAATCGGAAATGAAGCTGTAAATATGGAAATATTTCAGTATTTCTATGGCGAAACTGTCGACGAGGATTAGTTAAAAGGTTTCTTGTTATCTCAATGTGTTTATTACATTCAATTCGTGTGGGAAACATGATTTGATCGATCATTACGAGACGTAGAAAAAGGGGGAAAACGGAGGTTGACTGAAAATTTTGAGGACAGAGCCACTGATTTGTGCCATGATTACATAATAAGTTGTGTATGGTGCAATACGCTACGGAATTGAGCAATTGGTGTCTTCTTTATTATATGGCAGATAAAAAAACAAAATAGATGAAGACTAAAAGTAGTTTTTATTCAAAATTCAACACAAATGTAATAAATTACACCTTTTACCTGTTAATTACCTGAAAATGCAGGTAACCTGATAAAAATTTTACTGAAATAACTGCCTAACATTACAGTTCATACTCTCCTGAGCATTTTTCATGCAATAACCTTTTCTGTATCTCTTATAGTAAAAAAGATACAGCAGTCTGAAAAGGAATATACTGTTCTAATGAATGAACACCAAAAAAAATGCAGCAGCAGCAGCCATTTTTCTATTTTTTTGTGTAGCGTTGAAAGGGTTAAAATGTAAGTTGTATTTAATGATAAAACATAACATATATAAAGGTTGAGGATGAACACGGATGCGGCCACTTTCATTTTTGACAAAAACCATCTGAAAAGTGACAATTTTTGGCATATTTGATAGATTTTTCATATTTAAGCTAGAATCGGGGCGTTTTTAATGAGTAAATTAGTTAAAATCTTTTACATATACTCATTGAATCAACTACAATAGACACTTACATTTGTAAGTGTTTAAAAAGTGTCTAAAATCTTTCGTCTGATGAACTTTAAATTTGAGGCCAAAATCGGCCCTTACCGGACATACTCCTTTGTATTTAGGTTAACGAAATAAATAAAAATGTTAATACACCAAATCATTGACATCGGTTTACTGGTTTACCAGGATTCACACTTCAGACAGCTAACAATGAGTCTCAGTTTGCTGGGATCGAAATATCTCATTATATTTCCAACTGAAAAACATTGCCAACACAAGTTATCCTTCTTTTTTGGATACCCTGATGATTTGATTGTTGGTGCCTAATATCTGAGGCAAATATTTCATGCATGTTCAGGACAAGCTTAGACATGTTAGATGAAAGTATAAACATGGCCCTTCCATATGTTGAAAACCATGTCAAGATCAGATGATATTTAAGGATTAATCTGGAATTTGAAATAAGGGAATATTTTTTTTTGAAAGAATTCAGAAGAACTAAAGCGTGATCAGTAGACAGTATACTTTTCAACATAAAATGCTGTTATGTACAATAACACTTGGAATGGACATTATTCAGTGTTACAGTAAGGAATTTGTTCAACCTATTCAAATTTTTCAACTTTACGCCATTTTTTGTTAAAAAACTGGATTTTGGGTCAAAAAGTTTAATTTTATGAATGTCGATGAATTTAGTGCAAATGAGTAAGGTGCAAAAGTGAAAGGGGGCCTGGGCTCACGCTACCAGGCGACTTGGGCGAAGAAGTCGCCTTCCCGACCGTCACTTCGCTTTCCCCGATCCCCCAAAGCGAAAACAAGTCGCCCTGTTCTTGAAGATACTCGCTTTCAGTCGCTTTCATCATCGGATATTTTCAATTTTTACCAAGTTGATGAAACATCAATTTTTTATTGATAATTAAAGAAATTCAGACATAAACGATTCATTATCTTTAGAAAAGATGTTGAAGCTTTGTCTTCGCAGTGTGTAGCAAGTTATTTGATAAAAATACAACTTTTTATCACTTCGTGCATTTCCCGTGCTTGTTACTCGAAAACGTACATCAACCTAAATTTCGGCGGCAAAATAAGTTTGTTACTTCATTTAAACGTGATAAAAGTTGCCTCCAGTAAATGTTTAATCCATTTATTGCATTAAAAACGTCATGTTCCTTTCAAAAAAACTTGTCAAACATCATTTATTTTTGTAAAATTTCTTGCATTCGTCCGCCATTGACAGATTTCTAAACTACGGATCTGAACCTGACCAGCTATGACCGAAATCCGTACTTTTACAATAATGACTACAGACGCAGCTGACAGAAGAATATTGATCCCAAAAGGAAACATTACGCATTCCACACGCATTAAGAGACTTTTGGTTACATCTAATTGATTGGTGTATATAATTCCCTATATTTTTTATGGATTGTTTCAAACTATTGATTAAAGTTGCTTAACTCTGAGACTGTTATACTAATATCAATATATTATGGCCTAGCTTTATAACTTTTATATTTCTTTATGAGAAACACTGAATTTCATACACAAGATAATTTTTAATTAAATTGTAATTGATATATTATAATTTCTTTACATCTTTAAAATATTTTTTTTTTTTTTAGTGCTAGATATTTAGTTGGTAGTTTCTCACAAGAACCTTAGTAAAACTTAAACAACTTTTAATTTCAAATGTTACTTTAATTGTAATTTTTTTACTCAGATATGAATTTAACAATATAAAAAGAACATTATTTTCATATGGCCCTTTATACTAATGTAAAATCCAAACATTGTATTGCACCGCGCGAATGAGCACTTCTCTTTCAAATCTCACCACTTCTCCCAGGGGTTTATCTGAGTATTTTGGGAAAAGGGACCCTGGCCAGTTTGGGGAATTTTTTAACACGGTTTTCAATGAAATTGGGAAAAACAACCAATATACCAGATGTTAGTTTTAATGTGTTTTGTTCATTAAATTTTGTTTTGTTGGTGAAAATATAGTAAGGACTACCTACACCTTTGTTTTTAAATATAACAACATGGCATTAAAGTTTATTTGAGTATCAAAATAATGAGTTCTAACTTCTTAACCCTTTCGCCGATGAGTCCCGGTTTACCGGGATTCACGCTTCAGACAACTGACGATGAGTCCCGTTTTACCGGGATCGGAATACATCTTTTATGTTTCCCGCTCAAAACAGTGCAAACATGAGTTATCTTTCTTTGATGAATACCCGGATGAAAGTGTAAACATGGCGCTTCCGTTTGTTGAAAACCGTGTCAAAATCAGACGAAATTTACGAGAATTTGAAATGAGGGAACATTTTTTTTGAAAGAATATGGAAGAATTGAAGCCAAACTAGTATACTTTTTTGACATAAAATGTCGTTTTATGTACAAAACACTTGGAATGGACATCGTATAGTGTGAGGAATTTGTACAGCCGAATATTTTTTTTTGAAAGAATTCAGAAGAACTAAAGCGTGATCAGTAGACAGTATACTTTTCAACATAAAATGCTGTTATGTACAATAACACTTGGAATGGACATTATTCAGTGTTACAGTAAGGAATTTGTTCAACCTATTCAAATTTTTCAACTTTACGCCATTTTTTGTTAAAAAACTGGATTTTGGGTCAAAAAGTTTAATTTTATGAATGTCGATGAATTTAGTGCAAATGAGTAAGGTGCAAAAGTGAAAGGGGGCCTGGGCTCACGCTACCAGGCGACTTGGGCGAAGAAGTCGCCTTCCCGACCGTCACTTCGCTTTCCCCGATCCCCCAAAGCGAAAACAAGTCGCCCTGTTCTTGAAGATACTCGCTTTCAGTCGCTTTCATCATCGGATATTTTCAATTTTTACCAAGTTGATGAAACATCAATTTTTTATTGATAATTAAAGAAATTCAGACATAAACGATTCATTATCTTTAGAAAAGATGTTGAAGCTTTGTCTTCGCAGTGTGTAGCAAGTTATTTGATAAAAATACAACTTTTTATCACTTCGTGCATTTCCCGTGCTTGTTACTCGAAAACGTACATCAACCTAAATTTCGGCGGCAAAATAAGTTTGTTACTTCATTTAAACGTGATAAAAGTTGCCTCCAGTAAATGTTTAATCCATTTATTGCATTAAAAACGTCATGTTCCTTTCCAAAAAACTTGTCAAACATCATTTATTTTTGTAAAATTTCTTGCATTCGTCCGCCATTGACAGATTTCTAAACTACGGATCTGAACCTGACCAGCTATGACCGAAATCCGTACTTTTACAATAATGACTACAGACGCAGCTGACAGAAGAATATTGATCCCAAAAGGAAACATTACGCATTCCACACGCATTAAGAGACTTTTGGTTACATCTAATTGATTGGTGTATATAATTCCCTATATTTTTTATGGATTGTTTCAAACTATTGATTAAAGTTGCTTAACTCTGAGACTGTTATACTAATATCAATATATTATGGCCTAGCTTTATAACTTTTATATTTCTTTATGAGAAACACTGAATTTCATACACAAGATAATTTTTAATTAAATTGTAATTGATATATTATAATTTCTTTACATCTTTAAAATATTTTTTTTTTTTTTAGTGCTAGATATTTAGTTGGTAGTTTCTCACAAGAACCTTAGTAAAACTTAAACAACTTTTAATTTCAAATGTTACTTTAATTGTAATTTTTTTACTCAGATATGAATTTAACAATATAAAAAGAACATTATTTTCATATGGCCCTTTATACTAATGTAAAATCCAAACATTGTATTGCACCGCGCGAATGAGCACTTCTCTTTCAAATCTCACCACTTCTCCCAGGGGTTTATCTGAGTATTTTGGGAAAAGGGACCCTGGCCAGTTTGGGGAATTTTTTAACACGGTTTTCAATGAAATTGGGAAAAACAACCAATATACCAGATGTTAGTTTTAATGTGTTTTGTTCATTAAATTTTGTTTTGTTGGTGAAAATATAGTAAGGACTACCTACACCTTTGTTTTTAAATATAACAACATGGCATTAAAGTTTATTTGAGTATCAAAATAATGAGTTCTAACTTCTTAACCCTTTCGCCGATGAGTCCCGGTTTACCGGGATTCACGCTTCAGACAACTGACGATGAGTCCCGTTTTACCGGGATCGGAATACATCTTTTATGTTTCCCGCTCAAAACAGTGCAAACATGAGTTATCTTTCTTTGATGAATACCCGGATGAAAGTGTAAACATGGCGCTTCCGTTTGTTGAAAACCGTGTCAAAATCAGACGAAATTTACGAGAATTTGAAATGAGGGAACATTTTTTTTGAAAGAATATGGAAGAATTGAAGCCAAACTAGTATACTTTTTTGACATAAAATGTCGTTTTATGTACAAAACACTTGGAATGGACATCGTATAGTGTGAGGAATTTGTACAGCCTCATAAAATTTTTCAAAAGTTTGCCGTTTTGGGTTAAAAAATTACAATTTGGGGTCAAAGAGCAGAATTTTGAGAATTTCACCTAGATAATGCCGAAAATTTGAAAATTTGAATATTTTATGAGGAAAAAATTATCAAAACATGAATAAAACTGTGAACATGGTGTTAGTGAATGAAATAAATACACAAATAACTACAAACAAGTTTTTATTGACATTTATTATGAAGATCTCCCACTTGAGCAATAGTAGCCAGGGAAGCCATCGTCTCAGAGTAGCTTCTGTCTGGGCAGCAATCGGTGAAAGGGTTAAAGGATTGTTACATTTTTTTTTGTTTTGACATGAAAATTTGTGAACTAAAATATTTTGAGTTCTGTATAAAATATATCCTGTTTCTATTTTCTTTTTTACATATCTTTTGGTTTTCAATTTTAGTGTTGCTATGATAGCTGTCACATGTTTGGTTCTTTTCATTTTTCATTTACTGTATTTTATCAAGGATTTGTATAGTCTTACTATACAAATCCTTGATTTTATTGACAAACCCGGAGTTATATACTTGTCCGTTTCCGGATTTGATCTGGTTTTAGTATTTTCCCACACTTCCTGTTTATTTATGGCAGCCATTGTTTGTCAATGTTGTTTGTCATTCAATATGTTTCAACTTGGATTTACACATTACTTGTTGGGCGATTTTTGGCATAAAGATAGCGGTTGAATAAAATAAACATCTCTGTCATGAATAATAAAGATGAAAATGAATTTTGTGATCATTTGGGAATTTTACTCCCAAAATTGGGAAAAATGTAGGGTTTTTGCCGTTGGGATTGGGAATGGGTACGAAAAACTGACCCTGTGGAATGCTAGAAAAATCCATGTCTCCCCATCAGTTTCAAAAAGAGAAGTCACTTCTTCCTATAATTCTGAAGTAGTGTGAGCCCTGGGGGGCAAAAGTAAATGGGAGCAAATATGTTTTTGGGCAAACTCATTTGTATTCAAGCCTGGACAGAAATTAGAGCAGTTCAAATTTGGGTGATATAGCCTATACGATTGCCAAATTGTACGAGAGCGATATCAAACTCACTATTTGTCCACCATTAGGCATTATTAGACATCACAAAAGTTCACATAATATTTTGATGACATAATACAAATGAATTAGTAGAAAATATCGGACACTACACTGGAAAAGTGATTCTTGTAAGAGTAAGATGTCAAAAGTTCAAGCTGGATAGATTTCCAAATAGTAATTAGGTTAAAGGCCTATACACCTTATGGCTATTTCCCCTTAACCCGAGAATCTGTCCCACTTGATATTTTGAATTCATACAACAATCACTTTTCCATTGTGGATTCAGATATTTTCTTTTATTAAGACCTCAACATTTTACAAGAACTGTTGAGATTTCCAGTAATGGTGAAAAATAGGGAAAAAGTGTATTGACAGTTGTTAAATATAGTCACAAATGTGGAGGGGAGGGAGGGGGGCAGGACATTTTTTGGGACATCAAGATCGGTTGTTTTTTTAAGCTCTTGATTTTGAGATTGATCCTTTCGGGATTCTGGAATTCTTTTTTCGAAATTTCTGGTTTGACATTTCTTGAAATTTGGGACCTTGGGATTTTATGCTTTTAAGACGGAATTTCAGGAGAAGGATCCCTCCAACCCCCCCCCCCCCCCCAAACCATAAATAAATAAATGTATCATGATATAACATATAGTGATAGGAGTTATCATATTTAACCTAGTGAAAATATTGTAGGCTAAAGGGGTCAAACAATGAAACATCAACAAGAATATAGTTTCTTGTTCTTTGTTTTTGAGGAACAGGTGCAAATAACTATGTTATACAGATTTAAACTTGTTATGTTTGGTTACTGACGCATTGTCGTCAACTCTACATCACAAATTCATCATAAGCACCTTCAATCAGATGTTCTGTATGTTTTCTGCGGATATATAGTAACTTCTTTTTTGTTGTCAAAATAGGGCGGGATTCTCGTCTGTCATCCTTGAACTTTTGAAAGCAGACGATATTGGGAAAAGAGTGGTTTTTTTTCGTTTTTCACTACATAAGAAGGACTATTCAGAACATACAGTGTTGGAATGTTGAAATTCTACAGTTATTTTCTTCTTTTATGAAATATCTGCGAAATAGAAAAGAGTTTTGACTTCATTTGTAGTTTCTCTTCTTCAAATTTCTGGCGCTCTTTTTTATGATCTCGCGAGAATTTGAATGGGATGATTAAAAGAAAGAGGAACAAAAGTTTTCAAAAACACAAACTATTTGATTTCAAAGGCCATATTTTCATTATTTTCCCTGTAATGGTAATTAAAATTGATAAGCGGTTGCTTAATTGAACAATGGTATTTGTTCTTGTAGATCTCTAATAAAAGATTTACGAAAAGTGATGAAACTGGTTCCAACGAACACTTGTTTCAACATTTTGGTACCAGATAATAATTTGGTTAACTCGGCCTAAAACAAATTCGGACTAAAACGAGCTCGGCCTCTTTATAGACTCGGCCTACTATTATTTCTATAAAGAAATAAAGTGATGAAACTCTGCCTATGTTTTTTGTAGTTTTTACTATTTTCTGCTTTTTTTTAACGATTGCCTAGGATGCATAAAATAAAATAACAAAAACCTATTCATTGAAGGCCCTGCCCACAATAGAGAATACATGTTTAATAGAGTAAAATGTTTGCATGTCAGAAGCTGAGACTACTATAACACATGTGTTATAGTAGTCTCAGTCAGAAGTTATAAAATGGATTTTATCTTCAAAACAGCCACATGAGCATTTTAGGCAAATTTTAGAATACAGTTTTATTATATGATTCTTGTCATACATTATGATAGAGGGGGGGATAGGACCTTTATCGGGACTCCGGGATCGGGTGTTTCTAAGCTCGGGATTTCGGGATTTACCCCTTCGGGATCCGGGAATTCTTTATTTCGAATTTCGGGATCCGGGATTTTTATTTATTTAAATTCGGGAACTCGGGATTTCGTGTTTTTAAGCCCGGGATTTTGGGATCATAACCCCTCCTATCCCCCCTCATGATACACATATATGATACATATTTTATTTATAAATAGGAGAAATGAAAAGAAATAAATGGTTTAACCATAAGATTAGAATCCTTCTTAATTAATACTATACTCATCATTGATGTTTTATAAAAAAAAAAAAAAAAGTGAAAAAATTCAAAACGAAAAAATAAGATTAATATAAGTTATGAATAAAAAATAACAGTTTCTTTTCATTTCCTTCTCATTCCCTTCCAAGGCCGTAGCTACCCTTGAGGCAAGTGAGGCAATTGCCTCACTTAAATTTCGACACTGATTAATTTTTTTTATACATATATATAAATATAATAGTCATTTGTTGTTTTGTATCAACCTTAATTTCTATAACTTGTCAACATTCCTTTTAAAATATTCTTCCTGGATATAACTCAGCATCTCAAAGGGTGATGCTTCTCGATTACATTAACCTAGTAACGATAATCATCATGGATCTTTAGTTAAAAACAGGCTCTTGCAGAAAAGGGAAAAGCGACACTGGAGGTAAAGAAGGAATAATTCTAGTAAACTATTTTTTTTTAACAGAGTCTGAGTATTGTATATAACTTCATTAGAACAATCAAAAAACGATAAGTAGACTGACAAAAAAAGTACTGGTCTTCGGAAGGGGGCAGTCCTGTCTGCGTATTCATTTCTCCGTTTCACCAACTTTTGACAAATCAAGTACTGGGCATCGCAAGGGGGCAGTGCTGTCTGCGTATTCATTTCACGAACTTTAAACTTTCTCTTTACAGATGAATGAAATATAAATAATATGAAACATGAATGCATGGATTAGTTTTTATCCATGTTTCTTTAACCTTAAAAATTGAAAGAATATCCCATATTCCAATTTGATATTATTGAGGAATGGTAGAACCTTTAACACAGGATTTTGTCTTTACTTATTCGGGACTACGGAATTTCGTTTCTTTATATTCGGGGTTTCGGAATCGGACACCCCATACACTAACCCCTAAATTTATAGATTCTGGAACTAAAATACCACCAAATATTTCCAGAAATAATTTGAAATTACGGAACTACATGTACAAACGTCAAAAACTCCATTCCAATTCCTCTGTACCCATATATACTTACTCTATAGATAGAATCATATACTAGTAGTACATGTATCTTATATCATTCTATCCCTAGTTTGTCTACTCTTTGTCAGCATAAAAGCGAGTTTAATAATTTGTAACTGCGACTGTATGATGGTGCTTACAGGAAAGCTTAATTCCCTTTTGCAAACGAAACTGTTACTACCGATGCTGCTACCGAATTGCTAATGGAGAAGGAATTGGATGAAGACATTGATCATTGTGTTGATGATGATGTGCTACCTTTAGAAACACAGACTGCCCTGAAACAACCGAAAACTTGGAAAAGAGCATGCATGAGTGGCGCGAGATTGTGCGGTCTTGCCATGCTCCATGTTCATCGCGATAAGGATATCAGCAGACTAAATTATGATTCTGAAACGATTTGACTGAACCGGCCATAGAAAAATTTGGAAAACTCTACTGAACCGATGTTTGTTCTATGTTCTGGCAGCAGACTCAAATCAGTGATATTTGGATGATTATCTTACATATGAAATTAAATAAAGTTGTTAAAAATTTGGTGTTAGTAAAAGCCTAAAAAAATGAAAAATTTATATAAAAAGTGTCCAAATTCAAAACATTATCAAACTCTCTAAAACTGCCTAGAATGCAGGATTTTGCACCATTCATTTCATACCCTCCAAAAAAAATTTTCCATTCCCTTCTTATTTCCTTCTCATTCCCATTCTTATTCCCTTCAGTCTCACTCCCATTCCATAAACCCATTCTATTCCTTTCTCATGATTCCATTCCCACATTTCATTCCCATAATTTCATTCCCATTCCATTTACTTCTCAGCTCGAGATTATCAGTGGGCACTGGCCCGAGTTTGTTAAAGGCCGATTTTGTTATAGGCCGAATTCGTTAGGTGGCGAGTTAACCTCGTTTACAGATAACAAGGGAGAGAATCAAATCATGGCACAGCTTTTGAGGTGAAAATTATTATAAAACGTAAATAGCTCCACCACAACACAGATAATGCATTACCCATATAAAATTTATAAAGAATAAGTTCTTTGTTAAATAATAACTCAACTTTATAAAATGAGAAATTATCATTAAAGTTGTACAGTTTGAAAAGCACAAATGGTCTTCTTCAAGGACATGTCTAACTGAATATATAATTATATAACATGGTCAATTGTGTAATTAAAACCCTAACATGTTGAGGTAACCCATGAAATATCCAACATTTCTACTAAAACAGGCTTATGATAATAACAGAAGACTTACTGAGACATTATCAGACACTTCCTTATAGTTAAAGTATACATTAGATTATTCAGGTAGTCCTATTTTCATATATGTCAAGAAATTAGTGCTGAATATTTCCCCCTTACATTTGTAACCAGGTAAAAGTTAGATCCAACGCAAGCGCGGCATAGTAAAATCAGTGCCCAGCACGTTATCATCAGTATGTTGATGGTGTGCTGAATTATAAAGAAGAAGAAATGGTACATGTCAGACATTAACTCAAACATGCTTTAACTAACCTTTATAAAACTTGGTGAATTGTTTATATCTATAGACGTGAGCTCCCATTCATTTTTTTAGAGCCTTCGACTTTAGTCGAAAAAACGAGACTAAGCAATCCTACATTCCATCGTCGTCGGTGTCGTCGGCGGCGGCGTCCACAAATATTCACTCTGTGGTTAAAGTTTTTGAAACTTTAATAACTTTCTTAAACTATATTGCATTTCTACCAAACTTGGACAGAAGCTTGTTTATGATCATAAGATAGTATCCAGAAGTAAATTTTGTAAAAAGATAAATCCATTTTTTAGCTCACCTGGCCCGAAGGGCCAAGTGAGCTTTTCTCACCACTTGGCGTCCGTCGTCCGTCGTCGTCCGTCGTCGTCGTCGTTAACAATTTACATTTTGAACTTCTTCTAGAGAACCACTGAATGGAATGGAACCAAACATGGCATGAATGTTCCTTATGAGGTGCTGACCAAGTGTTGTTACTTTGTAGCCGATCCATCATCCAAGATGGCCGCCAGCCGGGGACTTAGTTTAACATAGGACCCTATGGGAAATGCATACAAATGACTTCTTTTAGAGAACCACTGAATGGAATAAAACCAAACATAGCATGAATTATCCTTATGGGGTGCTGACCAAGTGTTGTTACTTTGTAGCCGATCCATCATCCAAGATGGCCGCCAGCGGGGGACTTAGTTTAACATAGGACCCTATGGGAAATGCATACAAATGACTTCTTCTAGAGAACCACTAAATGGAATGAAACCAAACATAGCATGAATGTTCCTTATGGAGTGCTGACCAAGTGTTGTTACTTTGTAGCCGATCCATTATCCAAGATGGCTGCCAGCGGGGACTTAGTTTAACATAGGACCCTATTGGAAATGCATACAAATGACTTCTTCTAGTGAACCACTGAATGGAATGAAACCAAACATGGCATGAATGTTCCTTATGTGGTGCTGACCAAGTGTTGTTACTTTGTAGCCGATCCATCATCAAAGATGGCCGCCAGCAGGGGACTTAGTTTAACATAGGACCCTATGGGAAATGCATACAAATGACTTCTTTTAGAGAGCCACTGAATGGAATAAAACCAAACATAGCATGAATGTTCCTTATGGGGTGCTGACCAAGTGTTGTTACTTTGTAGCCGATCCATCATCCAAGATGGCTGCCAGCGGGGGACTTAGATTAACATAGGACCCTATGGGAAATGCATACAAATGACTTCTTTTAGAGAACCACTGAATGGAATGAAACCAAACATGGCATGAATGTTCCTTATGAGGTGCTGACCAAGTGTTGTTACTTTGTAGCCGATCCATCATCCAAGATGGCCGCCAGCAGGGGACTTAGTTTAACATAGGACCCTATGGGAAATGCATACAAATGACTTCTTTTAGAGAACCACTGAATGGAATGAAACCAAACATAGCATGAATGTTCCTTATGGAGTGCTGACCAAGTGTTGTTACTTTGTAGCCGATCCATTATCCAAGATGGCCGCCAGCGGGGACTTAATTTAACATAGGACCCTATGGGAAATGCATACAAATGACTTCTTTTAGAGAACTACTGAATGGAATAAAACCAAACATAGCATGAATGTTCCTTATGAGGTGCTGACCAAGTGTTGTTACTTTGTAGCCGATCCATCATCCAAGATGGCCGCCAGCAGGAGACTTAGTTTAACATAGGACCCTATGGGAAATGCATACAAATGACTTCTTTTAGAGAACCACTGAATGGAATAAAACCAAACATGGCATGAATGTTCCTTATGAGGTGCTGACCAAGTGTTGTTACTTTGTAGCCGATCCGTCATCCAAGATGGCCGCCAGTGGGGGACTTTTGAATGAAATTAAACATGTTCCTTTCCTTATAAATGAGGTTGTGTTGTCACTTGTAGCCAAATTTTATATTTTTTTATATGATTTCAAAAACCCAAGTAGAATCAGGTGAGCGATACAGGCTCTTGAGAGCCTCTAGTTACATATTCTACTTTTAAATGGACTTAGTTTTATCTGCGGGGAAACATTACATTCACTCTGTGGTTAAAGTTTTTATACGACCGCAAAAATTGTAATTTTTCGTCGTATATTGCTATCACCTTGGCGTTGTCGACGTCGTCTTGCGTCGTCGTCGTTGTCCGAATACTTTTAGTTTTCGCACTCTAACTTTAGTAAAAGTAAATAGAAATCAATGAAATTTTAACACAAGGTTTATGACCACAAAAGGAAGGTTGGGATTGATTTTGGGAGTTTTGGTCCCAACATTTTAGGAATTAGGGGCAAAAAAGGGCCCAAAAAAGCATTTTCTTGGTTTTCGCACTATAACTTTAGTTTAAGTGATTAAAAATCTATGAAATTTGACACAAGGTTTATGACCACAAAAGGAAGGTTGGGATTGATTTTGGGAGTTTTGGTTCCAACAGTTTAGGAATTAGGGGCCAAAAAAGGGCCCAAATAAGCATTATTCTTGGTTTTTTGCACAATAACTTTAGTATAAGTAAATAGAAATCTATGAAATTTAAACACAAGGTTTATGACCATAAAGGGAAGGTTGGGTTTGATTTTGGGAGTTTTGGTCCCAACAGTTTAGGAATAAGGGGCCCAAAGGGTCCAAAATTGAACTTTGTTTGATTTCATCAAAAATTGAATAATTGGGGTTCTTTGATATGCCAAATCTAACTGTGTATGTAGATTCTTAATTTTTGGTCCCGTTATCAAATTGGTCTACATTAAAGTCCAAAGGGTCCAAAATTAAACTAAGTTTGATTTTAACAAAAATTTAATTCTTGGGCTTTTTTGATATGCTGAATCTAAACATGTACTTAGATTTTTGATTATGGGCCCAGTTTTCAAGTTGGTTCAAATCAGGATCCAAAATTATTATATTAAGTTTTGTGCAATAGCAAGAAATTTTCAATTGCACAGTATTCACCAATAGCAAGAAATATTCAATTGCACAGTATTGTGCAATAGCAAGAAATTTTCAATTGCACAGTATTGTGCAATAGCAAATATTTTCAATTACTCAGTATTGCGCAATAGCAAGAAATATCTAATTGCAATTTCAATTGGAGTTATCTTTCTTTGTCCAGAATAGTAGTTGAATCAACTTAAATCATTGTTTTATACAATATACAATGTATAATTCAGTGATAACAAGCACTTTATTTTACATTTTAATATTTTATGATGTATTTAAATGAGTAGTTATTGTTGCAAACTCCATTAGAAATTTGAATTGAGATCAGTTTTGGAAAAAGGGAAAGGGGGATGTGAAAACAAATGGGGGTTGGGGGTTACATTTTCTCATTTCAGATTTTCATAAATAAAAAGAAAATTTCTTCAAACATTTTTTTGAGAGGATTAATATTCAACAGCATAGTGAATTGCTCAAAGGCAAAAAAATATTTTAAGTTCATTAGACCACATTCATTCTGTGTCAGAAACCTATGCTGTGTCAACTATTTAATCACAATCCAAATTTAGAGCTGAATCCAACTTGAATGTTGTGTCCATACTTGCCCAAACTGTTCAGGGTTCAACCTCTGTGGTCGTATAAAGCTGCGCCCTGCTTTAACTGCGCCTTAAACTATCCTGGGTTTGTACCAAAATTGGACAGAAGCTTATTTATGATCATTAGATAGTATCCAGAAGTAAATTTTGTAAAAAAAATAAATCCACTTTTTCCAGTTAACATTACATACGTGTAAAGTCTGCAGTTAAAGTTTTTAAAACATTTATAAGATTCATAAACTATGCTGGATTTTTACCAAACTTGGACAGAAACTTCTTACAATCAAAAGGTTGTATCAAGAGGAATATTTTTCTTGATTTTTTTCCTCATTTTTGTTGAGCCTGCGATTTACAGCAAAAGTAGGCGAGACACTGGGTTCCGTCACTTCCGTGGAACCCTTACAAATTTTTTATATAGGAGTAGGTTCAGTAAGACCCCTTTTTGGCCCCAAAATATAGGCTATATTAGTTTTACAAAATTGTGAAAATGTAATATTTAAGCTATTTATTGGAAAGAAGAATGTCTCTGCTACATGGATATGGGCTTTTTTTGACAATACAATGCGCATATATCGGGTAGTAGCACCATTAAGTCATGCTAAATTACTGAAATCTTCAAAATTCTAGTATTTTAGTTAAATTTTAGACAGTTTCCGTCTTAAATGGAAGTGGTCGCATTCATGTTCATTCATAATTTTGAATTGTAAGTTGTCTATGTTGATAATACATAATATATGTAAAGGTTGAGGATGAACATGGATGCGGTCACTTTCATTTTTGACAAAAACCATCTAAAAAGTGAGGTTTTTTGGCATTGATATATTTTTTAGATTTAAGCTTGAACCAGGCCGTTTTTAAAGACTAAATCAGTTAAAATCTATCATGTCTATCACAAAAACTTATCGAATCAATTAAAATAGACATTTAAGTGTTTAAAAAGTGTCTAAAATCTTTGGTTAGATGAACTTGAAAATTGAGGCCAAAATCGGTCCTTACCGGACCTACTCCTTTTACATTTTGCATTTCCGAGTTATGGGTTTTTTTCATTATAAAAGGGGGGATTTTCCAGTTTTCACTCAATTACTCAAGAAAGCTTTCACCAACTTGAAAGAAATTTTGGTGAATCGTTTATATCTTTTGACATACACATATATGAGCTCCCTTTCAATTCTTATAAATTTTAGATTTTATGTTTCTGAGTTACCATGGTTACAGGGTTTATTCATGACAAAGGGGGATTTTCCAGTTTTTTCGGACAATAACTTTAAAATGCTTTCAGCAGCTCTCATGGAACTTTGGTGAATTGTTTATATCTATTGATGTAAGCTCCCTTGAGAATTTTATGAATTTTACATTTTTCATTTCCAAATTAAGGGGGAATTTTTCAGTTTTCGGACAATAACTCAAAAATGCTTTCAGCAATTTCATAAAACTTAGGTGAATTGTTTATGTCTTTTGATGTAAGCTCCCTTTTGATTTTCATAACTAAGTAATTAAACTTTATTTTTTGAAAGTGTGACAGGCCTATCATGGGCTAATGGCGCATTTGTTTATTTACTTTTTTAAGCAATGGCAGCAGAAAAGAGATGTCATAGAATTACAGACTCCTGACTTGGGACAGGCATATACAGAAAGTTCATTCAGCTGGCTGTTATATTACCAGCTATTAGTCACTGTGGGGCCTTCAACAATGAGCCAATACTACATGTACATAGTCAGCTATGAAAGGCCCTAAATCATAATGAATAACCAATCAAACGAGAAAACTAACGGCTGACATTAAAGTCTATATTGATGCTAAATTACTGAAAACTTGATTTCTTTCTCTATGATTTTTGATAATGCATAGGATGCACCAATAATACTAGACAACACACATCCAAAGTAGAAAATTTCTCAATGATTTTTGTATTTATATTTTGACAGACAATTTGGCAGACAGAGCTGTCTTTTCAGACACCATGGTGCTCTCTTACAGAAAAGGTATTATTATATTGCTTATTATATTGTGTGTAATTAAAAATAAAGGATATGTATAACTGTTTAATGAATCGATTTGAATGTTATAATGACAATAGATTGTTCTAGCTGATCATGATTTGAAATTGTTAACATTTTTTTTTTATTTCGATTGATTTTAACTGTATTTATTCAAAAACAATATTTTATAATTCTTGGAAAAACTAGTATTCAGTCAATGACTTCCTAATAAAGCTAGAATGTTGATTTTTCAGTGTTCAGCCGATGGCTTCAGCCACAGCGTATGAAGAAATGAGTGACTTCTGGGCAAAGAACAGAAAACTGAACAGACCACTTTCTCCTCATTTATCTATTTACAAGTAAGTTATTTATTCAGTGGTATAGATATAAGAAGATGTGGTATGAGTTCCAATGAGACAACTCTCTGTCCAATTTACAATTTGTAAAATTAAACATTATAGGTCAAAGTACGGTCTTCAACACAGAGCCTTGGCTCACACCAACAGCTAGCTATAAAGGCAGGGCTCACACTACTTCAGAATTATAGGGAGAAGTGACTTCTCTTTTTGAAACTGATAGGGAGAAGTGGTGAGATTTGAAAGAGAAGTGCTCATTCTGCGCTACAGTGTTTGGATTTTACTATAGTATAATATGGGTCATATGTAAATAATGTTCTTTTTATATTATTCAATTCATATCTGAGTATACAATTAAAGTAACATTTCAAATTAAAAGTTGTATAAGTTTTACTAAGGTTCTTGTGAGAAACTACCAACTAAATATTTCATATCTAGCACTAAAAAAATATTTATTTATTTTTAAAAATGTAAGAAAATTATAATATATCAATTACAATTTAATTCAAATCTATCTTGTGTATGAAATTCAGTGTTTCTCATAAAAAAAATAAAAGTTATTAAGCTGGGCCATAATATAATTATAGTCATGAGTCTCAGAGTTAAGCAACTTTGAAACAATCCATAAAAAAATATAGGGAATTATATACACCAATCAATTAGATGTTACCAAATGTCTCTTAATGCGTGTGGAATACGTAATTTTCCCCTTTGGGATCAATATTTTTCTGTCAGCTGTTCCTTCCGTGCGTCCGTAGTAATTATTGTAAAAGTACGGATTTCGGTCATAGCTGGTCCGGTTCAGATCCGTAGTTTAGAAATCGGTCAATGGCGGAAGAATGCAAGAAAATTTACAAAAATAAACGATGTTTGACAAGTTATTTGGAAAGAAAAATGACATTTTTAATGCAATAAATGGATTAAACATTTACTGGAGGCAACTTTTATCACGTTTAAATGAAGTAACAAACTTATTTTGACGCCGAAATTTAGGTTGATGTACGTTTTCGAGTAACAAGCACCGGAACTTGCGGAAATGCACGAAGTGTTAAAAGGTTGTGTTTTTATCAAATAACCTGCTAAACACTGCAAAGACCATGCTTCAACCTCTTTTCTTAAGATAATGAATCGTTTATGTCTAAAAAAAATTAATTATTAATAAAAAATTGATGTTTCATCAACTTGGTAAAAATTGAAAATGTCCGATGACGGAAGCGACTGAAAGCGATTATCGTCAAGAACAGGGCGACTTGTTTTCGCTTTTGGGGGTCTGGGAAAGCGACTTCTTCGCCCAAGTCGCCTGGTAGCGTGAGCCCTGATAAAGGGCCCCAAAAATGAATAGTTTAAAAATGTAGTTTCTGATACAAAGAGTTATTAATGTTGTAGCTGCATTTACTCTCAAAGGTGTACAAATCTTCAAAAATTTTAAACAAATTACAATAGTTTTCATTTGTATGGCTTCATTATCTTCTGTGTGCAAAAACTCTTATTTTCTTAATTAAAAACAAAATTCACATGTTAAAAGCACCCAAATCATGTCTGAAAATAATGGAGAGAAATTTGTACATCAAATGATTTGGTCAGCCTTTTTCACATACTACATTCATTCAGCAAATTCACTTAGTTTTTATCAGCAGTAAAAAAATTATTAATTGTAAAGTTTGAGGATTCTTGGTTGGAAATATTTTGATTTTTTCAATTAGTTTAATGAACCTAATATACCCAAAAAAATCCATTGTTATACATGTTATATGATTATTATTTTTTTCAGACCCCAGTTAACATCAATGCTGTCTTTATGCCACAGGGTTACAGGCATTATTATGGGTGTCAGTAAGTAACATTTTACAAGAACTTTTCATATTACTATTTTTTTAAATCATTATGATGTATCATACATTGGCCAAGGATTAAATTGACATTTGAAAATTGAAAATTCCATTTAATGAACAAAATGATGCTCATGCAACCTCAGATTTTCAAAGTTGTGAGGTTAAATAAGCTATAATTTAGAAACAGGGATTAATTGAGGAAGATACTTACGGTATACTCCCTGCTTTGCTGTTGGCAAGAAAGTATTTCATGTCCTTACTGTACTTGATATAACAGTACTATGGATATCACTTTGAGATTTTATGACTACCGGTCCTTTGTGTTTAAGCTTGACCTTGGTAACTATGTTATAACCCAGAGATGGGATAATATATTTTTTTGTTTTACATCTAACTCTTGCAGCAGTACTTGATATTTTATATATTATAAGTACTCAATGATTTCTTTTTCTAGCTGTACCTGCTGTGGCAGCAATGTTACTAGTATCACCAGGAGATTTTACAACTTACATAACCATGATCAGAGATTTAAATCTGTCACCTGCTTTGATTGCAGCTTGTAAATATATCCTTGGATTTCCTGTTATCTACCATTATATTAATGGAATCAGACATTTGGTGAGTATTTAAAAGCAGCATGTTATATAGCTGTTTTGACAATATAACTTTTAATTCCAATTCTTGAACCAATGCATACAAATATCATAAACTTCGTCTTCTGTGCACGAATTTATTCATTTTTGAGATACGATTGCTTTCAAGCAATCTGTAGACTTATACCATTGGCTCAGGGCCATGCCCTCACGTCAACCCTTTTATTCTAAACATTATGGAACATCTCAGATTCTTATGATTGTCTTGCTTTAAAAGGTAAAAACAAACAAAGGGATTGAACTTAAACAAGTTTTCTATAATGTTGTAATACCGTAAAATTGTAACTACAACACCCCTTCAGACGAAATGGAGTCTTCCATATTATCGTTTCAAGTTGTCTCCCTTAGGAAGTAACTTCCGTCAATTCTGAATCAAAACGATACAACTCGTCGTGAAAAATTAACTTGTTATGTCGATAAACGTCGTATTATATTAAAAACGATCGCAATTTTAACCGAGGAAGGTGTACAGAAAGGAGTCATGACCACTGACCCAAAGGAAATTAAATATTTTAAGAGTTAAAATTAATGTAGGAAAATAGGTGATAAGATACGAAGTGAAATACCTTCTCTCACTCTGAGTCTCAGTGACTGCTGTGAAAAGTAAACTTGGAATTGATAGTACAAAAAACCACAATAGGTCTAAGAAAATTGTTCATACACTTGCATCAGGGATTGGCTATTTTGTAACTATTCAGATTACATAAATTACATTTTACATGTGCAGTTGAATTAGTTTTGAAAATAATATTATCTAGCTACATGTATACATGTGTCAATGAAAACAAGGGCAATTGTATCCCTCAGAGCAATCTGCTCTTTTATTTTGCAAAAATTTCGTATAATTGTTAAAAAAATTTTCAATTGATCAGTGTTGTTGTGAAAATATGGCAGGTAATTAAAGTTCGTGTTTTGAAGCTGAAGTTTACCGATTGTCACCTGTTTGTCAACAATCAACAAAAAAGCATGGATGTTGAGCACATGTTTAACATATACAATCAGATAATAGTTTATTTTAAGGACATCCATGCGTATTGCAATCACAAGATTTTTACAAGATGGGTCACACTGAGGTCACTTTGCATACGGAAAATATGTCGGGGGGGAATTGCTTCCTGGTAGGAAGCAACGAAAATAAAGTAAACTTCTTCTAAATATGAACAAATTAAAGATTTTTCTTCAGAAAAAGTATATGTACATAAGTTTTATAATGAAAACTATCCATTGAGTTATAAACACCTTAAATGCATTATTTTTTTTAATTTTAAGTTTCTAATGACTTTAATATGAGGTTTTGCACCAGAATGAGGGAACTTTGTTTTTTGAAAAAGTGACGGGTGTATCATGAGCTTATGGCACAGCTCTTTATTCAATATCTTAAAATAAGCTTTCTCAAGATAAAGAAATGTCATCAGAAGAAAAAAGGTTGTGGGAGGGGGTGGGGTAAAAATTAAATTCATGCAATCAAACTTCTTATTTTATTTGGGCTTGATAGTTCAGTTTTCCAGAATTTGTCACTACTTTTTGAGATAAAAAAAAACAACAAAAAACATAGTACACTGAACACCCATGAACTTTTTTTTTAGTCAATGATCATAAAATATATACCCAGATAATCAAGTTAAAAGGTTATATGTATGTGTATAACTACACTTGTTAAGAAAATTACTTATATTGTCAAAGGTTGATGAATCTAGAATCTTTAAAACAAAAACAACAATGATATATATCAATGTAGAATTTGTTAAAGTTATATTGAATATTGGAGTTATCTCCCTTTTCCCATAACTGCACATGTAATTGAACCAACTACAATAATTGACAATTTATACATTGACTTCCAATTTCAAACACAAAGTTATTTTAAATTTTTAGTTCTGGAAGAAAAAATGCAATCTTTACCCTTCAGTGCTCACAAAGTCTTTGGTTTCTGTATATTATTGATAAATGGACTTAGTTTTTGATAATCATGATTATTAAATTTTACTGTTTTTAAAACTTTTTATATCAGCAACTATAGATAAAATGCAGGGTTCTATTGTACCCTTTTATACCACTGATATAGCCTTATAGGGTGAAAATATGCATGCTGGTTTCATGATTTGTCCAAACAATTCTCCCTTTAGTTTTCAAACTTGATTCTTTGTGGAATGTGTGTGCATATTTTCAGGTTTTTGGTGGGTTTTTTTTCTACAAATGGCCAGATATTTATGCCTCAAAATTATTATATGTCATCAAATGTGTTTTACTGACACCACCATTTGAATTTGTGCTTCAAAACCACTGTTTGTTGAATCTAAAGTTTTCAGAGATATAATCATACATAAAGCTGAGACATCATCATAGTCTAGTTTCATATCCTGAACAAGACATAACTAGGCTCAGGTTTTGGCATTTTAATGTTTTCATTATAGAGTTTGAAAATTAGGTTTTGTTCAAACTCCTTTTATATGTTATACAATTTGTGACATGGCTTTAAAATTCAGTACTAACTCATTGTATATTTGTTATATTTTTCAGGCTTGGGACTGGGCTATTGGATTTAGCTTGACAGACACATACAGATATGGATACTTTGTGTTTGCACTATCCCTGTTTCTTACAGCTGTCTGTGTTCATTTTGTATAAACAGAGACACAAAGACTTGTAAACCATAATCCAACTTAACTTAAAGCTTTTTTTATATAAATTTCTTGCATTTAAATATTTTCTTGCCTAGGTAACCATAGTAACAGCTTGCAGAGTACTTTTATAGATACTATACATACCGAACTGAAAGTATTAAGCGTATGGAAGATTAAAGATCTTGTATATAACATTGAAAATTGAATAAATATAAAAAGTTAATTATCAAAAGAAATGTAGTGTTAAAAGGACATATTAACAACAACAAAAAAAATCAGATTTCAACAGTACAAACAGTTCACATATTGAAGTGCTTCTGAATCATGGTTGGTACAAAGTCTAATTTGATTACCGGTATTAATGTTTTCGTAATGTGTTATAAATGTATTTTTTGTTATTTTAAATGACTTTCTGTTAAGTAATATTTGATGTCCTTTTTGTGATACATTGTAAGGATTATTAATGCTTTATATAAAATAGATAATTATCTTATTTTATTTGTTTTTCTTAAAGCCATACCTGTCTCTAAAACAGTCAACACACTTGAACTAAATGTATATGATTTTTATAGAATGAAGATAATAACATCTGTCTGAACTTTTTTTTAATGTTTCATTTTAGTTTATAAAAATGTTTTTTCTGTTACAAATCATGATGTATTGTTTTATGTATACATGGTATGCTGCCCATCAAGGGCCCTTGATTGGAATCAATTATTCTTAATATTCTTATTCTTGAACACAGCCACTTAGATTAGCAAGGTTTTATATGTGTAAAAGCACAATTGTATGTGTAGGTCATCAAGACTGTACTTTAGAAAGAAAGTTAGATTTATCAGTCAGATATGGTTTGCGAGAGTAAGTGAGTCACTGATGATAGGACATCTTGCCTATAGAGTATTTGAGATTTCAAAGTATTGCTTTATTGCCAGAGATTGATTGTTTTCTCACAAAGAGCATTTGAATGGATTTAAACAAATTTAAAAACGAAGGGTAAGTGTGTGCATGCTCTCTCATCCAGTTGTAGTAGAGACAAGAAAATCAAAGTCTATTGGAACAACACATTATTCTATACCAACAGAATTAAAATGAGAGGTCTTGCCAACAAGGAACTCGGTGTCTAAGCACTAAAGTAGCCAAACTACTGTCAACACTGAAGTTATAAGTGTGCACTTGAAATTAATCAGTGAAAAGGGAATATATATCAGACGAAGTTCAATTTTGCATATCACTAATGACCAACTGTTTTTGTAATGGAGAATTGATTAAAAAAGATAAGTTAATATCTGAATTATAGGATTTAACTGAAACAGAAGTTTGCTGCAGCACAAGGTTTTGTTACCACAAGAAGCTCTTACCAAACACAGAGCTTGACAACAATTCATCATATGGATTAAGAATGATCATACAAACAAGGCTTAGAATTTGCTAAGCTGGAAAAATACATGTCACAAAGGTTCATAAGCTTTGTCTGTTTTATGTCCAATTCCTGGCTTGAGACAACCACAGTTTGAATTTGAAGTCACTAGGTCAAGGTAACAGTCACTCTTAATAGACAGAAATCTATTAATACTAGTCAATACCATTAAAACAATGCTGATTTTAAGGTGAATTCAAAATATAAATCTGTTTTGGGACACTTTATAGCTTGCTGTTTGGTGTGAGCCAAGGCTCTGTGTTGAAGACCATACTTTGATATAATGGTTTACTTTTACAAATTGTGACTTGGATGGAGAGTTGTCTCATAGGCACTCATACCACATCTTCTTATATCTTTTATAGGTCAGAGACTCAGAGGTCAAGGTCTCAGCAGCAAATAATTAACATAATAAAAGAAACATAAGATACCAAGGGGGCATTAACAACTAATAAGTCACAATAAACTGACAGCCCCAGGCCAAAAACAAACAAGATGACAAAGAGACAATAAGATCACAATATACTACATGGAAAAAAAGAATGTTGGTTACCTTTGAAATATATTTCAAAATCTCTACTTAAAACACCTTTACAGAGAGCCTTACAGACTTTTCATTCAGTAGGTCATAGTGCACATAAATAGGTTGCACATTTTTGGTAAGTTTCCCAAAAAAATTGGGGGCTATAAATCAAATCTTTACCCATCTTTCTTGTTAATGCACTGAAGGGAGAGCAAGTTGATTTTGAAATTTGTTTTTTCCATCATTTGGCTTTATTTGTCAGCAGACTTGACAATTTTGGTCACTGAAAAAAATTCAACCTTAGTACAAGAAAATAAAATAAAAAATATGTTGCAAAATTGACAAAAAAATAAATATTCAATTAACATAACTATGAAAAATGATATTCAGATTTAGGCAATTCATACTAAACAAATGATCCAAAAGTTTCTTGAAAAATCTTAAGCTTCACAAGAAATGCATTGGACAAAATTGCTCTCTTTTGACATTGAATGATTTTCTTCACCAATCAGTGATCAATCATAAGAATATGGTGACAATGAAAGCATTATTATCGCTCCTTTAAATAAACTTATTCTAAAAGGTTACCAATTCAATCATTGAATATTGTTTTTATTGGTATAAATATTGATTTTGTTATCAGTAAATTAAAAGCAAACTAAATAATACTAGTATGTTATATTTATATATACATTCATGGGTCTACAATCTGTTGATACCTGTAACTTGGCATTGCACAAGGTCATGTTTTTCTCTGGCTGTTTATGACGTCTCTACACTAAATTCATTGGAAGTTGGATGTGTACGGATTGATGGTTTAGTCTTAGATGCATGATTTTTTTATTAGTTGTTAGTGGCTTTGAACTAGCTGTCAGATAACTGTGAATACTCTCAGATCTGTTCCTAGTGTCTTTTTGTTGTCAGGATGTACAAGTACCCGACCACGTCCATTTGTATTTGTGTCCGTCTGGATTGTAATAGAAAATACCCAATGCAATGCATAAAATATCTAATGTCATGGGTAACGGGTAGACTGTCTAACTTTATAGGGATGCTTATGCAGCACATCAAAGGTAAGATTAATTTACCTATTGTACTTTAGAATTACCACAAAACTTAAATTCACTTGAATACATTAATATGCTATCTTGTCGACTTTAAAGCCTGCCCAGACAGCTGGCTTATACTTTGAGAAGAGACCTAGATGAATTTTGAAATAGGTTTCATGGGAATGAAGATTTTATAAAAACGTTTGGCAATTAGATAATTAACGACGTAATTTAAAAAAATAAGATGCCAAGGTCGAAAATAGTTCTAGATCATAATGAAGAAAATGTCAACCGTCTTATATTTTTGTCTATCTGGTGAGTTAAGCCTTTTTCAACTGATTTTTATAGTTCGTTCTTATGTTGTACTGTTATACCACTGTCCCAGGTTAGGGGACCCACTAACATGTTCAACCCCGCTACATTATTTATGTATGTGCCTGTTCCAAGTTAGGAGCCTGTAATTTATTGGTTGTTTGTTTATGTGTTACATATTTGTTTTTCGTTCATTTTGGTTTTTTTTATATAAATAAGGCCGTTAGTTTTCTCGTTTGAATTGTTTTACAATGTCATATCAGGGCCTTTTATAGTCGACTATGTCGTATGGGCTTTGCTTATTGTTGAAGGCCTTACGGTGACATATAGTTGTTAATGTCTGTGTTATTTTGGTCTCTTGTGGACAGTTGTCTCATTGACAATCATACCACATCTTCTTTTCTATATTGTTCCTGTAATAAATCTATATAATGTTTATACATTTACACCCAACCAATGTCCAGTTGTGGATTCTAGAGGATGTATAGATGACACACACACCCTTTTGGATCGAAAATGATTATCTTAATCATCACAAACACTCATTTGTCAATATGGTTATTGTCTTTTCCCCAAAAAAGATATTTTACCAACATTTACATCCTTGGATAATATTTCTTGCCTTAATTTTTAGTGTTGATATGTGTGCTTCATTATTTTTTTAATTTGTGTGATGTTTATATCGGTAACTGTCTTGTCTATCCTTTGACAAGGCCCATGAATTAGATTTTTCAATTTCAAAACTTCCAACATTCCGTTTTTCATGGCAGATCAGTTAGAGCCTCTAGTGTAAATAAATGTTCTGAGCTGATAACAGATGGGCAACACAAACACTATTCCAGGTAAGCATGACAGACCAATTAGAGCCTCTAGTTTAAATGGATAATCTGAGCAGCTAACAGAGAGGCAACACAAACAATATACCAGGTGAACATGGCAGACCAATTAGAGCCTCTAGTTTGAATGGATATTCTGAGCTGATAACAGATGGGAAACAGGAACAATTAACCAGTAGAGCATGACAGACCAATTAGAGCCTCTAGTTTAAATGTTCTGAGCTGATAACAGATGGGCAACACGGGTAATATACCAGTAGAGAGAGCATGGCAGACCAATTAGAGCCTCTGTTTAAATAGATGTTCTGAGCTGATAACTGATGGAAAATCACGGGCAATATACCAGGTGAGCATGACAGACCAATTAGAGCCTCTAGTTTAAATGGATAATCTGAGCAGATAACAGAGAGGCAACACAAACAATATACCAGGTGAACATGGCAGACCAATTAGAGCCTCTAGTTTAAATGGATATTCTGAGCTGAAAACAGATGGGAAACAGGACCAATTAACTAGTAGAGCATGGCAGACCAATTAGAGCCTCTAGTTTAAATGTTCTGAGCTGATAACAGATGGGCAACACGGGTAATATACCAGTAGAGAGAGCATGGCAGACCAATTAGAGCCTCTGTTTAAATAGATGTTCTGAGCTGATAACTGATGGAAAATCACGGGCAATATACCAGGTGAGCATGGCAGACCAATTAGAGCCTCTAGTTTAAATGGATGTTCTGAGCTGATAACAGATGGGCAACACGGGTAAAATACCAGTAGAGAGAGCATGGCAGACCAATTAGAGCCTCTAGTTTAAACGGATATTCTGAGCTGATGACAGAAAGGCAACACGAACACTATACCAGGTGAGAATGGCAGACCAATAAGAGCCTCTAGTTTAAATGGATGTTCTGAGCTGATAACAGATGGGCAACACAAACAATATACTAAAAGAGAGCATGGCAGACCAATTAGAGCCTCTAGTTTAAATGGATGATCTGAGCAGATAACAGATGGGCAACACGGGTAATATACCAGTAGAGAGAGAGCATGGCAGACCAATTAGAGCCTCTGTTTAAATAGATGTTCTGAGCTGATAACTGATGGAAAATCACGGGCAATATACCAGGTGAGCATGACAGACCAATTAGAGCCTCTAGTTTAAATGGATAATCTGAGCAGATAACAGAGAGGCAACACAAACAATATACCAGGTGAACATGGCAGACCAATTAGAGCCTCTAGTTTAAATGGATATTCTGAGCTGAAAACAGATGGGAAACAGGACCAATTAACTAGTAGAGCATGGCAGACCAATTAGAGCCTCTAGTTTAAATGTTCTGAGCTGATAACAGATGGGCAACACGGGTAATATACCAGTAGAGAGAGCATGGCAGACCAATTAGAGCCTCTGTTTAAATAGATGTTCTGAGCTGATAACTGATGGAAAATCACGGGCAATATACCAGGTGAGCATGGCAGACCAATTAGAGCCTCTAGTTTAAATGGATGTTCTGAGCTGATAACAGATGGGCAACACGGGTAAAATACCAGTAGAGAGAGCATGGCAGACCAATTAGAGCCTCTAGTTTAAACGGATATTCTGAGCTGATGACAGAAAGGCAACACGAACACTATACCAGGTGAGAATGGCAGACCAATAAGAGCCTCTAGTTTAAATGGATGTTCTGAGCTGATAACAGATGGGCAACACAAACAATATACTAAAAGAGAGCATGGCAGACCAATTAGAGCCTCTAGTTTAAATGGATGATCTGAGCAGATAACAGATGGGCAACACGGGTAATATACCAGTAGAGAGAGAGCATGGCAGACCAATTAGAGCCTCTGTTTAAATAGATGTTCTGAGCTGATAACTGATGGAAAATCACGGGCAATATACCAGGTGAGCATGGCAGACCAATTAGAGCCTCTAGTTTAAATAGATGTTCTGAGCTGATAACTGATGGGAAAACACGGGCAATATACCTGAATGAAAAACACGGGCAATATACCAGGTGAGCATAGCAGACCAATAAGAGCCTCTAGTTTAAATGAATGTTCTGAGCTGATACCAGATGGGCAACACGGGTAATATACCAGTAGAGCATGGAAGACCAATTAGAGTTTCTGGTTTAAATGAATGTTCTGAGCTGATAACAGATGGGCAACACGGGTAATATACCGGTAGAGCATGGCAGACCAATTAGAGCCTCTAGTTTAAATGAATGTTCTGAGCTGATAACAGATGGGCAACACGGGTAAAATACCAGTAGAGAGAGCATGGCAGACCAATTAGAGCCTCTAGTTTAAATGGATATTCTGAGCAGATAACAGAAAGGCAACACGAACACTATACCAGCTGAGAATGGCAGACCAATAAGAGCCTCTAGTTTAAATGGATGTTCTGAGCTGATAACAGATGGGCAACACAAACAATATACTAAAAGAGAGTATGGCAGACCAATTAGAGCCTCTAGTTTAAATGGATGATCTGAGCAGATAACAGATGGGCAACACGGGTAATATACCAGTAGAGAGAGCATGGCAGACCAATTAGAGCCTCTGTTTAAATAGATGTTCTGAGCTGATAACTGATGGAAAATCACGGGCAATATACCAGGTGAGCATGGCAGACCAATTAGAGCCTCTAGTTTAAATGGATGTTCTGAGCTGATAACTGATGGAAAAACACGGGCAATATACCTGAATGAAAAACACGGGCAATATACCAGGTGAGCAAAGCAGACCAATTAGAGCCTCTAGTTTAAATGGATGTTCTGAGCTGATACCTGATGGGCAACACGGGTAATATACCAGTAGAGCATGGAAGACCAATTAGAGTCTCTGGTTTAAATGAATGTTCTGAGCTGATAACAGATGGGCAACACGGGTAATATACCGGTAGAGCATGGCAGACCAATTAGAGCCTCTAGTTTAAATGAATGTTCTGAGCTGATAACAGATGGGCAACACGGGTAAAATACCAGTAGAGAGAGCATGGCAGACCAATTAAAGCCTCTAGTTTAAATAGATATTCTGAGCTGATAACAGATAGGCAACACGAACACTATACCAGGTGAGAATGGCAGACCAATAAGAGCCTCTAGTTTAAATGGATGTTCTGAGCTGATAACAGATGGGCAACACAAACAATATACTAAAAGAGAGCATGGCAGACCAATTAGAGCCTCTAGTTTAAATGGATGATCTGGGCTGATAACAGATGGACAACACGGGCAATATACCAGTAGAGCATGGCAGCCCAGCAAGAGCCTCTTGTTAATATGGAGGTTATGGACTGATAACAGGTGGGAAAACACGGGCTGTGGCAATATACCAGGCAAGCATGGCAATCCAATTAGAGCCTCTAGTTTATATGGGTGTAAATAATGAGCAAACTATAACATACTGTTTGCCATTTTTGTTCTAGCCCGTCTTGACATTACTCGAGTTTGCTCTGACAAACATTTAAATAATTATCTTGCATGTCTTGGTTCCTCTCGCCTTTGATTTTGACATTTTAATATACGTCAGTATTTAGGTGATTATGTGCATATCAAAATTACGTACAAAAGGCTGACCAACTTTACTAATGTTAATCCTCACGTAATGAAGATGATTGGATATAGTGACGGTTTTGTCTGGGTTTTTTGGGGTTTTGTTTTGGTTAATTTTGTGTTTTCCTTGTTTTCAGCAGCGGATTTTTAAAAAGGCAAGATTTACTTTCTGAACCTTGAACATATTATATATGCTATTTTGCTCCAATCCGAATTTCTTATCAGCAAAATAGGTTGAGGAGTCCATACTGAGCTCCTTGATTACTTTCGCAGAATCTTTTTTACAAAATCCTTTTGATTTACTTAAAAAATTTTGGTGTTTCTCGTAGCAAAACACGTGCTTTCTTCCATCTGTATAAGTTGGTAGGAATCTTAAACTACACTGCAACAGATTGGATTTTAGGAAGCATAATTTCATAGAATTATTTGCATGTTCTTGTGATTTTAGCAAAGCATTGGGCTATATTGTTCAATCAAGATACCGAGAACAGGGATATACATTTGGGTGATATATATGGTAAACCCTTTTGCTATTTATTCTTACTTCAAGTAACTCATAAACTTTATAAGATATCTTATATAGTTTATAAGATATCTCATATAGTTTATAAGATATCTCATATAATTTATCAGATATCTTATATAATTGTCTTTATAAGATATCTCATAAACTATATAGGATATCTTATAAACTATATGAGACATCTTACAAACTATATATGATATCTTATAAACTATATAAGATATCTAATAAATTACATAAGATATCTTATAAATTATATAAGATATTATATAAGAATTCTTATAAATTTTAGGAAATATCTTATAAATTTTTGGAGATAATTTATACAACATTAAAGATATCTCATATAATATATAAGATATCTCATAAAAATGAAATTATATAAGATATCTCATAAAAGTGAAATTATATAAGATATCTCATAAAAATGAAATTATATAAGATATCTTATATATTATAGGAGATATCTTATATATTATATAAGATATCTTATATATTATATAAGATATCTTATAAACTATATATGATATTTTATAAACTATATAAGATATCTTATATAAAAAAAATTTATAAGATATCTCATATACTTTATAAGATCTTATAAACTTTAGTCTCGGGCTGATATGGGGGTCTCGGGATGATACCCAGGCTGATATGGAAAAGGCCATGTATTAATCTATATATATATATAGTATATGATCATTTCTGTACACTAAAAATAAATACTTCGTGTATTGTATCAGAGATCCTTGTTTAATTCCTACAAGAAAGTAACACCTCCCGAAACGAACGCTTATTTTTATAAGCTAGAGTTAGAGGAGGGGATAAGGTCTCTGCGCAATGCTAGGCGGTGTTGTCGTAGAAGTTAGAAAATAAAGTACAGGTTCCAGCCCCGGCGCCGGGGAGGAAGTTACGAATCAAATCTACTCTAACATCGTTAGGTTGATTTTCTAGGCACTTTATATATATATAGAAGGACAATTTTAACAAATACAGGAGTTTATTGTGAAATATGATTATGTTTTTCATAATTGATATGTCACGCGCAGCTTTTTACAATACGTGTGAGTGAAGTCTTGTTTCAGGGCAATACACAAACATAAGAAAGTAGCTCAGGGTTATGAATTCTTTATTCTGCCAAACATAAACAAAAAAAACACTGTAATAACGATACATCATGTTAAAAAATAATATATCTACTGATCAAACGAAAATATAGTACTTAAAATATAAGACTAACAATGATGAACCAGGAAACTGATTAATTTTCCGAGCAAATGAATACTAAACGTAATAAATGTCTTCGTCAAGTTTGGAGACAGTCACAGGTCTTATTATGAAAATCATAATGAATGATATAGAAAATCTACCCAGAATGCTTGCCTATTTTGATATACAACATACAAGAAATAAAAGTTAAACCTATGCATGCGAAGCAAAACGGACGTGTAGACTGGGAAGACATATTAGGTCCTGCAAATAATTATATTATACAATTAGCAAAAAGGCACATAAATTGAAGCACTTGATCAGTATGATTAAAATTACCACATAGTACCAACTGGGGTATTTGTGAAAGATAGGAATGTGTAGATTCACAGACTTATACATATAACACTAGGGACACGGACAAATACAACGGATTTAGTTGAAATAAGTCAAGGGTCTTAGAAAAACGCGTCGCTTTATACAATGCCATAATAACACTGTGTCTAAACCACACCGGCAAAATTTGCTCGGACTCGATGGTATCTAACATCCGGCACAATGACGGAACACCAATAGACAAAATAAAGGTAGGTTTCTCCTTATTTTTTTATTTTTTTTATGATATCGAAGAATATATATACATATACAACTATTTTCTATTGTGAAATACAATATTTTCTACAACCGTTCTATATTAACGGAGAAATAAGTCAAAATGCATGTCAAAATGACGAATTGAGTGAACCTTGCCTCGAAATTGTTTAATTTCTCGTTAAATTGTTCACATTGTACGGAAAGAAAGGTACGGGAAGATAGATATTGACACGGAGATTGCAAATTTAGTTATTATGAGCATCTCAATAATTGTGTTTCTGTGTATGGAACGAAAGAAAAGGGCCATATCAAATTAAAATAAACCGGTTTCGTCAATGTTGTTACTTCACAATCACCCGGTTTCGTCTATATATATCACCCGGTTTTTTTTTGTTTTTTTTTAACAAACAATTTATGAAAAGAGACTTTGGCACGGATCGGAACATTGTCTTTCGAGAATTTAAATATATATTTATTGTAAAGTAAACTTGGCGTGTTAAAATCTATTTTAAACGGGAACTTTTGGACATAGTTAATTATGATAATACACATTTTCCTAATGAAAGGCGTATCCCTTATTTCACTTGACTTCAAACTAATTTTAAAAGGAATATAAATACTGCACTGGTATCTAATTATTTTGTAACATTATTATATTTTCTTTGTTTATAATAGTAGTATGTAAAGATGAAAAATAAAAGGATGTGTTTTGATTGTGCCATAATTTTAATTTACTATACTAGTACTATATTATATACACTTAGTTTACAATATTTACTATCAATTATTTATACATTTATGCATTCAATCATTGACGAACAGTCCCAAACCGACTATAGTCTATGCTGTTCTGCACAAATTAATCATGCATGCAGTCCTGCCAGATTTTCTGGTACTATATATACTGTGTTACTTGCGCACTAAAGCGAGTTTTCACACTCAAGCATCCATAACATTCCTTTTCTGGTAGGCACATTTATTTTCATAGGCATGTTTTTCACATTATTTTTACAGTTCAAATTCATTTTTTGTACAGTTCAAATTCAATTGAAACTTTAAGATAACTTTCGAAAACAATATCTGACAGTTTTGTATTTTCAATGTGAATAAAAGTTGATTTGCAAAACACGATCGTCATTTATATCTAGGTCTTATTAAGAAGAAGTGACGGTAACCACTTATCCCATAAACATTGACAATGAGACAACTTTCTTTTAGACACAAAAATTATGTTGAATTAATCAAGTTTAGGTCAGCGTATGCCTTAAACAATGAGAAAAACACACAAACTGCATGAAAGCAAGCTACAACAGGGCCCTATATTATAAATGTAAAACAATTCAAACAAGAAAACTACCTGCCTATTTTATGTTCAAAACGCATATGGTATAAAGCAACCAAAGACACCCATGGAATTACAAGCGTGTGATTCGGGAATGGACTGAGTCAAAGTGTTGTCGCTGACACAACCAGTACAACAAAAGTACAAATAATAAAAAATGATGAAAAACCTTAACTCGTCCGATGACAGAGCCTGTATAGTAAATGCGCGATGTGTGCCGAAACTTGTATCGTAGTTAAAATTATCCCTTAAATATAATAAATATACATGTATTCGCAGTTTACTATGAAGTCCACTATCACTGAACTAGTATAAATATTTATTAAGGGGCCAGCTAAAGTACGCCACCGGACGCGGGAGTTTCTCGCTTCATTGAAGACCCATTGTGGCCTTCGGCTGTTTTCTGCTCTATGGTCGGGTTGTTGTCGCTTGGAATTTGTATGAACTTTTCATGTTGATAGACATTTTAAAATAATCTGTTGTTTTTTATTATTTCAGATGACAGAAAACGTTACAATTGAGGCATTAGATGAGTCATTTCATGAACTTATCAATGAAAACTCATCAGCTGTTTCAACTGCAATCAACAGGACCGATGATCAAAATGTGTTTGTTTGCTGTTTTTGTGGGAAAAAATTAAAAACAATAAGTGGCCACAGACGTCATGAAAAAGGTCACTCTGACACTGAGTAAATTAAAATATTTGTGTTCTATAAGAGTAGGAATTCAAGTTTTTGCTTATCATTTATTTGAATCTGAGACTCATATAAATAATAAGCCGTTGTCCGGTGAACGAACATTGTTTTCCAACGACCCACAAAACTCCTTTTGAACGCTGAAGTTTAATTATCAATTAAAATGTAATGCGATTATGATTTTTTTTATTTGACCAAACCGGGTTATGCATTTTGAAATCTATGACGAAACCGGGTTGTATACATTGACGAAACCGGCCAGTTCCATTTTGACATGACCCATTTCTTTCGTTCCATACACAGAGATACAATTATGGAGATGCTCATAATAACTAAATTTGCAATCTCCGTGTCAATATCTATCTTCCCGTACCTTTCTTTCCGTACAATGTGAACAATTTAACGAGAAATTAAACAATTTCGAGGCAAGGTTCACTCAATTCGTCATTTTGACATGCATTTTGACTTATTTCTCCGTTAATATAGAACGGTTGTAGAAAATATTGCATCTCACAATAGAAAATAGTTGTATATGTATATTTATTCTTCGATATCATAAAAAAAATAAAAAAATAAGGAGAAACCTACCTTTATTTTGTCTATTGGTGTTCCGTCATTGTGCCGGATGTTAGATACCATCGAGTCCGAGCAAATTTTGCCGGTGTGGTTTAGACACAGTGTAATATAACTAGGAGCATATGATAAGATAAATACAAGAACATGTGGTATTTTTGACAATGAGACAACTCTCCACCAAATGACGTAAATATTAACCACTATATATATGTCACCGTAGGGCCTTCAACTATGGGCAAAACCAAACGGTCCCGATATGACAAGTTTAAAGCAATTCAAAGGAGAAATCTAATATGACAAGTTTTCATAGCTGTATATAACAAAAGCATATTTACAAATTAGGTATATTTTAACTCAATAATAACCAAATCAATGTTAAATCCTTCAAAGATCTTATACAGTGATCGATAAAACGATAACCTTTAAGGATAAGTGTATTCATAGAACCAATGAGTTAACGTAGATCGTTTCAGTTCGCGGGCTCTAATTATACAACATTCACGTAAAAATGAGGGGGCGATATCCCGCCTTGTAAAAGGGTTTTTACATTGTACAGCTTAAATTCCAAATACGGATCATTTTAACAAATGTAATTGAATATTTACATTGTAAGAAGGGGCAAAGTACCATCCACGCTTGATTAACCCTCATGAGATGTCCATGCAAGTAATCACATAATGAAAACTGCCAATCAAAACATAAAATTATTTACAAAGATAATCAAATAATCAAAAACCGTCCTAGATTATCAAATAAATAATCATGACTGAAATATTTGGTCTGGTTATCACATAATCACTAAAACAAGCCAACTTATCACATAATAAAAAAAAAACATGAAAAGGCTCATGCATCTACGTGACGAAACAAGATACCACTATACGTATGTACACTCATTGCTCAAAGTTCGAATAGTAAGCCGTAGTGCCAGTCAGCCGTGCAAATATCACTGCTTAATTAATTGGTCCAGGTCAAATGTGTTTTTGGAACTCTAATGGATAGTATATAAGAGGGGGAGGACAGGGGGTACCCTTCTCCCTTCTCCCACCCCTCTTCTCCTTTCTCCTACCCCCGTTCTCCTTTCTCCCATTAGAATAAAACATCTCCTTTTGAGATATTTTTTCTTGAAATATTAGAAAAATTTTTAAGAGGAGAGATATTTTATTTTTTCTCCTTTCTCCAACTTTTTCTCCTTTCTCCCAGCCTTCCTCTCCTTTCTCCTACCTCCTTTCTCCAACTTTTTCTCCTTTCTCCCAGCCTTCCTCTCCTTTCTCCTACCCCCTTTCTCCTTTCTCCCACCCCGTTTCTCCTTTCTCCTACCCCCTTTCTCCCTGTCTCCCTTACCCCTGTCCTCCCCCTCATATAAGGCCCATATGGTTAAATAATTTACTAGTATAATTTATGTCCAGTTCAATATAAGCTACAACAATCCATCGACTTATATGCAAAGGTTAAAATGCCTATTGTCTCAGTTTTATTACAAGACTACAGGAAAATTCCTTGTTCTGAAAAAAAATTCATGTATGCATTGTTTTATTTGAAGTTATGGTAAACAAACACAGGACCAATTCTCCGTTCAAGAATTTAAATGGGAATGTTTTGCTACTAGAGGTCTCGAGTGTCATTATTTAACTATTCAAATATTCATTATAAAAAATTGAAATGGAATAAAGGACTGTCTAAGAAATGAAATTTAGAAAGGACTGATTTTCCTAACACACCTATGATGTCATGATAGTTACCATAACTAAGGAAATCAAATTTCTATGTTTCAATATATTTTTCACAGTTCTGATCACTTCTTCATTTCCAGAAAACTTTTGATATGAATTTGGAAATTGTCATATTGAAATATTTGCCACTGGATGCTAAGCAGCCAATAATAAAATTCCGCCAATTAAATCAAAGTTTTTTAAAAATGATCATATTTTATCTTGAGAGAAAATGTATTATTTTCCCAGCTATAAGCTTTGCTAACTTTAGTGTATTAATCAGTTAATAGATTTGACAAGAATTAAAAACGTAACATCATTCGCGCTTGACCATCGTTATTTCTGCGCACATTACATCAGACCCCCATACGTCGCCCCGAAAATTATCAAAAAGTGGGCGTGTCACGTAGTGTGAACTCTTTAATAATGAAAGTAGGAAAAATGTATTTCAATTGCCACTTCCGGTTTCAATTAGCATGATTAGCAAACATTAAACGTTAATTTTGATTAAATAAGAACAATATAAGCCCTATAATTTGTATTTTGGTATTCTTGAACATCTACTCTAACACTGGAAATATCCTGTTTTGCGAAGAAAAACGATCTTTGGACAAGAAAGGAAATAAAGTTTGACTGCTAATTTTGTCGTCAAACAATGGCTGGAGTTTTGTTTGAAGATATTTTTGATGTGAAAGACATTGATCCTGATGGGAAAAAGTTCGACAGAGGTAAGCCAAATAAAATACTATTTTTCAAATATTTTTTTACTTGTCACTAAGGTTGAATGCTGTCCAAACGTGTTCAATCTCATTTACCGGCAAATGACATTCCAAGATGGCGTCTGCCGGGTGAAACGTGACATTTTCCTTTAGATTCCAACAATATTTGGAAATTAGCCAAGGTGATAATTTAGCTGAAGCTATAAGCAATGTTTTCTTTTCTTAATTTCTTCGAAAAAAAACTTCAGAAATTTGGTTCATACGTTGGAATTCCAGCATGTACCCGGTCTTTTGACAACATGTTTGTTCATGTCAGACCATTCTCATGTGATTGGCTTGTCACATTAAAAGAAGTACAAAACCCCCTGCCGACTGTTAGTACTTCATTCTGGCACAATCAAGAGAAGAGATTGGTACTGTTAATGTTACTGAAGATCTGTAAATATCAGAAATTGACATGATTTTATCACTTAAACCTCAACTAAAGATGCAAACTGATGTATGCTTTGGAGATCATTTAGAAGTAGACTGTGGACCCAGGACTTGTGACCTCACACCAGTACAAGTAAGGCTTTGAATTATGTGTTTTAATTTGGTGTCTTGGAAATTTCTTTCTATACATGAAATTGCACTTATTATTTCATGCAAAAAGATAAAAAAAAAAAAACCATGATAAATGATGATTGATATTGCAGTGAAATAATATGATCAATGTTATCTGCTATTGATTTAAAGTTGATCTGATTAACAGGCTGGAACATGATAGTAACCACCCCTTTTGATCAATCACTTGACAATAGTATTGTATTGTCATTACTATATATACTGCATAACTTCAATTACAATATAAATTGTAGCATATTAGAGTATTTGTCTTGTCCTCTGTTTTTTAATCTTAACACATAATCTTTTTTTGCCATCACTGACATTTTTCTGACAGAAGCCACATGTTGGATCTTGCACTGGTTGCCTAGGAAAGGGAATACACATTACTTACCTGTATGTTACCTGTGGGTTGACAAGTTCATTCACCTCTCATATTTACCATTACTCTATTATATATTTTATTACACCTCAACAAACTCTTCTTAATTTATTTGTAATATTTTATTAAACAATTGTTAATTCACTCTTGATTATTTATGTGAAGTGAATGTTCTACAAAAACACATTACCATACATTTGTATGTTACTATGTATAAGGGTTTTTTTTTTTGAAAGAGGGCATTATTGAAGAGTGGCATCATTCTTGTCTTTTACCTAATAATTTAATGGGACTTTTAAGGTTTGCCCCTTCTGACTTTTGTAGGGTACATACTTATCAACAGTTATCAAGAATACTCTATAAACAAGACTATAGCAATATGGTATTTGGTATGTGTACATACATGTACATGTATACCAAAGTTGTGCAGAGCATCAGCAATTTATTTTTTGTTAAATAAAAAAAAACTTGAAAAATAAAGGAAATCTTATAGACAAGTATGTATGCCTGAGTCTCTATTTTATTAACTGCATATATTTTAGTTAATTATTACTAGAAGATCATTTTGTGCAATTCAACTTATAAAAAGGGAATGGTTCTTCATTTGCTCTACTTAAAATAAATTAAATTTGAGGAAAATAAACCATTCTTTCCCTCTATATTTTTTTAACCAAGCAGAAATATGTGAAAAGGGAAAAGAAAAATGATATCAAAAGACATGCATGTTGAGTTTTCTTTGCGGTAATTTCTTTGATTACTGTATCAATAGTTACCTGAAGATAATAACAGTAAAGTCAAGAAGTACACAATCTACAATCAAAACATGACAAGGTTACTGGCATGCACTGATATTTGATCTTTCTTCCTTAGATCATCTGCTCTCATTAGAAGAGCTGTTGTAACTGATTAGAAAAATCATGTCTCATTACAAAGCATTAAACCAGATATTTTATTTAGCAATCCATAATTATTGATTTCAATATGGATGAATACAACTTATATTTTACACCTAGTACATGTATTTTGCACAGTGATTTGATTAATTTTATTTTCTGCTAAACCTTGCATGGTCTTCCTTTTCACCATGTTACTCATCAGTGCCATGGTTGTTTGTTTAATATATCTTCTTGTCATTTAGGAAATTTGGTATCAGAAGATTCTTGAATCATGGAAAATTGCATTAGAGCTTAAAATGTTTTTAAACATTTGTTGTGATTTGTGGAAGGTCAAATTTTGAACTTTAGATTTCACTTATTTTGATGTGTTGTTGTTTTATCATCTCATAGATATATACCCTCAGCAGCAGATCTAGAACTTTTTTAAAGGGGAGACCCACTGACATGATTCAGTGATTCCCTATGTAAACAACCAAATAACATTTGTTATATATTCCACACAAGTTATCATATTTCAGTAATCCTATTAGTGTTTCTTTTGTTTATCTTGGATAAGAGTGTTTTTGGAGTTATTATATGTCTTATATAATTCACAGCACTTATAGAAAAGAGAAAATATTTCACTGGCAACTATTCAAATTTATGAAGTATGAAAATAAATTATATCTTAAAGAGATGTCAGATTCTTCTTTATTATAGTTTGTTTTAATTTTTAAAGTTTTTGTCCTGATGACAATGTGTATAATGATTTATCTTTATTTCAGTATCCAGATTATTTTGTGAGTCAGAATCTTTCAAGATGGACTTGATTCTTGATGTGAACACTCAAATTTATCCTGTTGAATTGGGTAAGTGATGTTCAAATTTGCATTAGAAATTAAAAGAAAAAATAACATATAAATATGTATGTTAATTATTCAGTAAAGGTCACCTTGTGTAGATCTTCAAATGTCTTTCTAAGGCTAATATGTCTCCCCCCTCCCAAACCACAACAAAAAACAATGTAAAACAGAATTATAAATTGAATTTTATGAAAAAAAGTGCAAGATTGTAAGATTTGTTTTGTCTTATTATTTTTGGAAGAATGTCTCAGTGACTTGCCAATTTTGGGATACTCCTATGAACATTCCGTATGTACTGGTCAATATTTGTTCTAGGTCAATTCATATAAGTAATTCATATAAGTTTGGTTCATACCTTTTGCACACCTATTACAACATGTAACTGTGCTGAACTGTTTAGGGGGAGGAGGCGGATTTAGAGGGACAGGGGGGTGGGCCCCCCCTTTTTTTGGAAAAAAATGGTTGCTTATATAGGGAATCACTGAAGCGTGACTGGAGCAGTCCCCTCTAAGGCAGTCAGTGGGCCCCCACTTATGAAAATTTCTGTATCCACCAGTGGGAGGGGGAATGGGAAGTGCACTTGACTCCAATATGAATTGACTATTATATGAATTTTGTCATATATTCTGAAGTTTCTATTGCCATCAATATTCACTCAATCTGTTTTCATATAAACACTTGCAGTAATTCATGTCATTATTCCATGATATGTGGCAGATTTTGTTTCAGTTCTTTTTGGGTGTCAGTTGGTATGAATTGTTTCAGTGGGGTACTTTTTATACAAGGATTCATGATGGAAAGAAAATGCTAAGTGTCCAGTCCACAGCCAAAATTTTTTTCCAAAATTATTAAACTTGCATTTAATAATTAATCAAAATTCAATGTTTAATGGTTGCTATGTCAATCAGTCATATGTCTACACAAGTCAATAACTGGCTAGGATATCACTAGGGATATTCACTCATATATTGATCAAATCCTGTAAAAACTTGATTTTTATCAAATTAAATGTTTAAATAATGTTTAAATTACTATTCATTAGATTTGATAAAGAATTCACTATACACATAACATTAAAAAAGTTTAAATAACAACCCCCATCTAAGTGTAATTAAACAAATTAAAAACCTGACAAATATACAGGTACTTACAGGTAAATAGCGGGTTAAAATTGTATATAAACATATGTAAAATGGGTTGAGTCAGGAAGTGAAATGGCAGGCAGATACTAAGTCTAAAGAACCATTTAGAAGTGAATATAATTCAGTAGGTTTGCTTTAATTCCTTATTCTTAAAAATTCAATTGACAGTAGGTATAATAATAACCAGAGTTCTAGAAAGATATCAGTGTCCGATCCAGGTGGGGGGTTCCGGGGGTTGGAACCCCCCCTTTTTTTGGCCAATCAATGCATTTGAATGGGAGTATATAGTTGGAACCCCCCCTTTACTCTGGGTTGGGAACCCCCCCTTTTAAAATGGCTGGATCCGCCACTGGATATTAGCATTTAGTTGTTGTCCCTCATTTTGGTTTTGATCTTGTAATAAGCCTAAAGGACTTGAGAATATATGATAAAGATTAATTTCAGTTTATGCTGGTCATGCAAATTGACATCAAGTTCTTTTCCTGATTATTCCAACATTTGCTAATGAATGTTTATATAAAACAAAAAATGTTGAGAGCTCTTCATCTTAATAGCCACTGGGATGGTATGTGCACTAATTAAGTTAATGTTTGTTTCTAAATAAGTTTTATTATTGTGTATGTAGCCATTATTAATGATAACAGTAATTAACCCAGACTGATGTATCTTAATAGCATGTCATTGACAGTAGATATAACTAACATATAGAGAGGAAAGATGTAGCATGTGTGTCAGCATAGAGAGGAATGATGTAGCATGTGTGTCAACATAGTTTGAATCAGTTAAATCTGTTGGTTTCTCTTCATTCGTATCATCTCTAAGAGCAGGGCCAATTATTATAAATTAAGCATCCATTGTTTTATGGCGAGAGTGGCCACATTCTTGTTAAGTGTGTTCTCTAGAATGATAAATTTGTAGGTTCCTATATTTAAAACACATAGGCGCCGTGGATTTGTGAGACAAATTGATATGCAGCCCATTAACACACATAATAGGTCTTCAGATCATAGAGATATAAATAAAGAGGGAAAGTCCATGTTGTAGTATGTGGGATTGTGGTTACTCCTACATGGAGATAGATAAACAGAAGTCAGAAGATCATGTCTAAACATGTCAAACCATTGATAACACTTATCTAATAAAATCTACTCAAATACCTTTCATAGTTCAAATATTACCATTGATATTTACACAAAAGAATATTTAATTGAACTCACTAAATGTAGCCAATTCAATGTTATTTTTTTTTAAACTTCACCCCTAAAATATGCCTAATAGGAAGTTTTTTTATTTGTATGCAAACCTGGCGAATTTGTTAATTGAATGTGTACTGTTCTTTAAAGGCTGATTCTCTCTGTTTTGTACGGTACAACTAGCTATATAGGGATTGAGGACACATATAAACACTTTAACATGGTTAGTTTTAATGTAGGGAAAACTAAAAGGAAGTACATTGTTCATGATAATAACAGTCAAACAAAAGGTTACACAATACAAAATCATAGTCTTTTAATATTTCTGTTGTATGTTGATATATGATTTTGTATTGGCTGGGGTCATTGGAACTAGATGTTGCATTGAAATAATAGGTGTGGAACCAGTCATTTTCAAAAGGGGGGACCAACCCAGGATAAAAAGGGTGGATCAAAGGTAGAAGAGAATGATATAAACATAGGATCAAATGGCTTGTAAGCAATAACTAATATGAAAATTACATTTTAATGCAAACATGCAATATACAGTTTTGTAATTTTCCTTAAAGGTGACAAGTTCCGTATGGTATTAGCCACAACACTTAGAGAAGATGGTGCTCCTGATGATGGAGAGTTTAATCCTACAGATACAGGACCATCAAGAGCAGACAGCTTTGAATATGTGATGTATGGCAAAGTTTACAGAATAGAGGGTGATGAATCAGGACCGGATACAAGATTGTAAGTTATGGTGGCCATATTGAATTGTGATATAGTTTTGGCAAACTGCTGTTAGTAAAGTTTAATGTGTGTATATGTACATTGGTGTTGTAATTCAGTGGTAGAATAGATGAACATTTCAGTGTAGAAGTTGATTGACAGAAAACTTAACAAGTTCAGTAGTTATTAATTAACTAGAAAAAAATAGCATAAATATTAAAAAGGGGGGGAGTTGAAATGTATTGCAGTTTTAGTGATGGTAGAAGAAACAGATTAACCCCCAAGACTTTTAAAATATATTGCATTTCATATAATGATTTTATTACTAGACCATTAAATAGTTTGTTTTTATAAATCAGAACATGAGGCATAAATGGATAAAAGGACAAATAAGTGCAATAATGGCAGAATATATTGTACCAGTTTTAAGTTTTCTATACAACTCCAGTAGCAATAATTCATCCAATCATATCAGCTGTAACTCTTTGTTTTTCCTCCATATGATAAAAATAATCTTTTTTTTTTAAATTCTTCAAATTTTTCACTATAAAATTCCAGGAAGTAGAGTTTGTTTATTATCTCCTATTTTCCTTTGTACACATATGTAACAAAATCCCCAAAACTGTCACAATATATATGTATCTCAGCATTTTTATAAAGTCGGTATTAAACACATATTATTTACATATAGGGTTCCTGTTCAAAAGGACGATAAGTTTTATAAATCTTAGTAGAAATAGATATTGGGATCAATTTATTTAAATAACATGACGAAGCCTGTCACAGCTGTTAAATGACTGAAGGAAAATGTCTGAACTCGTATGTAAGTTTTAGAATACCTTTACATCTGATAAAATGTAATTAAGATTTATGATAATTTATTTAACCACTTTGAAGTAAGAAATGAATTCAAATTATCATTTATATAGTTTTATTTTATTTTTTCAACTTTTTACAAAGTATTGTGGATAAAAGTTGCTCCTTGATGAAGTGTCGTATGTAGCGTTGTCTGAGTCAGTGGGGAGATGAATATAATTATAGTCTTGTCTGCTTCACATAAAAAGATAGCATAGTAGTATATTTTCCTTTGACAGTATGCCAGAGGACCTGTGATGTGAAATTAGTGCACACAAACTATTTAGGATAAAACAACTTGTCATTATTTTTATTTCTGAACCAAAAAAATAATGACTTCAATTTTTTATTTACATCTTTCAAAATTATTTATTTTAAAAGGCAAAACAATTTCTTTCTTTTTCATGATTGAAAATATGAATATCTAATGAAAAAATAATACCCTGTTTTGAACCTCTAAATACCTGTAGATAGTAATATACACTTTGTGATGTCATAATCATGTGACCTCCAAAGGTCATTGTATAGGCTTATCTGGGTAAGCATTTTTTTCTCAAACTTCACTTATTTGAATTTTTACCTCAATAATTTTCAAGAAATTTTGTAGATAATAGACTAAAGAGTATGCATATAAGTTTTTAAGTCTGGAAATTTTGATTTATTGGAGAAAATGGCTGTAGTAACATTGTAATGACAACTGATGCTTGTACAAATACACAATACTAATGTGTCGGAACTTGTTGGGGTTGTTAAAGGTATTGATTAATCTTGTTCAACTTATTGATCACATTTTTTTCTTCTTTAAATTTTATAGGTATCAAGAAGTTATTTAAATCTGATATTAGAAGAGTAAAAATAATTTATTACAATTTAATTTAATTTGAATGGGATATGTAAATGATTAGGACAATGTAATTATTGACCGTATTAAAAATAAATGCTTGATTGACTTTTTGATATGATTGTACAAGTTTGAACATAGTTTGAATGTAGTACAACAATTGCAGTGTACAAACTATAATCATTATTTTGTTTGAGTCCCTGCCAGTAAGTTGTGCTTGACATTTGAGATGATTTATTAACAGATATATTTTGCAACAGGGGAATTCCGTACACTGTTATTTATAAAACTGATGATATTTTAAATTCACTGGTTGTTAAAGCAGATTTGATATAAGGTTTGTACTTTCTTTTTGTGTAAGGCATCTAACAAAGAGATCTTAAGTTTCATTTCTTTATGATAAGGTGTCCGATTTTAGCTGATAGTAATTTATCTTTTTCTTATCTTTGAGCTTGTCATTTTAAATGCATCATTTAGATCTAATTTCAAGGCCTTAAACTGCTGTTTTCTTTTTTCGTATATCTGAATTGAATCTGTGCTGATGCACTTAGAATCAGTTTTCTAGGTTATTCTTGGAGTAACTTGATAGGATGCAGTTAATGTACCCTTATTATTGACAGCTCTTTTAATACCTAATAGCTGGTTGCCATGGCAAAATAATGGAGACTTCTGGTATCAGCCAAGTAAAGCAATCACCATAGCAACAAGATGTCAGTTTCCTGAAAAAGTGAAAAAGAATCTTGTCGAGAGAAAGGTACCATTGGGTGTTCACGTTGATAAATAAGGTGAACACAGCTGGTGGTATCTTTTTCTAGGGAAGAAAATCGTCGTAACAGCTGATGAAATGGAATGGAGGGAAAGGATAGCAGTATTGTCAGCTACAGTAGAATTAACTCCTGGTACCTATAAGTGCTCAGTATCTGTTCCTGTTCTTCATTGTGATATGTGATATATCAAATAATCATTGTATATGAGTAAACATCAAGATTCCATTGGTTTCTGCTATAAGTTAGTTTAATATGCCTATGATTTCACCATTGATATTGTGTGCACTCATCATTTCTATTCACTGTGGTTGTCTGTCTGTTTTGGGTGTCTTGGTCATATCACATCCTCATCTTCTCATTCATTTTGTCGTCAAGGTTATCCAGTATAACTCTATGATGTTGTCTTGGTAACTAAAGTGTAAATATTAGTTGTTGTCAAGGTAACTGTTATAATGTTGTCATTGTAATTATTCCAGTATGATACTTTAATGTTGTCATGGTGATAGGTTCAAAAAAATTATATTTACTTTGCTTATATTTCTTTTCACATATTGATACTCCAGATTTATATTGGTTTTTCATTTGCATAATCTCACTGTAATCTTGTTTGCTTCTGTGAAATCAGCACTTTATCATATCATATTCAAGTGTGGTTGTCATGGTGATTGAGGTTCAAGGTCGTGCACCAGTGTGAATTACGGGAGAGAGATTGGTGGAGGCATTAAAGTTCTTGTACAGGAAAAATACTATCTCATAACTCACTAGTTCTCTTGTGTCTCACTTTATGTGAGAAATTACTTACAAGAGAATTTAGTATGAGACCACTTGACCTTTTTCCTGTGCAAGATAATTCAACACACAGTATTACAGAGCTGAACAGTGTTTCCTCTTTTAGAAGGATTTATAATTATCTGTGGACTAACAATCAACTAAAAGTCAACAATGTTTGGGCAGATTTATAATTATCTGTGGACTATGTCCATTTTTTTTTACAAACTTTATAATAAATATTTCAATACATGTTGATTTTCTTTTCACTAAATATCGGCCAGAGGGAACACTGGCCAGTTTTCTGTAATGGTAAAACTTACACACGAACACATAAACACACACACATACACAAAGAAAAACACAGCACTGTATGCTATCATGTATGAAAATTTGTTTTGAAGGTTGATTATAGTGATTTGAATGAACTTTTGACGCAAACTTTATGTATATGGATTGAAAGATGAATTTGAAATTGAACATCAAACTAAGATGAATAGAATTGGGTACTGGCCATGACTAAACACAATAAAATTTTATAAAAATACTGTTTTCTCTAAAGAAAAATCTCCATTTGTAAAAAATTTGAGAACATCTGTTGTTATGGATAGTGTTCTTTTGTGCTTGAGGATAAATGTAATTCCTTAACTTAGATTTATGCATATATTTTAAATAATAAGATAAGTACAGAGTCCTAAATTTCTTTAAAAAAAAACAAGAACCAGTGATTTAGAAATTGGAACCAACATGTACTGGTAAAGTTTTTTTACCATGTCTTTAATATGAATAACAGCTTTTGTTTTATAACAAAACTTGTAACTTGACTCGTGTTAAAATTTCAATTCATTCTCCTTTCCTTTTAGTTCAAATTTATATGAAAATGTGAAAAGAAGTATAGAATTATTATTAAATATAACATATCGTTTATTAAATATACTATAATACAAAAGACTCTCTGATAAGTTCAACTATGCTCTTTCAGAAATCAGAAATAATATTCAGAAACCATAATTTTGGAAAATTTAATATATAACTGTTCAATTTTTAAAAGTTTACTTAGTGGACTTTAGCAATGATGTAAATAAGATAATTCTCATAAAGCAGGATGTATTAAAAATACCCAGTATGTAATGCATGAATTAAATCTTATGACATGATAATATATTGTGATTATATACATTATTTATTACATATACTTGCATCATACCTATTTTAAAATATCCTCCTACATGAATAAATTTTAAGTTTTATATGCAAGATATTTTCTATGAACAGGGTAGATTTTTTGGCTTATATCCAACTCAAACATTGTTCATGGATTTGTATTCATTGTACCTTGAAACATAATCAATGTAGTAATACAAGAAGTTTGATTTTAGTTTTGGAGTTACCTCCCATTGGCTGACATACATATTCTATTTATTTGTAAGTGGCCTCTACTTTTAAAAAAATGATGTTTTATTTATCAGTGCAGGTTATGATATTTTAAAGACAATTTTTTTTAACGTTTATTTGATTACTTGAGTCATAATTTTTTTTTCAAATCAAATTTGTTTAGGTGCATACAGTCTTTACGCTGAGTGGCAGCCCAGGCTAGTAAAATTGCTCTCGGGCCTTTAAAAATCATATCTACAGGCCAACAGAATCTAACTAAAAATTTTCAAAAAATTTGAGCTGCGGGCCTGTAGATTTAAAAGTTCATCGTGAAGACTGTGCATATATGCTAACTTGATAGTACCAAAATGTTCTCTAGCTTTCTGAATTTGAGAAAAGATGGCATAAAAGTTAATTTACTAGTCTAAATGTACAATAAATAAGATAGTGGTCAACATAGTTTATGTAATTTGTTCATTTCAATTATAAGAACTTCTTAATAAAATTTTACCCCCAATGCAGCAATAACATTTATTTGAGGGAGATATTATTAAACCTGTTACATAGGAAAACCCATGGAAAGCATTTCAAATTATGTAGATAAATTTGATTATGTGTAAATATTTGTATATTAGGAGTGATGTTATTTTTACAGGTAAATGTCTACTTTATAAGTATTATGTCGAGTCATTTCTCTCTGTCTAAGTCAGCGTGTTACAACTTGTTTTAGTCACATGACCCTGTCATCTGGAACTTTTTCAATATACGTTACGTTACGCATATTGCAATGTCAAATCTACCTTTTCTGTGTCTATTATAGCTTTTGAATAAAAAAATGGTTTGTCAGACTGCCAGCTGGAAATAATAGTTAATAGAATAATACATTAATCTTAACCCTTTGATTTTTAATTAAGATATCTGTCTTTACATTAGTGTATTGTAAAATAATAATGGTTTGACAAAGTTTGAATTCTCCGTAACATAATCATACTTTGAACCCTAGCTAAACAAATGAACTCTTCCCAGGTGATCATGGGATACTGAAATTACCTATATGCCTATCTAATTGTAGGTAATACATATATATATAAAAAGGTAGGGTCTGGATCATATTACTTTGGAACATACCTGGCCATGTTAATTAAAGGTAGATGTAAACTTTATTGATGTTCTTATCTGTTAATATTTATACCTAATTAATTTTAATGGTGTTCTTTTATGTGAGCTGAACCTTGAGTTCTAATGAAATGTATTTCCATTTCTTACCACCATTAAAGATCTGATATGTCTGCTGAAACATTTCATTCTATTGAAATATCTTATGTAATTAAAAGATCTATTTTTTTTAGAAGCTTTTCTTTAAAATTGACTTCTCCATTTGAAGCACAACAGTGATTTTAGTATTAATTTCATTTTCTTTATTTAAAAAAATATATCTACATATATTTTGAAATTGAAAAATACAATTGGGACTTTGAAAGTGAAAGTAGGATAGTACAAAGGGGCGTGACCTTACATGTACAGTTAATAATAAACACTTTCGGAATCCTTACTTTTCCTTTGCACTCCCTGTTCAAGATGTAATTTCAATTGGGGGAGTGATACATTGTATTTAAAAAATTTTAATCAAAATTTGTACTTGGTATTACTGTTGTTCAAATGAATTCTTGCTTGAAGATCTAAACATTTTCTTTTAAAATGAAAATTCCAACAACATATTTTCATTTGTTTTATAGATATAACATATTTCCCGTACTGTTAACATGTACAAATAAGTACACTTAGGTCATAGGGATATTGTAACCAGCTTGCCCAAGGTCAAGTCAGATTTCTTATAAAACAGATAGATAATTGTATTTTCAACATTTAATTAAGTTCTATTTAACTCTTCCTCTTCTTATTATAACTACATTTATTTTAGTCCAAGTAGACATCACATGAGACAAAAACTAAAAGATAATAGTTTCTTTTCTCACATGTCATGATTATAGAAAAGGAAGAAAATATCAAATTTTCAAAAAATCTGGTGACTGAATTGATCTAAGGTAAAACAGTGTAAGATTCTTCCTTTACTTGTATTCTGATTATCTTACATCAAGGAAGCTACAAAATGATAAACATGTCTGCATTTACTGCTAAAAATGAAGTTTAAGATTACTTAAAATGAGTCAAAGTTACATTCTGTTATAAATAGATTATCTTTAGCCAAAACTACTATACAATAATTTTAATTTCAATGTCACTTATAAAATATAAAAAAAAACCTTCTTGTTGTGTACTTTATTTTAAAGACATGGTCAATAGGTTTTTTTAAATGAGTGAGCGAAGCTAGTGTGTAATTACTGTTTGTGTTGATATTGATAGATTTGAATTTTTACCCCAGTTTACTTTTGATAAAAACAGTCAGGAAACCTTTTTATCTAACGATAAAACTTAGGGTCAAGCATTAGTCAACAAGATATCAGTTATTTACCATAATTTTACGTAATTTTCCTTTGATCAGCATCTAACTGACTGATAATTTCCATTCTCAGCACAGTGGAGTGAAGTTAACAATGTCCTCATAGGTAAAATAGTGATAAACAGATTACCATTGGTCATCTCAACTTGATTGCTTTTCTCACTTTCCCCGTTGAGATGATCAAAGATAATGTATAGATATAAAAACTTGGTTGACCATTTAACTTTTATCTTTTGGGTTGCTGACAATGTTAAACTGGTGGTAAAACCTCTAACCTTTGGTTAATATTTAACCACTCCTTGTAACCGAATTTCATTTGATTATAGTCAACCTATAAAAGGAAGCTCTCATATATATTTGGTGGCACTTTTATGGTTTTTGTGTAACCTTATTTAGTTAGGTCAGCACAAATTGATGGAGTTATTAATTTGGTCAGTTTCTATCTGAAATGAGATAACACATTGATTATTTTTAAACAGTTGTAATCCAGTTAACCCAATGTAATTCTGATTTTGGAGTTTCAATATCCATTGGCGGATCCAGTGGGGTGGGTTCTGGGGGTTGGAACCCCCCTTTTTTTTGGCCGATCAATGCATTTGAATGGGAGCATATAGTTGGAACCCCCCTTTACTTTGGGTTGGGGAAACCCCCTTTTTCAAATGGCTGGATCTGCCCCTGGTATCTCACATTTATAAGAATTTTTTAATCTGCTGAAGAAGAAAAAATTATATGGCTTAGAAAATGAAAGTCATGAAATTTGTATTCTCAGGCACATTGAATTTTGAAGAGTTTAAAGTCCAAATGAAATATGAATTTCTCAAGAGAATTGAAATGCATACCATATATGAAAAGATTTTTCTTGGTTGTTTCAGCTAGATTACCCATAATACATGTAAAGTTAATGAGACATAAGATTTGAGAAGGTTAGTTGTGATAAAAAATCGGGTCAAATGTTAGAAATATTCCATTTAAATGTACAGCCTAACAATAGTATAGGGAATGGAATGTCTATTTTTTCCTGGGACTGTACAAGTCGTTACTTACCGCCACAGTTAAAACAATAGGTATATAATAAATCTTTTGTACTGACTTTTAAAACCTTTGGCAGGGATATCTGATTCGTAATTTAAATCCTTATGCATTCCCATAATATGGTTAAATGATTTTTGAAGGGTATTGTATTGTGCAAATTCAACAATTTTTATATGGCGGTTTTAAATTCTTGTTTTTACTTGTAAGTTCAATTTTTAGTTTAATCTATGAATATGAAATATGTAGTTTAAAAAATAAGTGAAAATATTTGAAATTTTGTGAAGAAAGAATCCTCTTATTAGATGTTGGCTTAGGCACACAAAAAAAAACCTGAATCAAAAATGTTTGATACTGGTGTACCTGTTGGAATATTGAATGCTCAGTCAATTTTAAGTGTAACTTGTCCTTTTTAAAAAAAATCAGAAATCCACAGATCGATGTTTTGAACTAAATATGTAGAGAGTTCATTGGTCAGAAGGGAGGCCTTATAAGAGCTGATTCTGCAAGCAATTTACACTTTTGGTTACATCCAAAGACTGCTTAAATAATTTTGTCTTTGCCTAAGTGGAACTTTGGTTGTCTTTTTGAATACAGTATAACTTAATAAAAGAAAATATGGGGAATTAAGTATGTAATCAAGATTTAAGGGGATGTTCTTTTCTAATAAATGAAAAAATTATAAAACTGGAAGAGCATCATATATGTTTGATGTTAAATTTAGAAATTTCAAGTGGGCACAATGTATGTAATTTAGACATAAAGTTGTAATAAGAATATCTATTATATTGAAATAGTCTATACAAAAGAAAATAAATCTACTGATTTTGTAAATAAATCTACTGAATCTAACTAAAAACTTGTTTAAATTTTACATTTCCTTTCAATAAATTGACTTTTGAGGATTTAAATGTGGGGATTTTGTACATGATTGTACTTGACAAAGACATAGGAAAAATTTATTGATCATAAAGTAAATTTCATTCACAAATGGTTCTGTATAAAACTCATTGATTAAATCTTTAAAATGGTGTACTTGGTGAGTCGATAATCTGCATGTTCAATCGTGTTTACAGCTGTGTAGTGAACATTTTATGCAGTTGGAAGTCCATTTTCTGGCCTTTGTTTTACTGATTGTACATATAAAGGTGAAGCTAGCTAAATATATTAAATTAAATTTCTTAGAATTAGTAACTCTAATCAAGGGAATTAATCTAGGTTGAATAGATCAAGGATTTGTATAGTACTATACAAATCCTTGAATAGATTGATAAAAACTGTACAGAGTAGACCCCATAAAAGTTTGGTAATGAATAAATATTGTAGATATGGAGACCAAAATGCCATCATAAGACCAAAAATGAAAATGACTTGCAAGTTCTGTAGTTAACTGTAAATGAGGAGACAGTAGCCCTATCAGTGGAAAAGCAAGTTTTTTCATTCTCACTAATTTGAAACTATGGTTAGATTGCCAACCGTGCCAGGGCTGTTTAGCCAGTCATGGTCATTAAAAACTCCCATCATCAAGATAATAAGTAAAAGATTTCCAAATATATTTGCATTAAAAGGCAATTCAGTCTCAATAACACTAAAGACTAAAAAGGCAATTCAAAATCAACGATACAAGTGTACTCTCACACAAGGAAAAATGTGGAGAACTTGAGGTTTAGGGAATTAAAAAGAATATTAAGAAATGAACAAGTTTTATATGTCAATAAGACAGCAACCTAACATCACGTAAAACTGTAATCTTGTGGGTCCAGTTTATCAATCTCTAAATCATCACCAAGTCTTATTTTCTCAGGTTGTCAATAAATTTGTTTAATAGAGACTATCATTAATACAAAATTCCCTAAATGACAAAAATCTTAACAGATATAACAAAAGAAAACCACTGATGAAGTTGGTCAGTTATGAAAAACTTGAAGAAAAAAGAAGTTTAAAAGTCTTAATAATGGCATGTATTAACAAAATTCACAAACAAAAGGGGGGACAACAGATGTTTTAAACCTTTTGAAATGAGTTTCGTGACTGTTAGAATAGACTGATCATTATCTAATGTTTTAACTGTTTAGTGTGCTTCATGGGGGACCAGATATATTAAAACTTGACAGATTTTATACAGAATAATTCAATATATACCATGTAAGCTATAAATGATATAGATTTTGTATAATTTTCAGTTGAATGCATGTCTTACAAATGATCATAACAAATACGAAACACGATGTATATAAGAATAAGAATAAATAGTAGCTGATGTCATTTGTCCATAATTTGGGTCAGATTTATATTCATTACACAATAACACAATTTCAAATACCTGCAGTGATTCTTTATTGAAAATAATTGAAAGAGTTCATGAATTTGTGTTCTGTAACTAAAGGTACAACAGAGCTGATTACTTGATAAAAAAAATCTTCCTGTTTTTGTTCATATAAGTTTTTGTACGGAAATTAGGAAATGTGCAAGGTTAAACTTGCCCCAGAAAAGCAATTTTAAAAATCGTTAAAAAGTTTCATTATTATTATAATTATAATGTTTACGTGAGATAACATGTTAATTCTCATATCTCCCCTAAATATTTGAAGTTATAGAATGATAAAATTGGTACTATTTAAGATTAAAGGACTCCCTAATGGAGATTTAGAACCTTTGATTTATTTCATGGATACTTCAATATTTATATTTAAACAGACAGCTACGAATTACTTTATCCAGATATGGAAGTTTTATTTAAATGAGAAATATTTCAGTTTTGTTTTATTATCATTTTATTTAGTCATATTAAATTATAAAATATACTTGGAGAATGTGTGAGAAAAAATTCCCTGTGAAAATAGTATATATGTAATTGCTTGTCAGATCTTGCCTTTAAAAACTGCAGATTTTAAAAAAATCCGTTGTTGGAAGATTGACAAACGAGGTTTTATGTTTGACTTTCTGGCTGATTAAGTTCTATAGTTCTTCACTTCCCTATAGTAGAAGTTAAATATCAGAACACCTCATAAATCTAAACAGGTATGTTTGAACTTGGTTCTTTATAATTAAAAAAAATTTAAAATCTAACTTTTCAAAGATTCTATATCTTAGTGGACAATAGTGTTTATTTTCTAGAAATAAATATAGAAACTTAAATTTTAGCCTTTAATTTGAAATAAAAAAAAAAAATAGTTTCAATGAAATTTGGAAGAATTTGTTAATTAGTAACGCAGTAATAATTGCTTATTAAAAAACCTTCCCAGTTTAAAAGGAAGCAGATTTTCCGCTGCTAATCGAACACGAAGTATTTGACGAGTAATTTCCTTTTTGTCTGTTTGTTTGTGATAAAGGAAGGAGGTAGAAACTTGTCATCTGGTATTGTTTTCCGTCGTGAATAACATCTTCATTTAAAGACAACGTGGACATTACAGGTTTCTCGTAACATAAAAAGAAACGTTTGAAGAAGAAAGTTTTTTATGATAGATTAGTTTTTTTTAGTGGTTCATAATTTATGCAGGTAGGCCAGATAGGTTAAATGAATATTCTGAATAATTTGCTTGATAAAATAGAAATACTATTGAGAAGTCTTTTAATTATGATGAAGAAAATTAATTAAATGTTGCAGTTTGATGAATTTCTCTTAAAGATTAATTTTTAAATTCTAAAATTTGCTACATTAAGGTTAGATTGTACTCTGCATTGATGTCTTGCTAATGTCTGTCTTTTGTTATTGAATTGACATATTTAATTATTGTATTCATCAGCAGCTTTCAACTCTTTATTTTATTCACATGCATTTAGTTATACAGCGGTCAACAGAATTTCATTCCCAAAAGATTTTTTTTTTTTATTGGGCTTAATAAAATAATCATTATTCAGCCAAGTCTTTAAAATCATTGTGTTATAGTCCTTTAGAAAGATATTTTAGTATAAGTGAAACTACACTGCTGATGAATATTGTTTTTATAATTTTTATAGTTTAGTCTATATTTCAATAATATTAGTTAACTTTGTTAATGTATGCATCATCTGTTACTGTTATTTATATTGGCTTTTAGCATGTTGAGAATGTTAACTAAAATGTATGTAACATATATGTATATAACTCTAGAAATGAAGAAGTCATTTGGTTCTAAAATCGTAAATTGGATAATAGAAAAACTTTTAGATTTATTTTTTCAAGGATGAATTTATATTTGAATACATTTGTAATAGTTATTGAGAACTAAATGATTTCTGTTTACCCCCATATTTCTTTTCTTTAATATATCTGTTTTATTATTAATTTGAGCCCTTTTCAGTTCATAATGAAATATATAAATTCAAGAAATACAAAAATTAACTTCAGGTTATATGTGTTTTATTCTGAGTTATGGATTCTATAACTCTGTAAAATTGTATAATTAAATTTTATGAAAAAATCCTGATTAAGATCAATTGCATATTGTTTATAAGATTTACAATAGTTTATATCACAAACAGATAATACACTGTTATCCATTTTGAAATGTTCAGTTTATGCACAGCTTTGAATAGAATTAGATTTGCACATTTATTCACAAAATTCACCTATGTATGTCATTAAGCACTATTAATTTTTTTAGAAAAACAAGTGTGGAATTTGAATACTAACATTAGCCCAACAACTAATACTTAGATAAATTATAACTTCACTCTGGAGGTTGAATTGTTGAGGCTTTGCAAACCTGTGGCACAAAATGCAATTTTCATGCAAAATTTCTAAATATTTACTGAAAAAACACAACTGGTAATTTTATCTATGAGCTTTCTGCAAAAAGTTTTTAAAAATGGAGGTGGGATATTTTCACAAATTCAGTACACATTTGCACAGAAAAGCAAAAAAAATGCACATATTTTTATCAAATTATTGCAAATGTTTAATTTTAGGCCAGAGTAAACAGTTTCTATGGAAACATTTTGCCTTTTCACAGTTACTGCCAGATGTGCATTATACATTCGTTTTATCTTTGTAAATGCATAATCTGGTATGTGATTGGCCAGGGCTTTTCACCTCCTTGTCTTCTTATTGGTTGGAACTTGACCTTCACCTCCAAACCTTCTTGAACTGTGACCTTTGAACCAAGCTCTGACTAGGATGTTGAAGCATGAAGAAAACTAACTATTGATTCTAACATTAACAAAATTTTGTAGTTAGAGATTAACAATGTTATAAAATATGTTATATATGTAGAACCTTGTTTGTGTGCATGTTAATATATGTTAACTTTGTTTACCTCATATGCATGTGTGTGTATTGAAAAGGCAAATTCATTTTTTTTACTCAAAATTCATACTTTCAAATTGATGCTATATCATAACTAAAGAGGATAATTAGAAACATACTTTAAAGAAAATGGATTTGCCTTTTGATTTTTTAATAGATTTAATTATTCATATATATGTCTCCATTGTTACAGAAATGAAATGCAGAGTACAAACATTATCTTTAGCAGAAAAATTTAATTTAGTGTCAAAATATGTTTTTAGCAAAAAAATCATTTGTTATTGTTTCCTTTTACCACCTAACAAGGATCAAATCTATTGACTATTACTAGACAAATCCATTATAGTATTTTATTTTGTTGTAGTAAACTAGATTTGCCTTTGCCTTTGAATATTACCAGTATTGACATTGGAGGTAATCTTTCCTCAAACTAAAAACGGGAGTTCTTTTTACTTCCATGTTGACTCCATGCCAAATTGTAATGTTTTTACGTGTATGAAAAGGACTACTGATTAATTGAAGTGGTCATGTTTCTAGTTGTTTTGTAATTTTTGTTCACCATCATTTATTTTGAAATATTTTTTTTTTAAATTATTAAATGCTTCCAAGTAAATTTGTAACAAAATAAGGAAACAATGCTTGTTTTAATCTTTCTGAATATTTATTGTCATAACCTTAAATACCCAAATACATGGTGATATGAATGATAATTGAAACCTAACATCAAGTACGCCTTTAGTAAGGTCAAATCATAAGTACTACAAAAACCCATCAATATCTTTCTTCATCTTAAAACTGGTTTTTAACGCTCTTCATTAATAGTATGAACAGCTCATTATTGTGGTTGAAAATTACAATTTAAGAAAATTTAAGGTTGAAGTTATTTCAATTGCATAGTTCATGTGAACAGTTTATATTTCTCGAAATGAGAGCGAATTTTTTTTTTTACAAATGATTGATATGAATAGAACCTAGCTAGTTAGGATACAGGCGTATTTGGCTTTTTATCAATGAATAAAAATGTAAATTGTAATAAAATATATCATAAAGTAGAAAAATATCTGAAAAGCTTTTATTTTTCAACTTTACTAGTGCTTTAAAAATATTGACAATTTTTTCAAGATGAGCTAAGTAAGTGTCCATGATACATAGTACGTATACATAAGGGTTTCAGCTTACAATAAAATTTTCATGTGACAGCTTTATGGATTGCATATCATATTCTTACTATAAAAACTCACTAGAATTCTTTATACACATATGTGTAGTACTTGAATAAAAAAGATATTAACTATCAGTCGTTTGAAACTATTTTGAAACGGGAAAAACTTTCAGGAAGCAAATATTTCAAGTTTATGAGTAAAATGCTTTCCTCAGCCTAAAGTTATTTCAGACCAAAGTTGAAGATAGCTTATGCATTAAAAGAACATGTATATTATTTAAGTGTAAGAAACATTATTTATCATAAAATAAATGGCAGCTTATAAACATATAATACATTAATAATTTAGTCGTTGACACACCTTGAAATTTGAATCAAGTTTTCAACCTTTCACATTTTGGTATCAGGAGTTTTTTATCTTTGTATATGTATATGGTTAAAGTAAGTCAATTGACTTTGTATGGAAAATTTCGTATTGAACAATATTTATATTTAAAACATCGAAAGGGATTACATCTATTTATAAAGTACAGTTAACTACGTAATCATATGACAGGTAATCAACTGATCGTCACTCGTAGATCATTGGAGTTAAGTATATTTTCTTACTTGAACTTCGTTGAAAAATAAGATTATGTGTGGGGTTGAAATTTTGTAAGATGGATTTAAAAGTTATGGAAACTTGCTTGACACATGTAAGGTGACTTTATTTTTAAACCATTAACAATGACATCAGTAAGTATTTCAGTGAAATGGTCAAACTTCAGCTGATTTTTTTTTTCCATTTATTCATGTGTTCGATATATACAAGTTAAATATTTTTTTTACATATTCTCTGATATAAAAGGCTAGTTCACAAAGCTTTCCATTTTATACTGTGTCCAGTTTAGACAAGTTACCTTGTTCTTCATACGAAGTGAAATTTTAAGAGTTGTCATGATGATTTAAAAATTTCAGTTTTATTACTGTTGTATAAATTTTGTGAAAGGACTTGTTAAAGCATGAAATAGTGCTGTGTAAGTATAAGTTATACAAGATCGTATTCAGTAGATGACCCAAGATTTAACCTCATATTATCTTTTATATAGTCGGATAAGTCAATATTGAATCACTCTATGTAAAACTTTGACAGCAGTTTGCTAAATAATTTGTTTGAATTTTCATACAAATGATTAACATGAAATATCGAGATAAATTTTACTTTGACAGTTTGGGAATTTTTATGTAAAGGTGGAGGTGGCTGATTTCTGTTTTCACATATATAATTATGAATTTATGCTACATATATGTTTACATTGATTGCAAACTTGAATTATAATTTTGGATCATATGGAACATGTAGATAAAGTTAGATCATAGATTTATATAATGGTTCAAGCAATGGTTAAAACACAGAAGTGGTAACTGTTTACGGTAGCATGTTTGGGAGCCTTAAATATCTCTAATTTTTAGCATATTATTATATTGAAAATACACACATGTATCCTTGATATCAGCACATATTGGCATCACTTCTTAAAAAATCTTCAATTGGGTAGCATTGGGGAGAAGGCATGCTGGAAAAATTATAATTAAATATTAATACATAATCAAATATTTGATTTAGTTTCTTTTCAAAGTTTTGATGATTGAGTTACCTAGGAATTTTATTTTTGTATTATCTATTATTGCAGAAACATAATGTTTCCTAAATGAAACCTAATTCGATTTATATTTAAGACTTATTGCTTTGACAATCAATGCATATTGATACTGTACATTTAGAACAAAATTGAGTATGAACCTGGGTGGATTTAATATTGCCTTGGTAAATATTACTTTAACAATCAATGCATTTTGATACTGTACATTTAGAATAAAATTTAGTCATAACCGGGGTTGATTTTACATTGCCTTGGTTTTACCATGTTTTTTAAATTTACATTTGTTGTCATCACCATCCATCAAACATTATCCAGTTAATCCATACGATCTCTTCGATCAAAATCAAATTTCTGCTTTAAATGATTTGATTGGTTTGTTTTTGTGGCAGTGTGGTTAGCTGGTTGTCTTGGCAACAAGAGGACAACCACTTTCTACACTTCCTCTAAGACAGGCCTATTTTCGGCCATTTTGTTCTTGGAATTCAGCTATTTAGCATTTCATTGGTCAATTTTTGCTCATGAATTTTCATTATTTCATAATTATCAACCAATCAAAATGGATGTATGGATGAATTTTGATGGATGTGTAATTGACCTTGACATTTTTCTTTTGTTACAACACATCTTTGGTATCATTCATACATTCATCGCTCACCTCATATCATTTTATTCAGCAGCTTATGAATTTATAATAATCAAATATTGACCACATTTTTCAAGTGCAAATTGGCTTTAAAGTTTTTAAAAATAAATAGTTTTTTTCCCTGGAATTTCAATCTTTTAGATTTATTTGGATTCCTTTTTTTAATTCAAATTTCAAGATAAATGTGGCAGAATAAGACATTTTATAACTAGGTCATGGCAAGATAGATTGTCAATCATTATAACATACATACATCAAAGCATACATATAACCTACGCTTGGCACTTATAAACAATGGAGGACGATTAATAGCAGTCTATCTCTTCTTTCTATACTATACTCATAGTCATATTACACCATTATCACTCATGTATACACAACAGTTTTGGTTTTGTACTTTAGAAAAAGGGGACTGTGAAAGGCTAATAGTCACACCTCTGGCAAGGTCAAATGTAAATTAGTCCTTATAGAAATGTACAGGTATTGAATATGCATGGTTGTTAGGGCAAAGTAGATATCTGTTTAACATAAGGAAGAAGGGATGCACAAATATTTTATTTGATTAGTAATGGTATTAAGTTTTGGTAACTTTGGTAGATAAAAACAAGATTTAAATGATATAGGTGAACATTGATGAAATTGGCATCAAACCCACTTATGATTTTCTGGTATGTCTGTATTTTGTATGATATAATTGGACATGATTTTGTTGGCCTATATTTGTTTATTTCTGTGATATAAATACCATCCCAGTAGCCAGTACTTTGGTACTGGCATGAAAATACAGATTTTGTGTTATTAAAATTTGCTACATGTATTACACATTTTTTTAAATTATTAAAAATTAAGGAATGTATCTCCCTCATGCAAAGCTCTGATTCCTTAACCAGCTTTGGCTATACTTTTTTGTCATTTTTGGTTTATAGCTCTTCATCCTTTAAAAAAGCTTTGGATTTTTAAATATTTTGGCCTCAAGCATCACTGGTGAGACATTGATTGTCAAAACGTGCATCTGGTGCAGAAAAATTGGTACCGTTTTTATTATAATTGGACATGATTTTATTGGCCTATATTTGTTTATTTCTAAAATAGCTGGACATGATTTTATTGGCCTATATTTGTTTACTTTCAGAGCAGCCTATGTATCCTATGGAGGTCTACTGATGAGGTTACAAGGTGATGCCAACAATCTCCATGGATTTGAAGCGGATTCACATGTGTACCTCCTGATGAAGAAGTTAGCTTTCTAAGACCTGAGGACTCTTCACCACTATGTGTTCTTCTTCCAATGACATTTTCATTTTATATTGTTAGCATTCATATATATATACCAATTCATAGTCAAGAGGTTGTCTTAATGCATTTTAAAATTTAAAAAAAATATTGATAATGGTACAGCTGTATTATTCTCCTTTAAAACCAGTCCCTAGTAAGTTAATATATGATGTTATTTAAAGATAATTTAGGTGCCATATACATTTTTTAACATTAAATGATATTAAAACTAGATGACCTTTTAATCAATATTTATCAAACAAAGATTTATTAAATTTGAAAGTCCTCAATTCTTTAGTACTGGATATACAAGTCTTCGAAAATAATATCAGATGAGGTAGAATGTCACCATATTAAAGAATAAATCAGTTGGCATCATGCCTTATACAGTGGCAGATCCAGGGGGGGGGGGGTTCCGGGGGTGCGCACCCCCCCTTTATTTTTGCCGATCAATGCATTTGTATCGGGACATATGTTTTGCACCCCCCTTTGCCTTGGGTGCCCTGGGTTAGCACCCCCCCTTTCGAAAATTCCTGCATCCGCCCCTGTTATAGTTAATTAGGTTAAAAAATAAATACATTCCTTTACATAATTTGATTTCCTTAAATAAGTGGGACATATTGTATAAGGTAGACATGATGCCAATATCTAGGAGCTCATCGTTTGCAGCCAACTAATTGATACTGACCTAAGCAGAAGTAGTAAAAGTATCCAGTATATTATCACTTACCAGGAAATACAGGGGGAGTTAGAACCTTCATGCCCATTTCCAAAATTTTCAGAGACCAATAACATATTGGTCAAAAACCTTTATGAACCATCCAACATTTTAAAGAGAAGTTCTTTTTATTAATCTTTGTTTACACTAATTTTACAGAATACATTCTGCATGACTTAATAAAAACAGAATACCTCAGCTTTTGGTATGGAATAGTCAATACATATTAATTAAAAATTAATAACTTCAACTTTTCACTTTAAATACAAGCTCATTTGAACAGTATATTAATCAGATCAAGTCCAGAAGAACAACGGAAATATTTGATTTTTTTTATCAACATGCAACTTTTATTTAAAGCTGTAGGAAGTTTGAGGCTCTTCTGCATTATGTTGAGAAACCAATTGACGCTCATATTGAATTCATTAGTTTTTAGTTCAAACATTCTGTAAATCCATTGTAAATAAAACAGTCATCTTTTTAGCATGTGTTAGTTTTGTTTTTGTTTTAAGATCACTTATGGTATATTGTTCCTAATAAAGACTTGGAACTTTTCTTCTCACCAAAGTCTATATCCGATGAAGCCAAAAGAAAAGTTTAAGGACATATGCACTGAATTCTGACAAGCATAGCCCACTACAATAAAGTTGATTACAAATTGATTTGCTAGATTTAAACACAGGTAAACTACTACCGTCTTCTTATTTACATCCAAGCAAATGAGAAATATTGTAAGAATATCATTTTTCATGATAATTCCATAAACTATTAACTGTAAAATATGTTAAAAAAAAATCTTCAGCAATGCTCAACCAATCTTAAGTTCCTTGTGTGAATATATAAAGTGTTGTTAATGGAATTTGATGTGACTGTCATACAAGTAAGAGGTTTAGTTAGCTATAAAACCAAGTTCAACCAACATTTTCTACATAATAGAATGTCTGTACCAAGTCAGGAATATGAGAGTTATTATCCATTTTTTGATTAGTTTGAGCTTTTTATTTGCCATTTGATAAGAGACTTTCCGTTTTGAATTTTCCTCGGAGTTCAGTATTTTTGTGATTTTAATTTTTTAATCTGCTAATTGGCCAACAAATATCTCAGATGTGAAAGTAAACATTTGAGTGTAAGAGAAATATATTTTTCTATGATCAAAACCTTCTTGGAGTACCACTTAAGCAGATGAAACCTTATGACTAAAAGGCTAATTAGTCCCCTATCGACGAGGTCGAAGGGGACTTAAGGTTTGCACTCTGTCCAGCAAATCAGTTTTCCACTCGTATTTTCTTCTTGCTTGAAGATATTGATTTGATATTTGGTGTATTGATTGATCATGACAAGTTGCAGATCAAGTTTGAATTTTGTTGCGGTCTGATGATTCTGTGCAGAGTTCTGGTCCTTGGATTTAGAAAATTCACTCAAATAATCACTTTTACACATTATTTTTCTTCATGCTTGAAGATATTGATTTGAAAATTGGTATATAGTTTTATCATGACAAGTTACAGATCAAGATTGATTTCTCCTGAGGTACTTAAGATTTGTATTTGTATATGTTTGTAACTTACTAGTGATGATCAATAAACAGAGAGTAAACTGTCATTTACTCTACATTCCTTATGTAATTTTGGCTGTGTATAGAGTATCATTTTTAAGTGTTATGTTCCGTTTCTGATGCATTCCATCTTGGCTTTTGCTCGCTGATGTAAAGTTTCCTTTTTGAATTGTTCCATCCTGTTTCTAGTGTAATGGGACCCTCGACGAACAAATCAAAAGCTCAAACATACCAAAAGAATGGACAACAACTGTCATATTACTGACTTGGTACAGGCATTTCCTATGTAGAAAATGGTGGATCAAACCTTGTTTTATAGCTAACTTGAAAATGATGTGTGAACAAAACATATAGACATAATAGGTAAAATGTCAAAATAGGGGTACAACAGTCAACATTGTGTTATAATCTTAATCACTACAAAAACAAACGAATATGTAACAAAGAAACACAAAAGGTCATACAGACAAAGTGTTGAGAATATTATGCAAACGTTAACGTTATGTTTCCCGTATTAAGGTTGCATCCTTTCTTGTGTAACTTAGATGTTGTTAAGATGCTCTCTATAGCGTGTATCTTCCTGTTCCTGGTTAACTGTGACTTGGATATTGTGAAGAATGCCGTCTGCAGCGTGAACCTTCCTTTTATTAGTAAGATTTGACTTTGATATGGTATAGAATTCCGTCTGTGGCATGTACCTTCCTTGTATTGGTGTATTATTACTTGTCTTCTGAAAACAAGCACCTGTTTACCCTTCTGTTGCTTGTGTAATATGATTTGACTGTTGCAAAGAAATCCACAGGTCCTGGATGGTTTCTTTCCATTACTGAGAAAAAAGTATATACACATTTGTAAAACGGTCTTGGCTGTAATGTACAGTTCTCTTCCAGTTGAAACTCTTTCTTGTGACTGGATGATAATTTGATTTTTTTTTAGTCCTATCGGAAGAGTATCGTCATGACATGACCTTTTGTTTAGCGTGAAATCTGTTAAGTGTATAAATATAATCCTGTTTCTTGTATGTTATGTCTTTGTTACTTGTTTTGTAGGCCTACAGATCGCTTTACAAAATGTAACTTTTTGTTTTGGAAATTATGTATTAGAGTCAGTTTACCGATGTTCAAATGCAAAAAGTAAAATCACAAAAATACTGAACTCCGAGGAAAATTCAAAATGGAAAGTCCCTAATTAAATGGCAAAATCAAAGGCTCAAACACATCAAACGAACGGAAAACAACTGTCATATTCCTGACTTGGTACAGGCATTTTCTAATGTAGAAAATGGTGGATTGAACCTAGTTTTATAGCTAGCTAAACCTCGCACTTGTTTGACAGCCGCGTCAAATAACATTATATTGACAACGATGCATGAACAAAACAAACAGACATAATAGATAAAAATATCAAAAAAAAAGAAGCACAAAATGGCATATATACCAAGCATATTATCAAAATTAATGACAAGAATACACAAATATACCATAGGACAATAACACAAACACACAGCAAAAATGAAAGACAAGCAACAAACAAGATTTCGAAGTATCACCAAAAGGCAAATTAGCAAAAATGAAAGACAAGGATACAAATATTTAACAAAGAAGCACAAAAAGGCATATATTAAATTTAACAACCTCATTCATTGATTTTTGAATTTTATTTTATATGTTAAATCCACCCATAAACCATTGAAGGATTTTAACCATTGGGACCGAATGGCCAGATCAACACATCCAAAAGCCTGTGTTTGAAATGTTTTTGCTGTTGATGTATTCATCGGACATGTTTTAGAACATCGATTGCTGTATAGAGTTTCCCTTGAAGATACGTTGCTGTTTCTAGTCATATGACTTGCAATTGGCTGTAGTATAGTGTGTCCCATGAGGAAGATTCATTTAAAGATTCCTTTCTGTTTCCAGTGTGATATGACTTAGCTGTAGAATAAAGTTACCTATAAGGTATATTAATGTCGGTTTCTAGTGTGATATGACTTGGCTGTAGTATAATGTGTTCCATGTGGAATATTCGTTTCTGTTTCTAGTCATATGACTTGGCTGTAGTATAGAGTGTCCACTGATACAGACTCATTTCTGTCTCTAGTCATATGACTTGGCTGTAATTGTTTCTAGTCATATGACTTGGCTGTAATTGTTTCTAGTCATGACTTAGCTGTAATTGTTTCTAGTCATATGACTTGACTGTAATTTTTTCTAGTCATATGACTTGGCTGTATATAGTGTGTCCCATGAGGAATATTCCTTCCTGTTTCCAGTGTCATCTGATTTGGCTGTAGAATAGTGTGTCCCATGTAGAAGATTCATTTTCGTTTCTAGTAGCATATGGCTTGGTTATAATATAGTGTGTCAAATCAGGAATATTCATTTTAGTTTCTAGTGTCATATGACTTGGCTGTTGTATAGAGTGTCAAATGAGGAATATTCTTTTCTGTTTCTAATGTAATATGACGTGACTGTAATCTAGTGTGTCCCATAAGGAAGGTTCATTTCTGTTTCTTGTCGTATGTCTTGACTGAATTAAATAATGTTTCCTTAGGAATTTCTTTCTGTTTTAGTGTTTTATAGTTACTTGGCTCCGGTGGAGAGTGTCCGCCTACAAGTGGATGATTCCTTCTTTGTCTAGTGTTATATGATTTGTCTGCAAATTGTCCCCTAGAAAATAATATTTTCTGTTTTTTTAGTATTATTTGTCATGGCTGGTGTATAAAATATCCCATGAGGAAGGTTGAATTCTGTTTCTAGTCTTATATGACTTGGCTGTAGTGTCCTCTGATTTAGATTACTTTCTATGTCTGAGGTTTTTTTAATAGGTTGTGGTGAAGAGGTGTACCTTAAGGAAAGTGTCTTTCTTTTCTAGTGTTATATAACTTGGCCTTAGTATAGTGTGTCCCATGAGGAATATATCTTTCTGTTTTAAGTGTTATTCGATTTGGATGCAGTAAAGAGTGTTTCCTGGAAAATATTCAGCTATTACTAGTGTCATATGACTTGGCTGTAATGTAGAGTTCCTCTTGAGGAAGATTTCATTCTATTTTTATTGTTCACTGACTTGGTTATAATATAGCATATCCCCTGAGGAATATTCCTTTCTGTTTCTATTGCTAAAGAGGGGTGAACGATACAAGAAGGACATTCAATCTCATAAATCGAAAATAAAGTGACAACGCTATGGCTAAAAAAGAAAAGACAAACAGACAAACAACAGTACACAAAACACAACTGGGGTGATCTCAGACACTCTGGAAAAGTAAGAAGATCCTGCTCGACATGTGGCACCCGTCATAAATGACTTGGATGTAGTAAACAGTGTCCAGCTACCTGTGGATGATTCTATTGTTAGTATAGTATGGTGTATAGAGACTTCTCTGTTGTTATATTGATTATTGTATAGAATGTTACCCATGGGATTATCTTCCTTTTTTTTTTTATTGTATTATGACTTAATTGCAGCAAAGAGAATCTTCTGTGAATGACACCTTCCTGTTTCGTGTGTATTATGATTTGGCAGTGGCAAAGAGTGACCATATTGATTTTTTCTTGTTTTTTGTGTATTATAACTTTGTCAGTTCTTGGGTACGGATATGATTTATAACATATATTTTTATAAATTCTCTGTAGAAATGAATAGATTACCTATAGTATGGGATCTAAGCTGAATGTGGCTATTCTTTAGATAACATTCGGTCATAAAGTTAGTAGAGGTTCTACTTTTTATACATCTTTTGTTTTATAATATTTGGTTTAGAGTGGTTCCAGAAAAGCGCTTCTGTTGCACGAAATTATAAAGTGTTATTCTTATTTGCTGTAGTATAAAGATTTCTCTGTGGATTGTCACTTCTTGTTTCTGTTTGTGTATTTCCTCTGTAGATGTTTTTTTCGTGTTTCTGCCAATTCTGGTGTATTATATAGATATAGGAAGATGTGGTGTGAGTGCCAATGAGACAACTCTCCATCCAAATAACAATTTTAAAAAAGTAAACCATTATAGGTCAATGTACGGCCTTCAACACGGAGCCTTGGCTCACACCGAACAACAAGATATAAAGGGCCCCAAAATTACTACATTTTAGTGTAAAACCATTCAAACGTCTAATCTATATAAAAAAAACACGAATAAATTACATAAACAAACGAAGTTACGACAACTACTGTACATCAGATTCCTGACTTAGGACAGGTGTATAACTTGTTTGTCGTTTGAGTGTTTCATAGTGTCCATGTGCAGATTGTTAAAGCCCGTTGGTAAGAATACCTTCCTCATTCTGAATGAAAAGACATTTGGAAGATACCAAAGGTACATTTTAAATTCAAAAACGAACTGCCATGGCAATGGTAAAAAAAAACACAAGACCGAAAGACAAACCATCACAACATAGAAAACTAAAGACTTTATGTGTGTATAAATAGCCCACTGTAGATGGCTTTGTCGTCCCTCATGTGTGTATAACTATTTAGAAATTGTAAATGGTATCCCCTGTGTCTATTTCCTTCCTGTTTAACGTGTATTATGATTTGGGTACTACGTATTTTATAGACTAAGAGTGGCCCACAGTGGAAGGCTACTTTTTGTTTCCGATGTATTATAATTTGAATGTTTGAAATGATCCACTGTGAATTCTTCTTGTTTCCAGTGTTTTATGACTGTATAATGTATAGTGTCCCGCTGTAAATTGTTCTTCATGTTTTTAGTGTATTATGAGTTGACTTGGCTGTTGTTCGCCTTTGTATAGAATACTCATAGCTTCTCTGCGGAAAGTAAAATAACAAAAATACCGAACTCAGAGGAATATTCAAAATGGCAAAGTCCGTAGTAAATTGACAAAATCATAAGCTCAAAACATCAAACGAATGGATAAGAACTTGCTGCCATGTTCCTGACTTGATACAGGCATTTTCTTAAGTAGAAAATGGTGGTTCCAACCTGTTTTTTATTAGCTAGCTTAACGTCGCATAAAATTCCATTATATTGACAATGATGTGTGAACAAAACTAACAGACATAATAGGTAAAAAATAGGAGTACAACAGTCAACATTGTATTATAATCTTAATCAAGATGGTTTCTTTCGTTTTTCATGATACATTGTTGTATACAGAGTCCTCTGAAACTCTTGTTTCTGATTTTATGACTGACTGCTATGCAAAATGCACCTCCCGTGGATGTTGCATAGAATGTTAGCAATGTTGTATGGTTCTTTACTGCAACCACCAATAAATGGCTCTATCTTGTTTCTCTTGTTTTATCATTTGACTATTGTATTGAGTGCTATCCTGTGAATAGTGCCCTCCTAATTCTGGTGAATAATGACTTATAGTTGGGTTAAAGAATGACTTCTTTAATTGTATTGTTAATTGGTTTTTTTTGTTTCAAGTACCATGTGTCTTACTGTTGTTTAATGTAGAGTTTTCCCCCAACTAGAGTATTTGACTGGGCCGGGGAGTACAATTTATGAAATGTTAACTCTTGCTTCAAGTGTACTACTAGTACTGTGACTTGGGTTTTCTTTTGTGGTATCAATTGGCTGTTGTATACAGTTGGCTCTGTTTAGTGTGCACTTTAATTTTTGAGTGCGTTCAAATGACTATAATGACTAGTGATGTCAAGCACTCGAGTATTTGAGTATCGATTACCAAATTGATACTTGACTAATCGGTTGCTTGTTAGAATGTTGTTACTTTCTTAAGTTTAAAAAAACAAATATTTTTATAGAGAGCGCCTTCCGAGAAATTACATATTAATCAAAATTAATAAAAATTAAAGTAAGATTCAAATGTTTGTGTTTAGTTAGCATTCCTCCAAACAGAAGTACATGGAGGATATAATGTTATGTATTAGGGTTGAATTCTGTTCGAGGTCGGGGCTATTCCAGGTAAGGGTGTAAGGTCAGACCCGTAATGCTGTTTTTGATGTTTCTTGAGTATGAACGTGCTTATGGAGAATAAAGACGTGTTTGTAATAATGTCTTGTCCATTTATTTATAGTCCCCGTAAAAGGCAAGAACATCTCATGGTGGAGGACTTCAAATGGATTAATTTGTTCTGTAAACCGCTTTTGACAATTTGTTTCAATTTTATACTGTGTCACTGAAATATTTTTGTGAATTACCACGAGGATCGATTTGCGTGCACTGAAGCGTGACCCTACATGTAGGCGGCAAGCACATGGTTTTTACACAGAGACAATTTTATTTCCGTTGGTTGTTGAAATTTTTGTACCCGAATGAGTCTTATTTCTAAAGCCGAGAAAAATCTCACCAACTTAAGTCCGAGGTTAGAAAATGTGGGAACATTGAAAAATATACCTGTCGTTTTATCTGACAGATTTGTATGTGAGAATTTATCTCGCTGCTCTTTGAAGTATACATATAAAAGCGTAATATCATTCTAGCTCGCTAGACCCACAACTGTTGATTTTTGCTCGTTATATTAAAATGGCATCTTATGAATGTGTATGTGAGAATTTACTCGCTACATGTATAGGGTAATCCTGATCGTTGGTAACATAATTTTGTAAATGACTTCAAATCAACTCTCGGCAAATTTTTCTGATGACGAGTACGACAGTGAGGTCGAATTTGGATTGATATCAATTAAGTCGCCTGAAACCCCACTACTGCCTTTACCCGTTTCTATATCACCATTGTCCCAGTACTCTGACGATTCCCTAGAATTTGAACCAAACTCTGTTCTATCAGACGAATTTTTGTCGCTAAATCAGCTTCGGGAGCCAGATATTAATTATTTACTTACTCCGTCCCCAAAACTACCTTTGAACTTTTCAGCATGTAATTCAAATCTTGCCATTTCAGTCACGATGGAAAAACTAGCAAACTGTCGGAAATTTGGCGGCTATCCCCATGAAAATGCTGCATTATTTATTGCTGAGTTTGAATCATATGCAACCCTACATAAAATTTCACCACTGGACGACAACCGCATAATAGCGGCGCTTCATTTACATAATTTTGACTGGTCCAGCATTAACCTGGTTTAATTCACTGTCGTCTGAAAATAAGGCATCATGGGAAGCTATAGTACATTTGTTCACAGATAAATATGTTGATTTAGACTGGCAAAATCCTACAGTTATGCTTGATAGTGAAATCTTTGAAAACATGTCTTTATCGTCAGGCCAGTCAATTGATGATTTTTATTGCCAACTTGTGGAAAAAGCAAATACATTGAAAAAACATGATCACGAAATTTTAGTTAAATTCATTAAAGGGTTACCCGAACAACTAGCATTTTTTGTAAGAGCCGGTCACCATAGAGACAGTCCATCGGCATTAGCAGCCGCTAAAATGGGCGAAGCTTATGGGTATAGGAAGGCTGAGCTACAAGTAGCTGCGGCAAGTAAACAGGCAAAACCTAGTGATAAACGTGACTCCGAGTTCGCCTCCTTACAGTCACAAATAGACACTCTCACTAAGGCAGTCCAAAATTTAACTGCATCTAAAACTGATGAAAATACAAAACAAAACAGACGTACCGATCGATTTGCTTATAGTCGTCAGCAGGAAACCAACCCCCCTCAGGCAACCAACAGTCGTCAGCAGGCAACCTACCTCCCTCAGGCAACAAACAATCTTTGTTTCAATTGTAATTCGCCAAATCATATTAAACGTTATTGCAACTGGAACGGACAAGGAGTTAGCAGTTCCGATATCACATGTCAGTTGTGTGACCAAATTGGTCATTCAGCGGTTAATTGTAAGAGACTTTCGGGGAAACTGAACAGTCCCGGGGACACCAGGCACGGTCTTCCGGGAGGACTGATATAGGTGCCAGATGTCGTAGTCGTTCGCCTTCTAGGTCATTTATTAACACTGTTCAATCTGAACATTTTCAAACTTCCGATGATGAAATGCAGTGTTCTACATCAAATATGGAAAGCCGGAATAAGTTTATTTATTTGCCTGTACAGATTTTGAATTTGAAAATTGCAGCCCTAGTAGATACGGGAAGCGCAATAAATGTAATTTCACAACAATTATTTAATTCAATACCTGAAACTCACAAGTCATGGGTAAATTCAACTAGTGAGAAAATTGTTTTAGCTAATAACCAATCTGTTAACATTATTGGTGTTTCACGAATTAAAATACAAATTCCACAAGGAAAACATTGGATTTTAGTACATGTATTTTCACAAACATCACATCCGTTATTATTAGGCACAGACTATTTGGTCTCGAAGAAAATTATGCTAGATTTTTCAAAGTTGACCGTATGTTCCCGTTTCTGTAAAGTGAAAAATCAAAAGCGTTTGTCAGTTTTGCCAAATTCTGAGATGATAGTATGGGGCAAAGTTCATAATGATATTTTACATGGTATGCAAGGAATATGCACGAACCATAATTATTTGTTTAAATTGGGTGTTTTGACAGCGAAATCGGTAGTTTCTGTAAATAAAGATAAACTGGTGCCTGTCAAACTGTTTAATTCTACAAATGAAATAGTTGATATTCCAAGGGGTCAGATTGTTGCGAAATTTGAGATACTTGACAATGACTCTGATTTAATAGCTACATGTATAGGAAATAGAGAAAATCCAGAGGTTAATAATGTACAGTTTTCGACCGAAAAGTGTGAAGATGGGGAACTTAGTGGGACAAAATTGTTCTCCTATTTTGATATTCCAAAACATTTATCTGAGTCTGAACAAGGACAATTGAAAGGGTTTTTAAAATCGCATGGCAACATATTTGTAACAGATGAAAATCCTGCTTTAGGTTTCACGGACGTAGTGCAACACAAGATTATACTAAAACCGGATTTCAAGCCAAAATATCAGCGATCGTATCGCCTTACCCCAGATAAAAAACAAGTACTTCGGGATCATCTCGATCATTTGCTAAAACAAGGAATAATTTCCCCGGTTGGTGAAACCGAAGATATACCCATCACAAGTCCCATAGTGTTAGTTTTAAAAAGAGCCAAGGAGTCCCGAACTAGCCAAAATAGCGATTTCAATCAGTCTTCAAACAGTCTCTCTCAGTTCAGATTTTGTTGCGATTTCCGTTATTTAAATTCTCAGTCTCAGCAGTTTTTTTATGGACTACCAGAATTACAGGATTTAACAGAGTCTTTCTCAAACAGGACCCCGAATTTCATAACTCATATCAATTTAAGTTCGGGATTTTTTCAGATGCCTATATCTCCAGACAGCCAACGATATACCGCATTCAATACTTGTTACGGTACATATCAATTTCTCCGCCTACCAATGGGTTTAAGTTCATCGCCAGGATCATTTCAACTTTTAATGGACAAAGTGCTCCATGGGTTAACATTCAATTCTTGTCTGTGTTATTTAGATGACGTTTTAATAACATCAGAAACCTTTGAGCAACACCTTGGTGATTTACATGAGGTATTTAATCGTTTACAAGCCGCTGGCCTAAAATTGGGCCCTAAGAAATGTCATTTTGCACAGAAATCTTGTTTGTTTCTTGGCCACCTTATTTCTAAAGACGGTATACAACCACCGCCTGATCGAATTACAGCAGTTCAAGAATATCCGTCACCCCGATCAGTACGTGAACTTCGCCGTGCACTAGGTCTGTTGAACTGGTTCAAGAAATTTATTCCAAATTTTAGCGCTGAAATAGAACCTCTAACCAAACTTCTTCGGAAAAACGCCAAATTTCGTTGGACATCAGAACAAGAAAATGCATTTACCAAGTTGAAATCTTTATTGACAAATTCTCCGGTCTTAGCATTTCCAAATTTTCATACTGAGTTTTATTTAGCAGTGGATACCAGTTCTAAAGGTATAGGATACATGTTGTACCAGTATCAGGAGACAGCTAGTGATAGTAAGGATGTCAGTGTAATTCGTTTTGGTTCTAAGTCATTAAGCAAATGGCAAAGATCGTACGGACCTACAAAATTAGAATTACTAGGGATGGTAACAGCTATTTTAGATTGTGCAATGTATTTGAGGGGTCGTAAATTTATTGTCGAGTGCGACCACCATGCAGGCCCTTCGGCCTATATTTCAAAAACAACTTAAAGGGGCCATATATGAACGCTGGGTAGCAATATTGCAACAGTTCAATTTTGAACTACGATATAAACCGGCAAAAGATATGCAGGTTGCAGACGCTTTATCTCGGTCAACTCGATTGACTAGTTGTGAAGGTATTGATAGTCCTGATCACGAGGACCCATTTTTTCCGTACGTTCCCGAACATGTTGGTGATATACAATTTGAAGGAAAGCGTGTTAAATTTCCGAATTTTATGGATTCTGAAAGGACTGATTTTCAAGAACACAATCTTCCGGAAGTTAATGTTCAACGTAATGCAAAGTCACGACTCCATTAGGAATTTAAAACATTTTAAGCGCAGTAAACAATTTCAAAACAAACAATTAGATTTTGGATATGACGCTGATACAGAAGATTACGATGTAGCAGATCAAACAATTTACAAAATAAAAAGTCAGTTACCAGATTACATAAAATATCAACAATTCACGGACAAATGTGACTCTGAAGACCGTAATATAACAGCAGATACAGGAAACCGTGATATACCGGAAACTTCATCTCAAAATATTGACACTGAAAATCATTCAGAATCAGTCGATCCCAAAACAAATGCTAAAAATCAGGATACAGAAATTTCTACGGAAAAGGAAGATCATTCAAATTTTACAACGTTAAATACCGATGGTGACGAAACCCAAACTAATCTTAGTACAGAAACGGTTACAAGTGAGAACAATACGCAAGTTAAATTCACTGATTCAATTGAAATTTTTAGACATGGTGATTTTAGTAAGGACACTTTTCAAAAACTGCAAGTGCGGGACCCATACTTTGGACCTTTTATATCATATTTTGAACAGAATAAATTACCCTCTTCACAGAAAGCTGCCAGAAAACTTCTAATCGAAACTCCAAATTATGACATGGTGGATGGATTGCTTTTTCATACTCGTACAGCAAAGTGTAAACGGACAAAACTTTTCACTTCGTATCAACTAGCGTTACCAGAGGTCGCTATTAAAACCGTTCTTCAATTGTACCATGACTCACCTTTAGGTGGACACGGTGGCATTCAACATACAGCGGACATGTTAAAAGAACATTATTATTTTCCGAAATTATTACAGAGTGTGACGGATTATGTTAGAAGTTGTCACGATTGTCAGAGCCGAAAAGTTACTCAAGTTAAAACAAAAGCAGGTATCGTCGCTTTTAAGACACCTGAAGCGCCTTTTCAGGTTTGGCAAATGGACCTATACGGACCTGTATCAGTGTCAGCAAAAGGAAACACTTATATATTTACAGCCGTCGATGCGTTCACAAAATATTTAGTTGCAGAGCCTATACCAAACAGATGCATTGACAGTTGCGGAAGTCTTGTTTAAACTTGTATCTCAATATGGAGTTTGCGATACTCTGATCAGTGACTGTGGTTCGGAAGCCACCGCTCGTGCAATTAAGGAAGTGTGTCGATTACTGGAGATAAATCAGCAATACACACCGAGTTTTACTCACCACTGTCTTGGTTTGTGTGAAAGAACGCATAGAACGTTTGCAGAACGCATGACGCCTTACATTCAACAGGGAAAACATTGGGAGGATATGGTACCATCTATTTTATATTCATTAAATTCAACTGCCAATGACAGTGTAAAATATTCACCTTTTGAAATTCTTTACGGCAGTCGTCCTAAATTTCCTTTGTCGGGACACGTTCGTGATTTGAATTTAGCGTCAATCCCAAAAGATTATCATGACTATCTTAAACAATTTTCCGAAAGATTAGATATTAGGTCCGAGAACACAATTAATTCGTAGTGCATTTCTTTTAGAACATAAATGAAAATAAAAAAAATCCCACCTGCGCTTTCTCAAAGAAACTTTTACAGTGTGTTGTACTACTTTTGGGACAAATTATATCAAATTTATAGAAAACTTCATCGCCTCTAACTCAAAATATGGCCAATTTTATGTTTAGGGCGTCTTGAAATCTTTTGACAGCTTCCGAAGTGCTCATTTTCAACCTTTTTCAGCTGGACCAAATCACTACTTTCCTTTAAAATTCTGGACCCAAATTTTTTTACAGTGTAATTTCAACCCCCTTCTTGCAATTTGAGGCAGTGAACATGGAGAAATAAATTTGGAAGGGGTATAAAAATTAATGGCAAGTAACCCACTGTCAACACTAGGGACTATATTTGTGAACAACGAAAATCAAGGGACGACAATGGTGGTCTCGGACCTAATAGGGTAGAAAGAGTAGACAAATCTTAAAAAAACTTGGTATGAACAAAGCTTAATGTATTATAACACTACTTACAAAGTTTCATGACAATAGGATGTATATTATAGACATTAAGTTTAGTTCTATACTCATCTTTGCGTGTAAAATTTTGACGTTAAAATTGAAAAATTTCAACTATCAACATTTGGGGCTTTAAAAATTTAAATATTGCAAAAAAATACTTGTTAAATGCCTTAATATATAACTTATCATGTACTAAAAGCAATAGAGTACTCATTTGATTTATCAGACTTGGCATAATTATTCATAAGTCAAATTTATATGAGCCTGCGCCTAAAAATTCAGGTTTTTCAATGAAGTGGAGCCTTACATGAAGATGTAATATTTTCCAGCAATTTTAAATTTGTGAAGCTTTTTGGTTATAAATAATCCTTACATATGTATTTAAAGTACTTTAAATGGAAAGAAAAGTTACAAATAACATATCATATTAGTTTAAAAGGGTCTTAGGCCAAGTAAGACTGGAAAAAATTTAGGGTCAATTAAGGCCGTGCCACATATTTACATTTAAAAATGCATATTGAGGCTATAAAAAATAAAAATGTGTGTCTTTTTTATCATTTCTATACTCATGTGACATGATACAACAAATCTGAGCACAAAAAGACTCTTGCAAATAACTTTTCTTACAAGCAGTATGGGCTGAAACAAAGATTTTTGCCTTTTTAGGGAAAAACTTTCATGCAATTTATTCTCAACAGGCTTATATTTAAACCACTTGCTATCCTACAGAAGAAAAGAAATATAGTATGTGAAATGGAACAGGTACAATAGACATTGTAAAGTGCATTTGATACAGATTTAGTGAAGTCTCTAATATGGACATCAAATTTTATATACCAAGCTCCCCACTATTGCCTTCATCCAAACAAGGCGTTAGACAAGGGTCATTCATACAACACATTTTGCACATTTTATCTGAGATAAACTTCTTTTCTGTAGATTCAGAGTTCATAAATAAGTAAAAGAAGCAGGTAAAGGCATAGAAACACAAATATTGACACATAAAAACCTGTCAGATAGAAAGTCAGGATGCCATTTATGCATCAATATTGAAAAAGTTATAAAATGCCTATTTTGACCATAAAATGTCAAAATTGGTCGTTTTGGCAGAAATTCTATAAAATAAAAGTTTAAATCCTTTAGTTTCATGCTATTTGACAAGTTGACACCATCAAATCATTTAGGGAAGTTGCCAGAGTACAAATTCTATATTTACAGATTTCACCTCTTAGGTCCGAGAACACAATTAATTCGTAGTGCATTTCTTTTAGAACATAAATGAAAATAAAAAAAATCCCACCTGCGCTTTCTCAAAGAAACTTTTACAGTGTGTTGTACTACTTTTGGGACAAATTATATCAAATTTATAGAAAACTTCATCGCCTCTAACTCAAAATATGGCCAATTTTATGTTTAGGGCGTCTTGAAATCTTTTGACAGCTTCCGAAGTGCTCATTTTCAACCTTTTTCAGCTGGACCAAATCACTACTTTCCTTTAAAATTCTGGACCCAAATTTTTTTACAGTGTAATTTCAACCCCCTTCTTGCAATTTGAGGCAGTGAACATGGAGAAATAAATTTGGAAGGGGTATAAAAATTAATGGCAAGTAACCCACTGTCAACACTAGGGACTATATTTGTGAACAACGAAAATCAAGGGACGACAATGGTGGTCTCGGACCTAATAGGGTAGAAAGAGTAGACAAATCTTAAAAAAACTTGGTATGAACAAAGCTTAATGTATTATAACACTACTTACAAAGTTTCATGACAATAGGATGTATATTATAGACATTAAGTTTAGTTCTATACTCATCTTTGCGTGTAAAATTTTGACGTTAAAATTGAAAAATTTCAACTATCAACATTTGGGGCTTTAAAAATTTAAATATTGCAAAAAAATACTTGTTAAATGCCTTAATATATAACTTATCATGTACTAAAAGCAATAGAGTACTCATTTGATTTATCAGACTTGGCATAATTATTCATAAGTCAAATTTATATGAGCCTGCGCCTAAAAATTCAGGTTTTTCAATGAAGTGGAGCCTTACATGAAGATGTAATATTTTCCAGCAATTTTAAATTTGTGAAGCTTTTTGGTTATAAATAATCCTTACATATGTATTTAAAGTACTTTAAATGGAAAGAAAAGTTACAAATAACATATCATATTAGTTTAAAAGGGTCTTAGGCCAAGTAAGACTGGAAAAAATTTAGGGTCAATTAAGGCCGTGCCACATATTTACATTTAAAAATGCATATTGAGGCTATAAAAAATAAAAATGTGTGTCTTTTTTATCATTTCTATACTCATGTGACATGATACAACAAATCTGAGCACAAAAAGACTCTTGCAAATAACTTTTCTTACAAGCAGTATGGGCTGAAACAAAGATTTTTGCCTTTTTAGGGAAAAACTTTCATGCAATTTATTCTCAACAGGCTTATATTTAAACCACTTGCTATCCTACAGAAGAAAAGAAATATAGTATGTGAAATGGAACAGGTACAATAGACATTGTAAAGTGCATTTGATACAGATTTAGTGAAGTCTCTAATATGGACATCAAATTTTATATACCAAGCTCCCCACTATTGCCTTCATCCAAACAAGGCGTTAGACAAGGGTCATTCATACAACACATTTTGCACATTTTATCTGAGATAAACTTCTTTTCTGTAGATTCAGAGTTCATAAATAAGTAAAAGAAGCAGGTAAAGGCATAGAAACACAAATATTGACACATAAAAACCTGTCAGATAGAAAGTCAGGATGCCATTTATGCATCAATATTGAAAAAGTTATAAAATGCCTATTTTGACCATAAAATGTCAAAATTGGTCGTTTTGGCAGAAATTCTATAAAATAAAAGTTTAAATCCTTTAGTTTCATGCTATTTGACAAGTTGACACCATCAAATCATTTAGGGAAGTTGCCAGAGTACAAATTCTATATTTACAGATTTCACCTCTTAGGTCCGAGAACACAATTAATTCGTAGTGCATTTCTTTTAGAACATAAATGAAAATAAAAAAAATCCCACCTGCGCTTTCTCAAAGAAACTTTTACAGTGTGTTGTACTACTTTTGGGACAAATTATATCAAATTTATAGAAAACTTCATCGCCTCTAACTCAAAATATGGCCAATTTTATGTTTAGGGCGTCTTGAAATCTTTTGACAGCTTCCGAAGTGCTCATTTTCAACCTTTTTCAGCTGGACCAAATCACTACTTTCCTTTAAAATTCTGGACCCAAATTTTTTTACAGTGTAATTTCAACCCCCTTCTTGCAATTTGAGGCAGTGAACATGGAGAAATAAATTTGGAAGGGGTATAAAAATTAATGGCAAGTAACCCACTGTCAACACTAGGGACTATATTTGTGAACAACGAAAATCAAGGGACGACAATGGTGGTCTCGGACCTAATAGGGTAGAAAGAGTAGACAAATCTTAAAAAAACTTGGTATGAACAAAGCTTAATGTATTATAACACTACTTACAAAGTTTCATGACAATAGGATGTATATTATAGACATTAAGTTTAGTTCTATACTCATCTTTGCGTGTAAAATTTTGACGTTAAAATTGAAAAATTTCAACTATCAACATTTGGGGCTTTAAAAATTTAAATATTGCAAAAAAATACTTGTTAAATGCCTTAATATATAACTTATCATGTACTAAAAGCAATAGAGTACTCATTTGATTTATCAGACTTGGCATAATTATTCATAAGTCAAATTTATATGAGCCTGCGCCTAAAAATTCAGGTTTTTCAATGAAGTGGAGCCTTACATGAAGATGTAATATTTTCCAGCAATTTTAAATTTGTGAAGCTTTTTGGTTATAAATAATCCTTACATATGTATTTAAAGTACTTTAAATGGAAAGAAAAGTTACAAATAACATATCATATTAGTTTAAAAGGGTCTTAGGCCAAGTAAGACTGGAAAAAATTTAGGGTCAATTAAGGCCGTGCCACATATTTACATTTAAAAATGCATATTGAGGCTATAAAAAATAAAAATGTGTGTCTTTTTTATCATTTCTATACTCATGTGACATGATACAACAAATCTGAGCACAAAAAGACTCTTGCAAATAACTTTTCTTACAAGCAGTATGGGCTGAAACAAAGATTTTTGCCTTTTTAGGGAAAAACTTTCATGCAATTTATTCTCAACAGGCTTATATTTAAACCACTTGCTATCCTACAGAAGAAAAGAAATATAGTATGTGAAATGGAACAGGTACAATAGACATTGTAAAGTGCATTTGATACAGATTTAGTGAAGTCTCTAATATGGACATCAAATTTTATATACCAAGCTCCCCACTATTGCCTTCATCCAAACAAGGCGTTAGACAAGGGTCATTCATACAACACATTTTGCACATTTTATCTGAGATAAACTTCTTTTCTGTAGATTCAGAGTTCATAAATAAGTAAAAGAAGCAGGTAAAGGCATAGAAACACAAATATTGACACATAAAAACCTGTCAGATAGAAAGTCAGGATGCCATTTATGCATCAATATTGAAAAAGTTATAAAATGCCTATTTTGACCATAAAATGTCAAAATTGGTCGTTTTGGCAGAAATTCTATAAAATAAAAGTTTAAATCCTTTAGTTTCATGCTATTTGACAAGTTGACACCATCAAATCATTTAGGGAAGTTGCCAGAGTACAAATTCTATATTTACAGATTTCACCTCTTAGGTCCGAGAACACAATTAATTCGTAGTGCATTTCTTTTAGAACATAAATGAAAATAAAAAAAATCCCACCTGCGCTTTCTCAAAGAAACTTTTACAGTGTGTTGTACTACTTTTGGGACAAATTATATCAAATTTATAGAAAACTTCATCGCCTCTAACTCAAAATATGGCCAATTTTATGTTTAGGGCGTCTTGAAATCTTTTGACAGCTTCCGAAGTGCTCATTTTCAACCTTTTTCAGCTGGACCAAATCACTACTTTCCTTTAAAATTCTGGACCCAAATTTTTTTACAGTGTAATTTCAACCCCCTTCTTGCAATTTGAGGCAGTGAACATGGAGAAATAAATTTGGAAGGGGTATAAAAATTAATGGCAAGTAACCCACTGTCAACACTAGGGACTATATTTGTGAACAACGAAAATCAAGGGACGACAATGGTGGTCTCGGACCTAATAGGGTAGAAAGAGTAGACAAATCTTAAAAAAACTTGGTATGAACAAAGCTTAATGTATTATAACACTACTTACAAAGTTTCATGACAATAGGATGTATATTATAGACATTAAGTTTAGTTCTATACTCATCTTTGCGTGTAAAATTTTGACGTTAAAATTGAAAAATTTCAACTATCAACATTTGGGGCTTTAAAAATTTAAATATTGCAAAAAAATACTTGTTAAATGCCTTAATATATAACTTATCATGTACTAAAAGCAATAGAGTACTCATTTGATTTATCAGACTTGGCATAATTATTCATAAGTCAAATTTATATGAGCCTGCGCCTAAAAATTCAGGTTTTTCAATGAAGTGGAGCCTTACATGAAGATGTAATATTTTCCAGCAATTTTAAATTTGTGAAGCTTTTTGGTTATAAATAATCCTTACATATGTATTTAAAGTACTTTAAATGGAAAGAAAAGTTACAAATAACATATCATATTAGTTTAAAAGGGTCTTAGGCCAAGTAAGACTGGAAAAAATTTAGGGTCAATTAAGGCCGTGCCACATATTTACATTTAAAAATGCATATTGAGGCTATAAAAAATAAAAATGTGTGTCTTTTTTATCATTTCTATACTCATGTGACATGATACAACAAATCTGAGCACAAAAAGACTCTTGCAAATAACTTTTCTTACAAGCAGTATGGGCTGAAACAAAGATTTTTGCCTTTTTAGGGAAAAACTTTCATGCAATTTATTCTCAACAGGCTTATATTTAAACCACTTGCTATCCTACAGAAGAAAAGAAATATAGTATGTGAAATGGAACAGGTACAATAGACATTGTAAAGTGCATTTGATACAGATTTAGTGAAGTCTCTAATATGGACATCAAATTTTATATACCAAGCTCCCCACTATTGCCTTCATCCAAACAAGGCGTTAGACAAGGGTCATTCATACAACACATTTTGCACATTTTATCTGAGATAAACTTCTTTTCTGTAGATTCAGAGTTCATAAATAAGTAAAAGAAGCAGGTAAAGGCATAGAAACACAAATATTGACACATAAAAACCTGTCAGATAGAAAGTCAGGATGCCATTTATGCATCAATATTGAAAAAGTTATAAAATGCCTATTTTGACCATAAAATGTCAAAATTGGTCGTTTTGGCAGAAATTCTATAAAATAAAAGTTTAAATCCTTTAGTTTCATGCTATTTGACAAGTTGACACCATCAAATCATTTAGGGAAGTTGCCAGAGTACAAATTCTATATTTACAGATTTCACCTCTTAGGTCCGAGAACACAATTAATTCGTAGTGCATTTCTTTTAGAACATAAATGAAAATAAAAAAAATCCCACCTGCGCTTTCTCAAAGAAACTTTTACAGTGTGTTGTACTACTTTTGGGACAAATTATATCAAATTTATAGAAAACTTCATCGCCTCTAACTCAAAATATGGCCAATTTTATGTTTAGGGCGTCTTGAAATCTTTTGACAGCTTCCGAAGTGCTCATTTTCAACCTTTTTCAGCTGGACCAAATCACTACTTTCCTTTAAAATTCTGGACCCAAATTTTTTTACAGTGTAATTTCAACCCCCTTCTTGCAATTTGAGGCAGTGAACATGGAGAAATAAATTTGGAAGGGGTATAAAAATTAATGGCAAGTAACCCACTGTCAACACTAGGGACTATATTTGTGAACAACGAAAATCAAGGGACGACAATGGTGGTCTCGGACCTAATAGGGTAGAAAGAGTAGACAAATCTTAAAAAAACTTGGTATGAACAAAGCTTAATGTATTATAACACTACTTACAAAGTTTCATGACAATAGGATGTATATTATAGACATTAAGTTTAGTTCTATACTCATCTTTGCGTGTAAAATTTTGACGTTAAAATTGAAAAATTTCAACTATCAACATTTGGGGCTTTAAAAATTTAAATATTGCAAAAAAATACTTGTTAAATGCCTTAATATATAACTTATCATGTACTAAAAGCAATAGAGTACTCATTTGATTTATCAGACTTGGCATAATTATTCATAAGTCAAATTTATATGAGCCTGCGCCTAAAAATTCAGGTTTTTCAATGAAGTGGAGCCTTACATGAAGATGTAATATTTTCCAGCAATTTTAAATTTGTGAAGCTTTTTGGTTATAAATAATCCTTACATATGTATTTAAAGTACTTTAAATGGAAAGAAAAGTTACAAATAACATATCATATTAGTTTAAAAGGGTCTTAGGCCAAGTAAGACTGGAAAAAATTTAGGGTCAATTAAGGCCGTGCCACATATTTACATTTAAAAATGCATATTGAGGCTATAAAAAATAAAAATGTGTGTCTTTTTTATCATTTCTATACTCATGTGACATGATACAACAAATCTGAGCACAAAAAGACTCTTGCAAATAACTTTTCTTACAAGCAGTATGGGCTGAAACAAAGATTTTTGCCTTTTTAGGGAAAAACTTTCATGCAATTTATTCTCAACAGGCTTATATTTAAACCACTTGCTATCCTACAGAAGAAAAGAAATATAGTATGTGAAATGGAACAGGTACAATAGACATTGTAAAGTGCATTTGATACAGATTTAGTGAAGTCTCTAATATGGACATCAAATTTTATATACCAAGCTCCCCACTATTGCCTTCATCCAAACAAGGCGTTAGACAAGGGTCATTCATACAACACATTTTGCACATTTTATCTGAGATAAACTTCTTTTCTGTAGATTCAGAGTTCATAAATAAGTAAAAGAAGCAGGTAAAGGCATAGAAACACAAATATTGACACATAAAAACCTGTCAGATAGAAAGTCAGGATGCCATTTATGCATCAATATTGAAAAAGTTATAAAATGCCTATTTTGACCATAAAATGTCAAAATTGGTCGTTTTGGCAGAAATTCTATAAAATAAAAGTTTAAATCCTTTAGTTTCATGCTATTTGACAAGTTGACACCATCAAATCATTTAGGGAAGTTGCCAGAGTACAAATTCTATATTTACAGATTTCACCTCTTAGGTCCGAGAACACAATTAATTCGTAGTGCATTTCTTTTAGAACATAAATGAAAATAAAAAAAATCCCACCTGCGCTTTCTCAAAGAAACTTTTACAGTGTGTTGTACTACTTTTGGGACAAATTATATCAAATTTATAGAAAACTTCATCGCCTCTAACTCAAAATATGGCCAATTTTATGTTTAGGGCGTCTTGAAATCTTTTGACAGCTTCCGAAGTGCTCATTTTCAACCTTTTTCAGCTGGACCAAATCACTACTTTCCTTTAAAATTCTGGACCCAAATTTTTTTACAGTGTAATTTCAACCCCCTTCTTGCAATTTGAGGCAGTGAACATGGAGAAATAAATTTGGAAGGGGTATAAAAATTAATGGCAAGTAACCCACTGTCAACACTAGGGACTATATTTGTGAACAACGAAAATCAAGGGACGACAATGGTGGTCTCGGACCTAATAGGGTAGAAAGAGTAGACAAATCTTAAAAAAACTTGGTATGAACAAAGCTTAATGTATTATAACACTACTTACAAAGTTTCATGACAATAGGATGTATATTATAGACATTAAGTTTAGTTCTATACTCATCTTTGCGTGTAAAATTTTGACGTTAAAATTGAAAAATTTCAACTATCAACATTTGGGGCTTTAAAAATTTAAATATTGCAAAAAAATACTTGTTAAATGCCTTAATATATAACTTATCATGTACTAAAAGCAATAGAGTACTCATTTGATTTATCAGACTTGGCATAATTATTCATAAGTCAAATTTATATGAGCCTGCGCCTAAAAATTCAGGTTTTTCAATGAAGTGGAGCCTTACATGAAGATGTAATATTTTCCAGCAATTTTAAATTTGTGAAGCTTTTTGGTTATAAATAATCCTTACATATGTATTTAAAGTACTTTAAATGGAAAGAAAAGTTACAAATAACATATCATATTAGTTTAAAAGGGTCTTAGGCCAAGTAAGACTGGAAAAAATTTAGGGTCAATTAAGGCCGTGCCACATATTTACATTTAAAAATGCATATTGAGGCTATAAAAAATAAAAATGTGTGTCTTTTTTATCATTTCTATACTCATGTGACATGATACAACAAATCTGAGCACAAAAAGACTCTTGCAAATAACTTTTCTTACAAGCAGTATGGGCTGAAACAAAGATTTTTGCCTTTTTAGGGAAAAACTTTCATGCAATTTATTCTCAACAGGCTTATATTTAAACCACTTGCTATCCTACAGAAGAAAAGAAATATAGTATGTGAAATGGAACAGGTACAATAGACATTGTAAAGTGCATTTGATACAGATTTAGTGAAGTCTCTAATATGGACATCAAATTTTATATACCAAGCTCCCCACTATTGCCTTCATCCAAACAAGGCGTTAGACAAGGGTCATTCATACAACACATTTTGCACATTTTATCTGAGATAAACTTCTTTTCTGTAGATTCAGAGTTCATAAATAAGTAAAAGAAGCAGGTAAAGGCATAGAAACACAAATATTGACACATAAAAACCTGTCAGATAGAAAGTCAGGATGCCATTTATGCATCAATATTGAAAAAGTTATAAAATGCCTATTTTGACCATAAAATGTCAAAATTGGTCGTTTTGGCAGAAATTCTATAAAATAAAAGTTTAAATCCTTTAGTTTCATGCTATTTGACAAGTTGACACCATCAAATCATTTAGGGAAGTTGCCAGAGTACAAATTCTATATTTACAGATTTCACCTCTTAGGTCCGAGAACACAATTAATTCGTAGTGCATTTCTTTTAGAACATAAATGAAAATAAAAAAAATCCCACCTGCGCTTTCTCAAAGAAACTTTTACAGTGTGTTGTACTACTTTTGGGACAAATTATATCAAATTTATAGAAAACTTCATCGCCTCTAACTCAAAATATGGCCAATTTTATGTTTAGGGCGTCTTGAAATCTTTTGACAGCTTCCGAAGTGCTCATTTTCAACCTTTTTCAGCTGGACCAAATCACTACTTTCCTTTAAAATTCTGGACCCAAATTTTTTTACAGTGTAATTTCAACCCCCTTCTTGCAATTTGAGGCAGTGAACATGGAGAAATAAATTTGGAAGGGGTATAAAAATTAATGGCAAGTAACCCACTGTCAACACTAGGGACTATATTTGTGAACAACGAAAATCAAGGGACGACAATGGTGGTCTCGGACCTAATAGGGTAGAAAGAGTAGACAAATCTTAAAAAAACTTGGTATGAACAAAGCTTAATGTATTATAACACTACTTACAAAGTTTCATGACAATAGGATGTATATTATAGACATTAAGTTTAGTTCTATACTCATCTTTGCGTGTAAAATTTTGACGTTAAAATTGAAAAATTTCAACTATCAACATTTGGGGCTTTAAAAATTTAAATATTGCAAAAAAATACTTGTTAAATGCCTTAATATATAACTTATCATGTACTAAAAGCAATAGAGTACTCATTTGATTTATCAGACTTGGCATAATTATTCATAAGTCAAATTTATATGAGCCTGCGCCTAAAAATTCAGGTTTTTCAATGAAGTGGAGCCTTACATGAAGATGTAATATTTTCCAGCAATTTTAAATTTGTGAAGCTTTTTGGTTATAAATAATCCTTACATATGTATTTAAAGTACTTTAAATGGAAAGAAAAGTTACAAATAACATATCATATTAGTTTAAAAGGGTCTTAGGCCAAGTAAGACTGGAAAAAATTTAGGGTCAATTAAGGCCGTGCCACATATTTACATTTAAAAATGCATATTGAGGCTATAAAAAATAAAAATGTGTGTCTTTTTTATCATTTCTATACTCATGTGACATGATACAACAAATCTGAGCACAAAAAGACTCTTGCAAATAACTTTTCTTACAAGCAGTATGGGCTGAAACAAAGATTTTTGCCTTTTTAGGGAAAAACTTTCATGCAATTTATTCTCAACAGGCTTATATTTAAACCACTTGCTATCCTACAGAAGAAAAGAAATATAGTATGTGAAATGGAACAGGTACAATAGACATTGTAAAGTGCATTTGATACAGATTTAGTGAAGTCTCTAATATGGACATCAAATTTTATATACCAAGCTCCCCACTATTGCCTTCATCCAAACAAGGCGTTAGACAAGGGTCATTCATACAACACATTTTGCACATTTTATCTGAGATAAACTTCTTTTCTGTAGATTCAGAGTTCATAAATAAGTAAAAGAAGCAGGTAAAGGCATAGAAACACAAATATTGACACATAAAAACCTGTCAGATAGAAAGTCAGGATGCCATTTATGCATCAATATTGAAAAAGTTATAAAATGCCTATTTTGACCATAAAATGTCAAAATTGGTCGTTTTGGCAGAAATTCTATAAAATAAAAGTTTAAATCCTTTAGTTTCATGCTATTTGACAAGTTGACACCATCAAATCATTTAGGGAAGTTGCCAGAGTACAAATTCTATATTTACAGATTTCACCCTCTTAGGTCCGAGAACACAATTAATTCGTAGTGCATTTCTTTAGAACATAAATGAAAATAAAAAAAATCCCACCTGCGCTTTCTCAAAGAAACTTTTACAGTGTGTTGTACTACTTTTGGGACAAATTATATCAAATTTATAGAAAACTTCATCGCCTCTAACTCAAAATATGGCCAATTTTATGTTTAGGGCGTCTTGAAATCTTTTGACAGCTTCCGAAGTGCTCATTTTCAACCTTTTTCAGCTGGACCAAATCACTACTTTCCTTTAAAATTCTGGACCCAAATTTTTTTACAGTGTAATTTCAACCCCCTTCTTGCAATTTGAGGCAGTGAACATGGAGAAATAAATTTGGAAGGGGTATAAAAATTAATGGCAAGTAACCCACTGTCAACACTAGGGACTATATTTGTGAACAACGAAAATCAAGGGACGACAATGGTGGTCTCGGACCTAATAGGGTAGAAAGAGTAGACAAATCTTAAAAAAACTTGGTATGAACAAAGCTTAATGTATTATAACACTACTTACAAAGTTTCATGACAATAGGATGTATATTATAGACATTAAGTTTAGTTCTATACTCATCTTTGCGTGTAAAATTTGACGTTAAAATTGAAAAATTTCAACTATCAACATTTGGGGCTTTAAAAATTTAAATATTGCAAAAAAAATACTTGTTAAATGCCTTAATATATAACTTATCATGTACTAAAAGGCAATAGAGTACTCATTTGATTTATCAGACTTGGCATAATTATTCATAAGTCAAATTTATATGAGCCTGCGCCTAAAAATTCAGGTTTTTCAATGAAGTGGAGCCTTACATGAAGATGTAATATTTTCCAGCAATTTTAAATTTGTGAAGCTTTTTGGTTATAAATAATCCTTACATATGTATTTAAAGTACTTTAAATGGAAAGAAAAGTTACAAATAACATATCATATTAGTTTAAAAGGGTCTTAGGCCAAGTAAGACTGGAAAAAATTTAGGGTCAATTAAGGCCGTGCCACATATTTACATTTAAAAATGCATATTGAGGCTATAAAAAATAAAAATGTGTGTCTTTTTTTATCATTTCTATACTCATGTGACATGATACAACAAATCTGAGCACAAAAAGACTCTTGCAAATAACTTTTCTTACAAGCAGTATGGGCTGAAACAAAGATTTTTGCCTTTTTAGGGAAAAACTTTCATGCAATTTATTCTCAACAGGCTTATATTTAAACCACTTGCTATCCTACAGAAGAAAAGAAATATAGTATGTGAAATGGAACAGGTACAATAGACATTGTA